>NW_008235977.1:4973080-4981887 GCF_000691975.1 Corvus brachyrhynchos
CCGGGCTCCCCCTGCCTCCCGCCGCCGCGCCCGCCAGCCCCGCGCTCCCGCCGGCACGCCGAGGGCTGGGGAACACAACAACAGGGAGCGGGAGAAAAGAAGGCGTGAAGAGTAGGCAGCAGTTGAGAAAGTGAAGAACGCAGCTAGTAAATCTACATTTCTCAAGGAAGCATCTCCTAAGGAAAAGATAATAGACACACTTGCACAGGTCTTGGTTAAAGCTGCAATGGATTTGGTAGGGAACAGATGCTCAACATCATTCTGACTTTGGAGAAGGTCTGTAGCATGCAATCCCCATTAAAATGCGCTTTAGAAACACCAGAACAGTGTAAACCAATATATTTTTATGACAGTCATGGTATGTGCAAGTTAGGGACAAAGCATTTCCTGTAGAAAGGCAAGGAATTAATGTCTGCCGTATTTCTTTTATTCCTGGTGGCCTTCTGCCATGATACTGCCAATAAGAAGGCATGTAGTGTCTGCGGAAAGGCAGGAAATTAATCTATTATTCCTCTCCCTGATTAATTTTTCTTAACAGCACATGAAAGATGTCTTTCATTTTACATTAATCAGTAGACAAACCTCAAGAATGGTCATTTAGAGAGCAGAACAAAACACTTCACTGAAATCAAAGCAAAGGTGTTTTGTCTGCAGCAGGTGTATTCTTGTTTTAAAGGCATGATGGAAAACAGTTCAGTGGCAATTTACAGTTCAGAGTGGAAAAACCATGATAGAAAAAATCCATGTAGGGTAGAAGTAAAGAGCAGGCAGCTTTTTAAATCAGTAAGCTCTCAATAATTACATGCATAGATATGAACTATGTAAAAATTTAATTAATGTGGCTGCCTTTTCTATTAATGACTAAAATAAAAACCAAAAACAAACTCCAAAGTAGCTACACAAAACCCAAGCAAATTAGCGGTTTGTCTGCTCTAGACATCACAAGACTGCTGAAATTTTCCATCAGTTGACTCTCTCAAGTAAAGGAAACAAATGCTAACTTTCACATGGTTTCAGAGATATTTGCAAACTTTACTAGGAAACTAACAAGCTAAATTCCAAAATATAAACAGAAAATTAATTCTGAGAAGGAAGGAAAATGGAAAACACTTGGGGAAATTGTATGAACATTATATTCTAAATAACATCAAATGCAGGAAGTTTTTTCAGCATCCATATACTAAATCTTAAATACTGTAGGTGGGGAAAAAAAAACCCAAACAAGGAAAAAAATACCCCTGCAAAACCTGCCTTTACTGCAACATTAAGACTGTGTAAGGAAAATCTGATGAATCTGAACAAAACACATTTCATTCACAGACGACACATGACTGACCAACAGAAATAAATCCTATTTTTGACTTGTTATTACTGACAGCTATTCCCATACACCTTTCTGCAGCATCTTGTTGGAGCTGACAACTGCACTGCATGCATCTCCTCAGCCATTTGTCCCTGTCAAAAATAGTGACAGGAAGGATAGGAAGAGAGATAATCTAGGAATTTTATTAAATCATTGAAGAAAAGTAAAAGTAAACTGCTATCCAGAACCTTATTTTTTAGCAGTTTCTCAGAGATACAAACAAAAACTCATCTAGCACAAGTTTCAAACTCAAATTGTGATAAAACATTTAGGCTTCAATTGCTTGTTTTTCATGTTTGTGTGGCTGCTTTCGAAAACAACAAGGCAGTTCATGTGCTGCTTCCTTAGGCAAAACTGCAGTTCATTTCAGTGTCAGGAAGCATCTTTATCTATTTGGCATTCCATAACATACATCCAACGTTGGTCTTTGGTTCATATCTTAAACAAGTGCTCAGCCTTGTTTAGTAAGTGTACCAATTTTAGTTTGATTAGACAAGCTCAGCTGTCATCTGCAAAGCAGAGCACACTCTAGACAAAGAGAAAACATTCTGGCTATTGAAATACATGTTATGAGTTTTTCAAGGGTGTTGCAGAAAGCGAGTAAAATTAAGGGCACTTTAAAATTCTTTTCTGGTACCATAGCAGATTCTTCACCAGAGTAAGGTAAAAATAAAATATTATGCAGGAATGGGGTTTTTTACTTACTGGGTATTCTGAAGTAAAGTATGCTTGATGAAGTCAGGATAGATTTTGTCTAAAATCAAGTTATACCATTTAAAATGCAATAAAATTATATGTATAGAATATATTAGTCAGGAAAGGATATTTTTCAAAATCCCTTCTGCATGCAAAATTTTTTCCTTAAAGAAAGTGAGACATTTTATAACACAAGAGAAAAATACTCAGTACATAGGAAGCTTTCTATTTCTTCTGTGATATATTTTTGACATAATCTGTACTGAAATGCTTAAATAAAAGGGATGTAGAGCAAACCTATTTTCAACTTAAATTTGATACATAGTATTTGAAGGGAAGAGAAGAAAATGTGACATCTTTCTTCTATGGTGATTTTTTTTCCCCATCAACAGTGGCAACCTCAGGGTGGAATGAGGACATTATTTGAGAGAGAAAGTAGAGCAAAAAATATTTGAACTCTTGCATAATACCTGTTCCTCTTAGTTTTTAATTGGTGTGATCCATAAAGCAAAAGACTGAGAGCAAAAAGAACCAAAACATGATTTGCTCAGTAGTCTAGATCCCCCACAACCCAAGTGGACAAATTCTGGTCATTACCAGGACTATCATACTTGTGTGTTGCAGAGAAGTTGAGCGAAGAACCAGGCACACAAGAAATGAAAAAGGATACCCAGAGAAAAAAAATCTCTTTCAGAAACACATAGAACAGTTTGGGTTGGAAGGGACCTTAAAGATCACCCAGTTCCAACCCCTGCCGTGAGCAGAGATCTTTCACTAGGCCAGGGTGCTCAAAACCCTGTGCAGACTGGCCTTGAACACTTCCAGGGGTGTGCCACCCACAGTTTCTTTGGGCAATGTATTCCAATGTCTCACAAGCCTCAGAATTTCCTCCAGTATCTAATCAACACCTGCCTCTTTCAGCTGGGAGCCATGCCCCTTTGCCCTTAGAAAAGGTCCCTCTCCACTATCAGGCTTGCACCCTGGCTCCCACATGAATGGTCTGGTTTTGCTGTTCACATGAGATTATAAATGACAGTCATGCAAACAGATGGTGATGACTGGGTGGAGACCATAGAGGATAAGCAAAAGCAATGGAATCAGAATTCCTTTAGACCTGTAGCCATGCCAATATCAAAGAATAAATGCTAATCACTTGAACTGATTTGCCAGAAGATAGTTACTAGAAAAAACAAAGATTAAATAATTGCACCAATTACAAAACCTGAGAAGTTTCACTACCCTTCTGAGTACAGTCTCACCTCTCACAGACCAAAAGCTACATAACACTACTCTGCAAGGACATGAAGTAAGAAACCAAAACAACCCCTGTTCAGTCCTTCTTATGAAGAAACAATACCGGGGAAGTTATTCCCAATTTCATATTTAACTTATAGATCCTTTAATGTTGTTATGGTGGTGCAATGTACATCGCCATTTAAAATTTTCCTTACCTTGCCAAAAGAACTGTAATTTGACACATTGTAAACAAATAACATACCCCCAAACTGATCTTAATGATCTTAGGAGACTATAACAACAACAACAAGAAGCCTCTGTATTTCAGTCAAGGAAAGGACATCATTAGCAGTGCGATCATTTTAGTCAGCACAGATGGCAAAGGCCAGAAGGATGTGAGTAGCCTGACCATTACTTGCCTTATCTATAACCTCAACCAAGCACATAACAAGGTTACTGTTGGTCAGATCATTAAAGCAGATGCTGGTCTCTTTAAGGCAGCTGTATAACATCATATTACATGAATCTTCACTTTGGTTTAACAAAATGAAAACCTCTTTTGGGAGAGATTATATGACAGAGGCTTATATACATTAGAAGATGTGGTATGGAGACAGGAAAGAGGGAAAACATTAGTAGATATCTGTTCTAGCTTTATTAACTGAGAATGCAGTCATGTTTCAAAGATTTAAAGGGTTATTCACTCAAAAGGACATTATTTCTGGTGTTTCTCTTATATTCCCATTTATTAAAAGGTTCTTGCCAGATATTTGATAGTTTTTTCTGCTCATTACGCTGTTACTCTTTTTTCCCGTCTCTGTAAAAATTAAAGACCAGAAAGAACTATTACATTACTTTGATTTGGTAGGTGCCATACGCTACACAATTTTAACCAGATGTCTTAACTATTGAGTTGTTAGAGTCCATTCAGGGCCTGAGGAAACCAGTACTAAATGAATGAGAAAAACAAGCTGCTGACAATGCTCGAGTGTGGTGATGGTGACTGATTTATTGTTGCTCATTGCAAACCTGAGCTGGTGATCCCTGTGTAATGACAGGATATATAAAGAAGGTCCTTTATGTCATAGCTACTAGAGATTTTATCCCAAAGGCTGTCAGACTTTATATCCCTGAAGCTTTTTCTGGGAGTATGTGACAGTAAAAGTATTATAGTTACCCCTACGAAATATTTCCAAAATAGAAAAGCAATATTCCATGTAGAACTTCTCACAGACTAATGCTGGTTACAAACCTCCCATCAACAAAGCCAAGAGAAACAGAGACATTGGGCACTTCATTCTAAAGTTTTGAGAAAAGGAAGAAGCAATAGAGAATCTTCATTAAAAACTAAAGGGTAACATATAATATTCACAGAGAACAACAGCAGGAAATGCTTATATTTGGGGTTTTTTTCTGAGCCTGTTATCCTTTGAAATCTGGTAGAACATCTACTTCTGAAATTATCTAAATGGTCTAAGTTGCTTGGTCTATGACGAAAACCTAGAACACTAAGAAGGCCTAAAAAACTAACCATGCCACTAGCTTTTGACAGAAAGAATCAAAGAAACCATTACTCTTCTCTAAACTGCACACAGACGTAAGTTTTTAAAAATATCTATAGTATTTGAAAAAAATTGCAGCAAAAATTTGCTCAAGGGTGTGTAAACCAAAGAAAAATTTCAAGCTAGCTCCCATGGAACTCACAAGGATTTTTCCTGTGGACTTCAAAGAGAGCAATATATTACTAAAATATTTGTACAAGAGCAAAACCTCAAAATAGAAAGCCTTTCCTTTCAGGGTTTCTCATTAGCAGAATGTTGGAAGGAGATCTGGAAGAATCTCTAAGCCTTTGACATAAACACTACAGCATCTATCAACAGGTAAACTGGAAAGTGAAATCTTCAAAAGTTTGGTAAAATAGCCTGGGCAAGGCATCACAAAACATAAGCATCTTTTGAGGCTTTTAATCAAGACCAAATAAATCTTTTATATACATGTGTCATAGTCCAAACTTCCTTTTCTTTTCCTTATGTAACACTGCATCCTACTTTACTGAAGTCTGGATGTAGATGCATGTGAAGTTAAAGCTGAGTTTTACTTATTCACATTAGATAGAAATCACAGCCTTGGTGATGGACAATAGAAGTGCTGCATGCATCTCATATGCACATTAAAAAGCCTTGGATTACTTTTCATGTATAACTGAAAAGTTACAAGAGAAGAAATTTGGTAATACTGTTGAAAGGCTAGAGGAAGGATGTGAAAGCTGAAGGCAGCATGGGATTAAGACTGAAACAAAGAACCTAACACTGCAAAAAGAAATAAAGGCCTGATATACACCATGATTTTGCAATTTGTAGGAGAAATAATAAACATCCAATTAGAATTACCTTGTAGCTGACGGTTTGGAGTCTAATGAATTATCAGCATTTTGTGTGCTGCAGAAATGAACCTGCTTCACTTGTAGTCAGCTGTACCTTCATTTTTAAACCCACAGGTCTCATCATCGGTCATAAATACTAGCCAAAATACTGACATTTCTTGCTTACTTATTTCTCATAAAAGACACTTTATTCATAAAAGTTTAGCACTGTAAATATTTTTATGTACGTGCTCTGTTCTGGAATGTATCTGTCCAGAAAGCAGAGAGTGCTGTTAGTCTCTTCCAGTGGCAGTGCCATCTAAGAATCATCAGTAAATTTCAATGAATTTGTCTTTTCAGGTAAAACAACATGAGGAAACATCACTTTGGAGTTTGGAATGGCTGACTGCCAGATTCTGGTATAGACTTCCCAGCATAAACTTGCCTACAAGCAAGGAGAACAGAACATCACACGTTTTAGTGGAAAGCAACCCCCTGAGCTAGCATCTGCAAATAGAGACTTGGAACAAGCTTGCTCAGATATTTGAATCAACTTCCATGTTTTCCTCTAGGCTTCTTAGGTTCTCTTCTTGAATTACAGGAGTGAGAAATGAACAATAGAATTATTCCTTAGTTTGTAACTGATACATATGATTTATGAAACACATGCATAAGTCATTGCTTTCACCAGACACAAATTCACATATTTGCATAGCTATCAGATCATTAAAGTTTCATGTTATTCTCTGCCAAACATTTCAAACCCATACTTTATTTCCGTTTTCTTGGTAGGTATCTCACATCATTTTTCCTGTGTTTGTCCTTTAATAGTAATCTTTCTTTTTTATGTTTTAGAATGAAAAGCAGCTGACCCTGTAGACAGCTTGTAAATGGACTTTAATGTTGCAGGCGAAATTCAGCTCTTGTCTAAAAGGTAATAGTTCATTCCATAAAACAGAGTAACAGGTGTAAAGAATTTGTGCAATCCAGAGAACACTAAAATATACCTGCAAATCCATCTCTGACTGGTCCTGTCCTGAACTCTCTCTGTATTGTTTTTCTTGGAATTGTTACACTTGCAGAACTACACTGTGGTCTTTCATGCCCCTGCCTTCAGTAATGGACAAGGCAATCCCTTGGTCAGCACTGTCCACGTGCCACAAGTGGAGGTTAAACACTGGCTTCCCTTTACCAGATGTAGTTATCATTTTAGTTCAAGTTCTGCTCATGACAATGATATCCAGATGCTTTTCATTAAAACAAAGAATGATAAGGGAGTAAACATTTCCCAGAATTTGGGCCATATGTGAGACTGTCTCTGAAAGATCTATTGCTTAAAATGAATCTGAAACTGCTCAGGCAAAAAGCCCAGCTCTTTTAAAAGAAATGCCAAAGAGAGTGTATTTACGTTTATATTACCTGAAGTGCAATACTTTCAGGTAAAGTTCAGAAATTTCTGTTGATGAAGCAGCATTTCAATGCTGTGATAAAAACTCATTCAAGATGAACCCTAGCTCCATCCAGAACTCCTACATCCCCCTAGTGACTACTTAACATTCAGCACACCTCAGAGTGGAGTCTAAGCATCCCTTTGAAAGCAATAACTGTTCTAATTTGTAAAGGTTTATGTTATTATTATACTACTTTCAAAAAAGTCATGGGCACTTATCTGTTGAATAAAGAGCAAACAGTTCAGAGAACTAAGGCAGTGCAACATGTGCCTGGACAAAACAGAGCTGTATATTATAACCATCCCAAAGGCAACAGGGATGTGCTGTTCTGGGTGCTGTACCTTGTCGCCTCCCTTCACCTAAGGACACAAAGGGAAAAAAACCTGTCTTTGATTTGGGTAATGACATCAGTCATTAGCCTTCTGTAATGATAAGGTATTTCTCCAACTACCCACTTTTTGCTAGGTAATGCATAGGGAATAAATTCATTTTTACACGCTAATGCTTCCCACTATCAGCTCAACAATTGATGCTTCCAGCTGAGTAACGAACCTGTGCTTTCACACTCCCACACAGGTGGGTGGACTGGCTGGCTCTCTGCTATTCACTACTCATTTCAATACCTGCCTCTGGGTAGCCTATCCCACCCATGGCAATAAGCAAGTAAACAACATATTTGTTCCACCAAGCGAAAGATAGCCTCAGTAAACAAAACTAGGAATAAAGTTCCTAAAGAAAACATCAAAACAGTAAAATGTCCATCAATCTCCTTTCATCTCTGTCACTCAACTTTTCTAAAGAATGTCTCTGCTGTAGAAACAAAGCAGACAATTCAGCATATTTTATCTTTCTTTGATCTCTTTTCCG
This sequence comes from Corvus brachyrhynchos, assembly GCF_000691975.1. Classification (NCBI taxonomy): domain Eukaryota; kingdom Metazoa; phylum Chordata; class Aves; order Passeriformes; family Corvidae; genus Corvus; species Corvus brachyrhynchos. The sequence continues at coordinate 4,981,056 of NW_008235977.1, forward strand.
AATCTTTCAGCTTTTGATCTTCAAGAAAAATTAATGTAGCCATATGGAACGTAATTTTAGATTAGTATATGGTCAATATTAGCAACACAAAGCAGCAATGTCCCTGAAAAACCTCCTACCATCCCACTGCAATCTCTTCGCTATCTTAGCAAAGCTAAAGGATGTCTGCTAGGACAATACAATCCTGTTCACCAATGTCATCAGACAAAATAAGCTTCCCTGAAAGTGTATTTTCTCCTAGCCTCCTTTAATAACTTCTCTCTCTGCTTCTGCCTCTAAATTAAAATAATTCCAAATAACTCTTGTTGTGTCAATGCCTCTAAGTTGTTTTTCCTTTTTTTCTTTTCATATCCTAATTTTGCTTATTGTTCAGCTGTAAACCAGTGCTGGTTATTTCTGCTTCAGTTTGTTTCTGGTCACAAGTTGTTTTTATTCTTGCTTATTTTCTTTTCTATTCTTCTATTAGAAATCATTAAATATTGACCTTTAGTTAGTGCTTTCTGATATTTTGTTTGCTTGGGGATCCCCTCTGTCTTGTGTTCACACAGCACAACACAAACCAACTCTCAGAATCCAACTCTGACTAGACCTAAGCTCTGACAGATCACAGCACCAGAGCATCTCATGCATGGTCAGATGACAATAGTCAGAGCAGTTGCTGACTGTCCCCCAGGACCTCTTTATTCCAAGTAGAGACACATGCACCCGCTTCTCTGTTTGCTGGAGAACCCTAACGCATGTTCAATATCGTTAAGGTGTTGCAACAGAAGAGCTCAACTGGTTCTGAAGTTAAACTTGCCAGCTCCCTCCTTCCATTTTAAAAGTGTCCAGG
>NW_008235977.1:4981939-5066312 GCF_000691975.1 Corvus brachyrhynchos
CTCCTTGTGTTCTCTGCTAAATGCAGGAAACACTGATCAGCACTACCAGTTTTGCTTTTCTATGTGTCTGCAGGGCACAAGGTTTCAGGGGAGTTTTAGATTGAATATTCATAAAAGGCTCTTCCCCCACAGGGTGGTTGGGCACTGAACAGGTTTCCCAGTGAAGTGGTCACAGCACCAAGCCTGAGAAACTTTTTGAGCAATGCTCTCAGGTAAATGGTAGGATTCTTGAGGTGTCCTGTGCAGGGACAGAAGCTGGACTTTGGTGATCCTTGTGGGTCCATTCCAACTCAGGATATTGTATGATTCTACAATTCCAAGATGGAGGCCTTTTTTAAAATTTAAACTACAACAGAAGAGAACTGCAACCACTTGGCAACCAACATACCGAGAAGTAAACATACAGCACAGATTAAATGTTGCTATGAGATGAATGCCAAATTCATGCTTTCAGCAGACATCTGCCTTTAATCTATATTGCTCGTTAGCTGGAAGTATTGCATGCTTGGGATTAGTTATTGTAAATAATACCGAAACACATTCCACATGGATACATTTCTCCTGTATTAATGTGAGAACTGAAAGGAAACAAAAACCAGCCAAACTCCCCCATTAAAAGCTGCTTTGCTGAAATTTAAGATATGCACAAAGGATTGAAGGAAACGATGCAATTCCTAGGATAATTCCTGATTGCAAAAAGCATTTTATAGGATGACTGTTCTTCACCCTTAAAAACTTGGTTTCTCAACTTTTCTTCTGCTGTTTGTGTGGCCTCTTTACAAGTGTAGATACACATTTTGTACGTTAAAAGGAACACCTTAGAAGTACAGGGTTCATTTTCTCTTTCTCGACTCGCCTATTTGAGAGCAGGGTCTTAAAAATGACTGATTAGGACAACTAAAGAGAGCAAACTGCAACTGGGAGAGACAATAAACAGATTAAGAGTTCAGGAGCTGTTTAAATCAGCTGTAGGTTGACAGAAGTCATATGTTGCAATCACACTGTACAGTGGGATATTTATTTACCTCTTCCATATAAAGCAAATTACTCCAGTTTTAGCTTTGCCCTTGATCTGGTATCACCCTTTGTTTAAACAGATGCCGAAGGAATGCAGGGCTGGCTTCTCTACATGAAATGCAAATGGACAAATTTTTTGGTATTAGCTGCAAAGTCAATGATATAAATTATCTATTCAAATGAGGGGGACAAGGGTTTTTTTAGGTTATTATTTTTAGGTTTAAAACCATAAATTAAGCTATGAACAGCTCACTTTCTACCACTTTGCCTTTTCAAACAAAAATCTTTTCTAATCATTAATAAGACATTTTGAAGGATTTAATTAGTTCTTTTCTCCTTAGAAATACTGTTTCTCAGTATACACCCACAGTCAGTCATGCTTCTTTTAGAGAACTCATAGCATATAAATTGTATTTTTAAAGCAAATTTTAACATTCTTTATTATCTTCTTTGAAATCTAGCAAGCATACACTGTTACTTCAAAAGAATGATTCAACATCTCCAAAGAGATAAATTTCCAAAGAAAATTTTGTGACTTTAATAATTAATCCCTTTCTCATATTAAATGCAAATTAACATAAGAATTGGTAGCATTTTTGGTATATAACTTCACAGTTCTGTAGAAATACAGCAAGAGTTAACTCATGTAGGTATTTGGGATTTTTAAACTCAAACTGAAATTGCAAAAATACATCCAGAACTGAGGAAACAAAAAGCAAAAAAGCAACAAAAATCAAAACTCTTTCTCTTGCTGAAATTGGAGCAGAAATACCCTTTTCTTTCAACCACTTGTTGCCATGTTTGGTTGCACTCTTGCAGTCTGGTTATGCCTTAGGCCAGCAAATCGGGTAAAGGAAGCCTCTTGCCTTTTTTCACAGCTGACAGCAAAAGACTAAAATAACACCACCAGTAATAAAAGGAGTCTAGCAACCACACATATCCACAAGCTTAGGGTGGATAGAAAGGAATTCTTATGAAAGTACGTATATAAAAACAGAGAGTAGAGGGGACTCTGAAAAAAGAAACAGGTAGGAAAAGGAAGAGGAAGCAATGACAATTGAAATAACAGATGACCCAAAGAGAAGAGACAATAAAACTGATTGGATTTACAAGGACACACTTTTCTTATGTTTTATGCATTGACTGTTTGCTATCAGAGATTACTAGGGGAAAGAGCTCAACTTCAGCAGTAAAATAAATTAATGTTCCCCTCCCTGAAAATTGTTAATCCATGCCATTAAAAAGAGAGGTGTCTTTGAGATGAGAATATCAGCCTACCTTTGTGGTTTTCCTTGCACTAATTTTGCATTTTATGCCATACCCAACACTGTCCTAAGCCAGGTTCTGGAATCAGGTAGTGAAGACCACTTAGCATCTACCCTGAAATTTCATTATTGTTTCCCACTGTTGTTTCTCATACTTTATCTAGTACGACTTTTTGAAATCCCAACCTTACAATATAGTAAGGGAGAGAAAGAGAAGAAACATTGTAGGTTAGTATGATTTTCACAACAAAAAAATCATAGCAGTGTTTGTGAAACAAACTAGGAACTAACATCACATATTACTGCATCTGTCTCTTCATCACAGACCCTGCCATAATACACAATGCCAAAAAAGATGGACTTGTTCAAAGTTTATGCATTTAAAATGCACATTCATAAAAGCACAGCTATTTTTGCCATCTTATTGCAGTTTCATTGTTTTGGGTACATCTTCAGTGTCAATACAACTGGGAGGGTTCTTGTGCCATTTTATTAAAGAGGATGGTTCATTAATGTCTCCTTTTTGAAATGAACACCAGCTGGATTTCATGTCCTACTTGCAATGCATAAAGTGTATGTGTTCAGCATATGAGTAGCAGAACACAGAGGTTCTGTTGTCTGTTTATTCTTCTTATGTGGCAAAGGGAAAAAAAGCATTATAAAAATAAAAATAGGGGGAAAAGGGAACATGAGAAACAGAGCAGCTTTAAAGTGTCAAGTTTGAACAAAGTAACATCAATAGCAGTCAAAAATACTGCTTCAATCTGTGTATTCATTTCCAAAAAAAAAACTTTTCACATTTAACCGAAGTATAGCAAAACAGACACAAAGTGTCCAGAATCACAAGTTTAAACAGCTGTTTTCAGAAAGAGGAGATTCACTTTGCTGCAAAAATATTTTTGTTTGAGAAAAGGAAAAATTCCAGAATAAAAAAGATCGAAGTTGCAAGTCAGCAGTTTAAGTTACAATTACTTTGATGTCCTTGGTTAGGAAATGTTAATAAAAACATCTAGAAGGAAATAAGTAGCTTGTGTTGATACCCATGGATGGATAAGACCTTTCTAAACTACATTGTTCAATCAAAAGAAGCCAGATTTTCAGCCTGCTCTAGTGAAGGAACATGTGATAGGAGCAAAAACCAGAGCTTTCTGCTGAAAAACACCCCAAAATCTCAGATTTGTGTTAGAAGCAGGAGCCTGAAAAAATATCCATTCCCTCGCTGATTTGTAAGGTGCACATTTAGAACATAAAATAAGACAGATATCTCTAAATTATTTTATCAACATTAATTATCATTGTTTTATTTTTCCTTTTATATCTTGGTTTGCATTAAACCAACAGAACCAGCAATGTGTTACCTTCTATGTAAGGTTACTCCTGATCAGGAAGAAACTTCCAGTGGCAAGAAAGCATCATTTTCCTCCTTCTTTCATTCATAATACATACGAAATCATAGGAAAGAAAGCAAGAGAGACTTGGTAGAAGAAAAAAACCCCAGCTTTCATATAATTAAAATTATTTGAAGTGTTTGAAAGTTGATAGGCTCAGTTGCATTGGGTTTTTAATTAAACTTGTTGTGTAACACTAATTACTTCTAAGAGCTGGGAGAGTTTAGTGCTATAGAAAGCTGACCTTTAAGACCAAATCTGATTTAAGAGTACAGGTTTGAGTAAATTAACTAATATTATTCTATCACATTATGTTAGGAATTTGTCATTAGTTAGGACAAAGTGTACTCCTGGATGTGTATTTTTGCCACAACTCTGAGTTTGATTTTGTGTTCTGCAAGAAACTTTAGATAATTAGACTGTCATCCAGAGCAATGTCCAGTTGTGGGGCAGCAGAACAAGCAGGAGAAAAATCCTTAGGAAAATAAAATGTGAGCACACTGGGGAGTAAAGTTCTTTGGGTCTCCAGTTGTATATATTGAAAGCACTACGGATTAGATGAGGGCAAGCTAAAAACATCTGGCAATTCTCTCTGAACATGTGTGCAACTGTCCAAGTGAAAATTGCTCTAATGTCTTTGCATTTCGTTTAAGATTACAGCTGAAAGTGTCCAGTGACATTTCTAATAATGTAAAAAAACCAGGTGCATTGGTGGAATAAAATGATGAATTTTACCTTTTTATAAAATCTGGTGATCAATATATGCTAATAGAAAAGGTGGTTTTGGCATTAAAAAAAAATCAAGAAAGCAGCATTCAAAAAATTGCATAAATTATTCCCACTTCAAATACTGCAAGATTAGGTTAATGCATAAGGACTTTGGCCCTTAATTTTGTTAGCAGCAGCACTGAATACTAAATATTTTAAGGATACGGATTGGACTTCATTCCTCATTCTAGATGTGTCTGCAGACTGAAAACAAAACAACCCTGCTCTTCCCAGTCCTATGAAAGGCAAAGAATATAAACAATACTATTTAAAAATCATTTAAGACTAAAAATAAACTCAAATAAACACTGTAGACTGTTTACAGAGAGATTCAATTGTTTCCTAGTAAAGCAATTTTTGTGAAAATAAAAATCTCATCAAAAAGAAATATTAATACAGTATTTGCACAACACAGCTGATAGTTTAATATTTTATTACTAAAGATTCTTAAACTGCACTTTTCTCTTTACATGATTATATTTGAATGGCTTGACTATTAAAGCAGATAAATTACGTCGCAAAATGGAAATCAGGCAAAAAATGCTTTAATGCTGGTCCTGGGCAAAACATGCTCTCAAAAAAAGGTCTCTCCCTCTTAGCAACAGGAGAAAGTCAGCACCTTTACTCATACTAAAATATACTGCATCACCTCAGAGTGAAAAATGCCTTAAAACACATCAAAAGTCCAAAGCCCAGACGAGGTTGTGACCCTTTTCATTACATGATTGCAGAAGACTGGATATTCCTTGCGAGCCGATTGCATGTATAAACTCTAATTTGAATAACACTTCCACCACCGTGAAGCTGATAAAGACACATTTAACTTGAACAGAGCTGCATGCTGTAATTTTGCACACAAACCGCATTCACTAGTAGGTATTTCTTAGGTGTCTTCCTATATTCCCCAAATTCCATGCAAGTAAAAGTCTATGCATTAATTTTAGATCATTGTTGCACTGGCTGAAAAACGTGTCTTAATATTTTACCACTTGAATTATTCACTTCCTAGTGTCCTAGTCTTTAAATAGATTACTTTTTTCCTACAGCTTGAATTACATTCACCAGTCACAGTATTAGCATAGCTTCCAAACATCAAGAAATAGGGAATGAGAGAGAAAGTTTGCACTTTCCAGTATTCAGCAAAAAGATTGAGTATATTTCAGAAATGCAGAACTACACACTACTTTTACCATGGAAAAATACGTCCCACTTAATCTTAGTGTGATGATGCCCAATTAGTCTAATAATTTCTTAGATCAACAACTATCAACCAAATGAACTCCAAAAGGTCGAAGTCCTTTTGCAAGTCACTCCCAAATGTGCACAGAAAATATTATCAGGAGTTAAAATACTGAGTCCTCTCTTGTTTGAACCCTTTCCAAGCCTGTGTAGCATATTTTGAAGCCGGGGCAGTTGTTACAGCACTTCCACTACAGGAAAACCTCAGAGAAAGTCAAGTACAGTGAGGTACAGATGATCTCCAGCAGCAGTGCAGCAGGATGATGGGGTGGTACAAAGCGAGCAGAAAATAAGCAAATTGGATTATGTGCTCAGTGAACCTGCCTGTAGATATCCTTCATAGCCCTTCCTGAGTTGTTTGATAAGCCTTCACCAGGCAAAGTTCATATTCTCTTGTGTTGGCAATCTCCCCAAAGCCTGCAGGATGATAGTTGCTCTGGATAACTACTTGCTTAAATGAAACACATTCATATGTTTGTTCTAGGAGGTACCATCTCCCGACTGTTCATCAATTAAATGTTGCTTACCTGTCTCTGGGAGCTGGCACAATACTTCCATTACAAATTCACAGCAAAGAAGTAGCAAGGGCTTTTTAAAGAATTGCTAAGTTACCATTGTACCTTGTTGTGCATTAGCCTCTTAAGGGTAGTTTTAGGCACATGACACCACAAAAAGAGAGTTCCTCTGCCTCTCTCATTTATCTCTCCTTATATCTAATCTGATGATAGTAAAATAAACCCCATCAATCAGGCATGGTACAGCAATAAGTAACTGGTGTCTGGCTAATGTGCTTTTTCTACATCACTAAGTCCTAAATGGGGAGAAAAATATTCTGCCAACTCACAAGCGAAGAAAACAGGATATGGTAGTTCCACACATAGACTGATTCTACTCATTCTTAAACACTTTATCAACTGATGTATGTTGTGCTGTCATGGAGTAATCTAAATTATATTTGTTATTCATGGTTGGAACTGTCACTTATTATACTGTATCCTGTTCTTACAAGATTTGGAGCCAGCAAAATTATTTTTCCCCTGGAGTTGTCCCTTTTGAAACAAGTATTAGACTTGTTCAGATCTCTGTATCCTAGTAAAAAGGGAAAACCAATGTCTATCAGCAAAGGAAAAGAAAGCAAAGAAGTGTCTCCTTTGAAGAACATTGCTGGAAAAACCAGCACAATTTATTGATTTTTGTTAATAAATGCCACAAAAATATTTGCGCCCTATAGCATTCCCTGATATATCAAATTGTGGTTTGAATTTTTTCCCCTCTTTGTTTGGGATATTTTATTATATTGGACTCTAAAAAGTAGAGGTAACTAGAGAGCAGAGATGGAATAGCTCTGCTTCAGTGCAAAACCAAACTAAATACAGACAATTCTTCCTGGGTATGGGCAAGAGACCTGCTCAGATTTCTGAAATTGGTTCTTTATAACTTGAAAACAATAGAGATGGGATTAATTATTTTTAGGTTTTTAAATGAGTGATGTGAAGTGTCTAGGAAGATGCCAGTATTTTTTATTATTTTCTTAACTTTAAACTTGCAACAAACCAACCTCACACTCTTCTCTGCTCTCCAGGTTATTTTCTTGACAGCTATAATCCAAATCAGGAGAATCAAGAGACTAGGGGAAAGTACTAAGGCAGCTGGAGAAGACTGATCAAACTGCCATTGTGTTGCACTTCCTAACAGAATCCTGAGACTTTTCGGAGTATCAGAGTACATCAAAATACCATGTAAACAACACGCAGATCACGAGAAGAGAATGGACTGGGGGAAAGGAAAGAAAGTACAGCAAACAATAAAGAGAAATAAGTATCTTCCCTAGGGCAGATTTTTCTTACAGAAATAATCACTTTCCCTTTTGTGTCTTGAAAACATTCATACATATGATATGAATAAAGGACACCTGTCCTTGATAATTCTTTGGTGGAAGGAAATGACAGAATTTCAATAAGAGAACAGATCTGCTACCAACATCACAATGATTCAGAAATTTCTAAATTCATTTTAGCCCAAATTTTTCAGGGAAAGAAATATGCTAGTTATTCCAGTCAAAATAGACAGTTTAGTTGCATGGTTGCAAACTCCACCTAGAACACTTTAGTGCATGGATTTCTTTTTAAGGAGAAGAGAAAAGTGTGGGAGATTTTAGCAACTGGGGTTGTCCTTCCTTAAACAAAATGTCTCCTCCAAGAGTTTATTCCTTCTCCTTTAGAATCCAGATGATAAACATCACTCATGTTTGCTCTGCTGGGCTATTCCCTATCACCTACTCCTTGTTATCACTGGCAAACATCTCAAAAATTTCTCAAAAAAAAGGTTTCTATTTAGTCTGGGTATGCAAACACTTTAAATCAGCATCTCTAGAAATCTGCAGAATGTAGCCCTATAGAAATTTATTTCTAGTCCAGAATTTAATCATGTACAGCATAAAGCATTGGTATTTTACAGTGATAAGAATCCATTCAAGATCTAAGGTAAAGCCTTGAGAAGATTGATCAAACTGCCATGTAAGTACTGTAACATTGTGCCATTATATAGGACTGACATTTTTATTTACACAGGGAGAAAAGTCATATTCCATTCTTCCTTGCCAAATAAATCCTTCGCAAATAGTTCATATTAATTTCAGTATATTAGCCCCAGAATGAATGTTATAAACCAAATCTTTTAGCTTAATTTGTCAGGCTGCACTTGCAATTTGTACATGCCATGGGCCAGGGGTTTTATTGCTTTAGAAAACTGAAAAAATCTACAAAGTTGAATTCTGTTGTTTATATCCTATACTAAGAAAAAAAGATGGTCTTTGAAGTAACCAAGAGATAAAACCATTAAACCATTGGGGGGCTGTTTTGTTATGCTAGTCTTACCCTGAAAGTGAAAAGGTTACAAGAGTTTTATTTGTAGAATATTGTACCCTTACAAAATATCTCATACAAGAAGAATCTGCTGGAGAAACATAAAAGACAAATCAATAAATACCTGCTCTCCTGGCTAGTGTGGATGGCAATCCTTTGGCATAGACTGTTAAGCTACAGATGCCAAGAACAAAGTGAAGCATATTTTTCCTTCACAACATACCCTTGTTATAATAGACAATAGGCGTTAGAGGATATCTGCATTAAACTTGTTTCTTGCCAGTTCCAAATGCATTAGAAGAATTATTCATCATTAACAGTCAGAATGAGGCAAATACTACAAAATTGAGGAAGTTGAAATGAAAAAAACTTCAGTCTTGAAGGTTAATAGACCTCTCATTCAGTCAGCAGGGTGATGTATGACAAATAAGCATAAACATTTATGGATTAGAACAATTTGCAAACTACTTGGACTTTTTCATCTCTCTTTATAGAAATGTTTTTCTTTAGACCTATAGCAGAATCTGCAAAAAAAATGGTTTTTTTCAACTGAAGTTCAACTAATGGTCATAGTAACTGGAATAGCAAACAGCACTTTTGAGAGGAAGACAAAGCATGAGAAACACAGAGCAGTGTCTTTCCACAAAGCAATAAGAAATTTAAATCTTTTCACAACCACAAGTGCATCCAATTCACAAACAACTAACTATGATGTCCTCTATTCCATTATTTTTTCACCTGTATATGCAGCTCTTACATGGAAATAAGAATACAAAGCTCTTTCCTACATTTCCTTGGAAAGTGAAAATCCCTTTTTCCTTCTCAAAATGTTACCATATTGTTTTTCAGGGTAAAAGTATAAATTTTTGTCTTTCCTGTTAAAAGACCATAGAATTCACCCCAAACCAGAAAAAACAAACCCTCAGAACATTCTTTAGTACTTCCATACCAGATATAAATCTACACCATTTTAAATGCAAAATATTAACTGCATAGCAAATTCTCTAGATTTCAGTTTTCAATTAGGTTTTTTTATTAGCTTACTGCAAGGTCTCCCTACAAGTACATTACATAAGCAAAATCTTTTTCCACTTCAATCTGCTTTGACTGGTAGGGATCATTGCAAGGAAGCCAAGGAATGCAAAGGAATGAAGTTATTTAATTTTTCTATTTAAATTAGCTTAAGAAAACAATTTTTGGATATAATTACCTTATTATTTTACCTTCAGTTTCTAAGGCATAAAACCCTAGCCTTTGAAAGAAGAAAAAGCCTAGCAAACAAAAGTGCTTAAACAGCATTCTGAATGACCTATCACAAAGTGAAGGAAATTCAAATGGAAAGGTTCAGATTCTTAAACCATGAACATCCAATACAAACACCTCAGCAGACTTCATACAAGGACAATGACCATCTCCAAAGGCCCCCAACTACAAGGTAGCATTGCTAAACGCAAAATGTTCCACTCTACGGAGATATTTAGTAAGACATGTCTGTCCTGAGTAAGTAGTTTCTCGCTCTTCTGAGTTCAATATAACATTTTGACTCATTCTTTTGTTCATGTTAGATGAAATAGCCGTCAGAACAACAGATATTCATACATGAAACTACCGCAGACTAACTGAGGTAACATTCCTTACACACCACAGCCTCAGACATTGAGAGGGCCAGGCTTCAGATTCCTACTTCCCTTTGAATATCTGAAAGGCTGGACTATAGTTCTATATAGTCAAGGATAATTAACTTACTAAGTAGAAAAACATTTCATGATCTATGGAAGATAGCTAGAAATAAATATTAACAAAGAACCCTTTTCCAGCCATTGTCTTTCTAGCGTAGCTCCTTGCTTCCAGTCTCTGTTTCAATTAACTGACTGAGCTGCAGCAAACTCCAGCTAAGTGCCCTCAGGTTCAGCCTGTTTTTAGAGTCCCGCCCAGCAGCTGATCCTCTGCTTGAGCTGCATCTCACCAGTAAAACCCTGCTTTCAGCCCTTCTTCCCCAACACTGCATCAGGGCCTCTCCACTAACACACTTCACACGCCTCCTGCCCCAGGGATTTATGTGTACCTATCTGAGAACACACACAGCTGTTTTCATCTATCACAATAGTGAAAAACAACTGTTAGAGATGTTCTTGGGGGGATATGGGTGCTACAGGAATAGTATTGTTGCTACTATCAGCCCTACAGAAATTTCCAAGCATTGTAACATCTTGCCAATACAAGCTTTGAAAAGTAAATATGAGAGCCATCATTTGGCAAAGAAATGGCACTGAAATCTTAATCTACATTCATACTGTGATACCTGACCAAACTGAAAATGGGATAATAGAATCCAGTGAGGAATTGCCTGGCAGAGACTATAAAAATCCTGAACTCCCTGGTGCAACAATCTGCAGGGGAACTGAAGAGGTGCTGCCGGCACAAGGTAGAAAGACACAGCGCTTTTAGAGTGAGTCACCCCACAAGAAGGTCACAGCATGAAAGCAGATTTTATCATTAAATACTCTATTAAAATACTTCATCTGTCACAGCTCCTTTACACTGTCTTTAACTAGGCCTTACAACAGCGTTTAGTTTTTGTATTTCCAAGAAGAGAAGCTCCTATCAATGCCTTCAAGTGTTAAGCAAAAAAAGGTTACAAGATCAAGGTTACAAGATCAAATTTACCAGCTCAAAACCAAACTGAAAACAAACAAACAAAAAAACCTATACAAAAACATGGATACCATTTTCTTTTAACAAACCCTTTGAAAAAATATCATTTTTTGTAATCTGCTAATTTTCATACGAAATCAGTAATTGAAGGCAGATCTGTGACTAATAATGCATCAGATATTATCTATTTGTCACTATTTGACAAAAAATATCCATTTTGCATATTTATAATCTAAAAAGCTTCCTTTGTGTATGATCAAAAGCATTTTTAACATGAAGCTTAGATTACACAGTCAATAATCAACAGATCACTGCAGTTTCCCTGCTCTGTCTGTGAGGTTGGATATGCATGGCACGCTTGAAGCTTTAACAAGTAGAGGTGTCAAAGAACTAGTCTGATTTCTAATGCGAGATACACACAGGTGTATCTCAGAATACAAAGTTCTAGCCAAAATAACCCACAGCTCCCCTCCTGATCATTTAACATTCAGAAGAGCACTTGAAGTTTCTACAGTAGAGTACCTTTTGCAGAGAAATTGGCTCGATCAAGTAGTGGTGGAAAAGAAGACAATAACCAAATATTTGAGATCCAAGCTGGGCCACTGAAGGAAGGTTTCCGTTTTTTCCCTGAGAGGCAATTAGATAAGAACTACACATATCAAAGTTCTTTATTGTAACCTATCATTCAATGAATATAAGCTTTAGTATATATCAGATAAGACTATTTTAATTTCAATTCTTTACATAGCATAAGAACACCTTTCAATATCTTGTAAAGGAAGTATAAGCAGCACTGAGTCCCTGTGTCCCTCATCAGGGTAGAAAAGTTAGCTTAGTCCTTAGAAGGACAGTAAAAACTGGTTTTTAGTCTTCTCATTAGCACACTTCATTGTGTCTAATGGCCCACAACAAAAAAACCTGTAAAACTTATCCTCCATAAATTACGTCTAACTCTATAGCAACTATTACTGTCTTTTCTGATCCATGCTAAATTATTTTTCCACTCCCTCCAGTAGATATCAAAACCCTCAGCTTTTGCAGGCTAGATTTCCTAATGGAAAGCTGCCAGCACCTCTGTTGTTACCTGTGGACTTGATGTGGAGAAAATAATCTGCTAGTGAAAGTCAGTGATGGCATTTTCCACATGGCTGTAGGGCCTTTACATACTGGGTCAAAAAAGTCCTGCTCCCCACATGCATTTAGTTAGAAATACCAAGTAAAACACTGTTTATACATAAACAAGCAGAAAGAGCAGGGCTGCTCTCTCAGGAAGGGCAAGCTGACCTCTGAGGGAAGCTAAACATGGGTGACCTCCTCACCCACTGTAGGCATTCCCCACACCACAGAGAGAGCAGGGAAGAAAAGCAGAGTTCACCAGCCATTGGGAGACTGCCAGAGCCACCATCCAGCCAGGAATATGACAAGAGCCATAACCCAGCCCCTCAGGAGCACAGTAGGCCCCATTCCAAGCCTGGGTTTAAACGGAGCCTGGGTGCGGAGGGCCCCAGGTGAGGCAGCTTAGGGCCCTCAAGGCACTCAGGCCTTTGGAATTCTTTACCAAGCCCCTTTTGCCCCTCAGGTGCTGTGCACTTGTTCTCTTGCATTGTGCCTGTGGCACTTTGCTATAAATGGTGCAGGGGCTGCTGTACTCCTTTAGGGTGGGGGTAGTCAGATCTTTGTAGAGATGAGTGGCTTTAGAGTTGTTTTTACTGTAATCTGTTTTGTTATCTACTTTTTCCTTAAGTATACTTTTGATGTGTTTTATCATTATGAGTATTACAGTATTTTCAGTATACCAGTGCTTAATTCTGTGGGTATGTGAATCTGAAAAGTGCTTGTAAAAGTGTAATTTTGAATTTGCTGGGATACCAGTGATTGCTTCCAAACAAGGTACTACCTTAGTCCTCCAAATGAAGGTAAATTTCCTGGCACTAAACATACTTTGTAGCAACTGAAAACCTACTAGCTTTGTAGGTTTTCTGCATTTTGAAGAGCTTAAGGCTGACATTTTCCATTTGAGATTATTTTAAATTAAAGTTAAGTAATTATTTTTTGAAATCAGAGGGAGGTTTTTTGGGTTTTGTTTTGTTTCATCAGTTTCCTTTTTTTTTTTTTTTTTGTGGTGTTGGGGTTCTTTTTGTTCAGGGGGTCTTTTGTCTGGGGTGTTTTGTTGGTTTTTTTTTTTTTTGAAAACTGCTCTTTACAGTTCTATTTCTCCAGAGGAGTTTAGTCATTGAAATATATTGTTTCACTTCCAATAAGGTTACTGTTACCATTAGGAAGTTAATAGTTGATTATAATATAAAAAAAACTTGCCAGGTCATACAATAATCACAAAAATTCACCAGCAGATTTTCTATAATGCCACATATATGTCCCTGAGGTAAGGTACCTATGTTACTTCTGGGGTTAGAAAATCTGATTAAAGCATATGTATATTTTTATTTAGCAAATATATTTAGCAGCTCTTTTGAACAAATAGTATTTTCTTTCTCAATGGCTTTGAAAACCCAGCTTAAGGCTGAATTATCAAAGATGTTGAAGCAGCAATGACAAAGAATGATGCTTTTATGTCTCCAGAAGTAAAGTGATATGGAGATCTCAAGTTTAATTCCTGATTAAGGTTCAGAAACAGATTGGAGACATGCTAAAAAGCTTTGAACATGACTCAGAGACAAGCACATGCAAATCCTTATAGGCTATATTTGAGTGACAACATGACACAACAGTGTAGTTTAGCTCTGGCATATTTGTGCTGATTGCTGGGAGCTATTACCACATCTCTACCCACAGCTGTGACCAGAGTTTGAGCTGGATTAGCAGCTAAAATACTCATTGGGTGACTCACTGGATCTGCTGTAGAGCTGACCTACAGCTGATGCTTGATTCCTTCAGCAATATCTAGGGGCTCGGTGCTATTTGAATATTAGTGCAGGTGTGCTTACATGTGCTATAGTCACACTTCATGTGCAGACACACCCCTTTAGAGGGACATCCTACACTCAGAGCGAGAGGGAAAGGCAGATGTTGCTGTTGTATTGATCAGAGATAGAGCATTGTTAAAAACAAACATGCTTGACATGGCTTCGTGTTTTGATTTTGTCAAATCAGCACTGTCTCAAAGGCCTCACTAACAGAGGGCCCCTGGGAAAGAATGGGGCATGTGTAAGCACCACCACAACTCCCTGTCACAAATCCTGTGACCTCGTACTTAAGTTGATTTACACAGGCCTAAACCTAATCTTGTTCTGAACAGACACAAAGACAGCTTGGCTCCTCTCAAACTCTCATCTTAAGCTACATAACATTTGCTTTGAGCAGTTCTCTGATTTCTCTGACTAAACCTGGATTTATCAAATCCAGTGGGAAATATCAGTGCAGAAAGCATAAAATATGTCACCAGCCCTGACAAATCACTCCCAGTTTATCCACTGAGGACTTTGTCAAAATCCCTTAGAGAAAGCCTTGCAAAATGTACTTCTATTACTGCTAGCTAGAGAAAAAGTAGTAATAGCTGTGATAGCTACAGTATGAGTAATCAGTGCCTTCAGGTAAGACATTATCTAGCTGTACCAAAACCTGCGGGTTGGCTAATTTTTCTCAGCTGCAAGGAATCACATCAACTTCAACTTACGAGTTTTCATGGTCCTCAGTGCACCAAGAGGCTTCAAGTGCCCAGATCAAGGGCAAGTTCTGTTTGGGTGGGGCTGGCCCTTATTCTCCTGGGGACTTCAATTCACCAGGTGTCTGCTAGAAATACAACACACTGAAGAGGAGACGGGCCAGGAGGTTCCTGGACAGTGTGGAAGATGAGTTCCTGACACAGCTGGTGAGTGAGCCAACCAGGGGAGGGGCCCCATGGCACCTCCTGTTTGCAAATGGGACTGGGTGGTGGTTGGAGGTCTTGGGTATAGCAGTCATGAATTGTTAGAGTAATTCATGAATGTCTGAGGTGATGTTGTTAAAACCATGGGAAATACTGGTGAAAAGGAGGTAGAATTTGCACTTCATAAAAACGGGGAATATATTCTTCTGCCTGTTATGTTGTTAATGGGAAAGCTGATGTTGTGATTATACATCCTGCTATCATTCTGCATTTGACAAGGAAGAAAATGAAATATTTCTTATAATTAAAAATTTAGCTCAGAAAAAATATGCTCCTTGGTGTTATATAACCGGAGCAAATATCTGAGAATGAAGTTGTAATTGTGAAGACCTCCTTTCTAAGGAGGCAAAAGATGCAGGAAAATACATGACTTTAATAGTATTTATTTCATTACTAGATTTATGGCAAACTTTTAGGCCTTCCAAGACTCACTGTGCTACCTAAGTAATTGTTCTCACTGTCTAAATATCATAAAGGTATATGGTGCAGGAAGAGGTCTACCTGGAACAGTAATTCTTCAACTTAATTAGCCTTACCCAAATACAAGTAGAATATTCATTAGTCTTTCCATGTCTTTCTGGATAAACTGCATGGTGTTTTCCCAAAAAATCCTCTACATCCCCACATAAAGTATTATTACTTTGTTAAAAGATAAACTAGAGCTACAAGAGTGTACAATATAATTTTTTTTTGATTATTAAAGTAGAATTAAAGGTTTGGTCAGGAACACAATCCCTCACATGAACAAAAAAGTCTGCCTGCTGTTAAATATCTAAAATCTTGGATGCTATATGTATAAACTGGTGGAATTTCTTAGTCTTTTAAGATGATGCAGATAATGCAGGAGTCTTCTCACTGGGTTCTTGATTTGCTTCATTAAGGAGTTTTTCAACTAACTGAGGATTCCCCAGACTTACTATTCAAAAGCTTGCTGGTATATCTTGGTTATTAATCTGTGAATTAAGATTACTTAAACTTTGCTGTGCTTGCATTATAAATAAGAATACTTTAAATCCTAGAAGATTATGTATTCAATAATTTCATTTGACATCTTTTTAGGTTGAACTGCTAGCTTTGTAACTAAAAAAAGTCAAATAATTAGAAAATAAAAACCCCAACCATATTTGTTTTCCATGCTGACAGTTCATGCTCCCACTGGGGAGTAACATTTCGTTGCTGTTACACTGTTCAAAGGAACCAAGCTAGAAGAGTGCCCTTTGCCAATTTTTTTTAGTCTGCTCATTCTTAGTGCAAGGTCTCGCCTCATGAATTTGTGATTGGAAAATTGGTCTCTTTCCATTGTTACTCTTCTCCGGGTTGCTGCTAGTGCTGCTGACCAAACACATTTTTTGAACTTTACATTATTTATAATAATCTTTCCTTTTACAACTTATGAGTAATATATTATGGTTTTAGCTGTCAGTTTTATCTGTTTGTAGCCTTAAACTTCCTCATCCCAAGAAACTCTGCTCATTCATTATTTATCTGTACATATAACTTTCATAAAGTATCTGTGGAATGCAGAACTATCAGTCTTGATGGGGACAGAGCTGGTGCTCTGAGGATGTCTGCAGGGAAGAGGAGAGTTTGAGCTGTCCTCTTTAGATTCCTATGAAGCAGCCGTGAATTTTCAAATTTCTGTGGACGATACTGTGGTAGCTACTGATTTGTACATTAAGGACAAACATTTAAGGTAGGAAAATAAAGGATGGTCTTAGATTTTAGTGGATTTTTGTGATTTCTAAGCTTTTTTCTTCTTCTTCTATACTTTCAGACTTAGCAGCTGTAAGTCCTGCTTCTCCTATCCACCTTATTTAAAAATACTGTATAAACAAAAAGGGAGAAATTAGAGCCTTGTTAGTACTATACTTCTAGATTTTGTTTATAAGTAGCCTGAAGCAAACTTGTTGCAAAAGAAATCAATTGTACAAGAAGAAAACTGTAATTCTGATCAATCCTGAACCACTTGGGTAATATGTGGTGTTTCCATTTCTCTGTTACATTTTATGAAGGCTGACCTGCCTGAAGAAAAGCAATCAAAAAAGGACATTAAGGCTAAGACAATAGTGTAACACGCTTTTTTTATGCAAACATAGGCAATACAGAGTAATACAAAGAATAAAGCTTGCATTGGCCGCGTTCTCTCTGAATTTTGTAATGTATTTTCATATTGCTTTCAGAAGTAATAGTTTCTGGTTTATTATGTAATCTGAATTGTATTTGAGAGGCAAAGTGTTGTAACCTCGGCATGTGTATAGATATTTCTAGGACCAGGGCCTGGCTTTTGACAGGAAGATAACATTCAAATTAATGCAGGATGGAAGTCCAGCTGTGAAATGTGAAAAATGAAAGACTGCAGAAAAGGGGTTTTTTTTAAGTTAGAAATATATAAATGAAAGATATCTGTGATGGGGAGTCTTGGATTTCAAATGACCCATTTATCCCCATCTTTCTGAATGATGTAAATTAGAAGAGATTCAGCAATATATTTTAGCTGGTAAAACTGAGCAAAAAGCAGAGCTCCTGCAGTTACCTGGGGTTTGGTCGTTAAGAGTCAGCATAAAAGAGAAATGTCACAACTCTGAAGCAAAGGGCACTGATGGAAGACTGGATGTAATTGCATTTAACCATAGCTAAAAGTTTTATGCAATATCATACAAAAGACTAATCTATGGGGTTAATCAGTACTGTACGGGGTACAATGAATAAAGTATTAATTAGAATGCCAAAGACAAATGATACTTATGTGAAGTGGAAAAAATTTGAGAGGAATATTAAACTTGTAATATTTCTAATCATTGGTATTGCAGATGAAAACATCTATAACAATATAGTAACACACTGATTGCTTAGGGGCTTGTCATTAGAATTGTACTATCAAAAATACTTATCTGTGAGGTAATTATTTTTTTAAATTAATTATCTCGCACATGAATATATGTTTGGTAAGGGGGAAGCGATTCTCATTCTTGTTTTATTTTGGTTCAGGACAGAAGAGCACAGCTGTATCCTATTTCTGCTCATGGTGAACATGTTTTTTACTACTGTAGGAGAAATCTGTAAATAATTATGTAGGAAAATATCTTGTAGTTTTGGTAAAGGGGTTTTTTTAGACATTTTTTGCTACTATTTCAATGTAAAAATCTAGTCTTTTTGTTTTTTCAACACATAATTTCCTTCAGTGAAGGTTAAACTGGGGAGAAAGATGATCAGAAATGCAACTTATTGGAGTCTCAAAAATAGTCACTATGGCTTATTGATGGTGTTCAAATTAAGGGAAGAATAACCAGTTGAGTCACAGGGAATATCTGTTTTCAGGTATTCATGGTTGCCCGCTTTCTTACAGTATTTTCTAGCTCACACAAATATGGAGAATGAGATATTTTCCCATAGAAATTTAGCCCCCCTTTGAGGGGAAACTCTGAGGCTGTATTGAGGTTTTATTGGGTGCTGCATGTTTTGCAGGGAAATGTAACTTAAAGCATGAGTTAGAAGCATGGATGTCCATTTTTGTGAATAGTCCATGTGTACTGCTAGTCCACAGGCAGCAAGGGTTTGGAGGTTGTTTAATGCTTTATTTTTCCAAATGGAAGTCAAAATGAATTATGATGAGCCTCTGGTTTAATATCCACATTTCATGGGTTCAGTGCATGTAGATAGTGTTTTCCTCTGAGGGAACACAATGAAAATTACGGCTGAGTACTTGGTAAATTTTGAGAGATTCAAAGCTGCATGTCTAGTTCTAAAAAAAATTAAAACCTTAGCAATTGAGAGACTGTAATTGTGGGAGAGGTAGATGCTGCAGCTGTGCTATGGAACATTTAATAATGTCTGGAAGCAAAGCAGAACTAAATTTTGTTCAAATTAAATTTGCATAAGGTTTGCCTTAGACAAAGTCTGCTTTGTGATGGCTAGGAAGAAATCTGCTAAGGCTCTTTCTAGAATGGTATGGATAGCAAGTAGGAATACACCAAAGGATTAGCTCTGTGTCTTGCTGAATAACCTGATCTGGTTCAAAAGAATGTGTGATCAGTAGCAGAGACAGAATTTCTGACACGCTTGTTGAGGACAGATAAGGGAATGGTGGTGGCTGGATGACAAAATTAGAGCCATGGTCTATTTTGTATATGGCTTCTATGAAGAAAATAGTTCATCAACAACCCTGTTATACAGTAATCCCAAAATTCCTTTCTTTGCTTCTTATGGTTTTTCTTGCTTCCCTGAAATTGCTTTGCTAGAAGGTGTTCTAATTAAAGCAGGTGCAATTGCTTTTGTACTGAATGCTGAATGATATACTGAAGGATAAAGGTTTAGGGGCATGAACCTGTGAAGAGAGGTGTGTATATGGCTGCTAATACTCAATGTTGCCATATTCTTATTCGGGGTGGGGAAGCAGGTACAAGCAGAAGAACTTGGTCCTTGCTTCTGCAGAATTACCAAACTAATTAAATTAAACAATTAATATCCTGGAAGACTAGGTACTGTCTTGCCAGTAATGGGTAGTAATTATTCCAGAAGGGAAGCAATTTACAGCTAGATCTTTGTTTAAATGGTCTCAGATTCTGTGCTTGTTGACACTTATTTCCATGTGGCTGAAGCAAGATGTACCTTTTTAATTGTGCTCACTGGAGACAGGGAGTTCATTGTCATGTAAAGGCTGAGTGACACAGGAGCAGTGCAGGGACAGCTAGTCAGTCTTTTTTACCTTTCATGTGCAGCAAGGTCTGCAGTGGCAAGAGTGAAGCCTCTAAACTCAGAAGCTGAGCACTCAAAGTGGATCAAATTGGTTCATTAGAGCCTCAGGACAGAGAGGCAGGGAGCAGGAACTTGTGCTTTCTTACAGAGCAAGAGGGAACTGCTGATAATGGAAAGTAAAATACTATGAGGATGAAGGTTGTTGGGTAAAACTGCAATCTGAACAGTCTTGAACAGAAGACCCTTGTTTTGTGGACATGAGGCCAAAAAATTAAGCCAAGATAAAAATTCAGCTTAGAAGCTGGTGACAGAACAGACCTTGCATATTGAGCTATAGAAATAGCACAGAAGGGGATATACAAGCTGTTAGAGTAGCTCTATGTTGGTGTTATGCTGAGCTTTAAAAACAAATCTGCTTAATGATTGTTTTGCTTCAACTGAAATTGGAGGAAAAGACCTGTGGAGCAGGGTCCGTGTGACTCACAGAGCTTTCAGCTGGAAATTTAGTCACAATAAATTAATTACACAATTAAATGTAGTGTTAACTACTGTAACTCGTGCTAGCTGGCAACAAAGGTTCAGTGCTTTTAAGAAAGCCAAGGATTATTATGCAAGGTGAAAGCTCTGAGGCTGGAAGAAAGCTACTAGTAAGGTCTGTCTGAAAGCTTAATCACCAGATTTAATATATAGCCACATGCTTCAAAATTATTTCACTGAACTGCCTGGTCAGTTTTGAAGAAATATCATCTTGTAGAACTGCTAATTAAGGGATGTCTTAATCTTTTAGTCAAATTATGAGTAGAGCAGATGAGCAAAAGTGTTCTTTTGAACTTTTGCATTAATTATTATGCTGAATGATAGATAAGATAATCACTAGAGGATGTAGACTCCTGCCAGTTCCCGGTTTTTGTAAATGGAAACTTAATGACAGAGAATTGAGTTTTAAGTAATATGCATTAAGGTCATTAACTTCTCTGGGTGCAGACAAAAATGTCATCAGACATATCCTTGCCTCCAAATTCAAGGCTGCAAGCCTAGAAAGTATTTATCCCTCTATTCTGCCCCAAATATAACAACAAGTTTAAAGTTTTTGGGCTGTTAATGCAGAAATGAGATGAAATTGAGCCATTTAGATGATACATTGATGAGTCCAATTAGATGATACATTTTTAAGACTGATATGGAATAGTGCCACTGAAATGCTGAATGTGTGAGACTGTGGTATACAAACATCTAGACCCCACACTTATTCCTATGGGCTCAGTTAACTACATGAGGGATCTGAGTGAAATGTGACTTTGAGATGACTCCAAGTGCTTCATAAGTGACATAATTCTACTCAAAAGGATTCAGATAACAATTAATTGTCATCTGGCTTTTAAAAGTAAGTTTGTACTTATTGGACTTTGCAGACAAAGGCATAGAAGACAGAACCAAGAACAGGGAAAAAATGAAATGTGGTTCTGGGAACCGTTAAACCAGCTCTAAACTGAAGTCTGTTAACAGGTTCTGTTATTTTGAGAGAGTAACCAAATTATGTAGAAACTAACACCAGACATGATTCTATTGCAAATGTAAATTTTAAGCTTCAGGGATCCTCAGAAACCAGTTTAGTCTGAAACTGATTCTACCTCTTCCAAAGTAATCTGCCCAATTTCCATGCATTTTTTCCAATAGAGGAGTGGAATATAAACTAGATATGTATTCTTGTTATTTCAATAGACTTGGAGGTTTTTTTTCTTCCTATATATGCTGCTTTGTCCTTGGAATTTGATCTACATAGCAGAGTAAAATAAGATCTAAAACTAATATCTAATTTCATATGGACTTCTACAGTGTTTATATCAGATATGCCTTCAAGATTTTAGTGAGCCATAATTTTATGTTCTTGATTGTCCTAAGGTTAGTGCTGGGTTAAATTCCTTTTCTGAGGCCTTGTTTCTTTGTTTTCAACATTAAAACTTTTCTTTCATGTTAGACTTGAACTGGGAAACAGAGTAATCTGGTTTTGCCCATTCCTTGCCTCTAGGCTTGCTGGATAGGACAGTCCAGATCAGGGCTGAATTGCACACTGGATTTTGTCCATCAAGAGTTAAGAGCTCTCTGGGAACTTCAGGATAGGAGTTGGCATAAACAAGTCGGCGTAATTGTCTGTCTCTTTCTGCCCCCCAAGGAAGAGGGAGGGAAACTTTCTGGCATCCAGGTTTTCTCTCTGTAGCAGACTTGGCACGTTGTTTATTTGCCCTCAGTTGGTGTTTGAAAGGTTTCGTCTGCAGAATGGGTCTGGAAGCTTTTCTTCCCTTCAAAGCTTAGACTTTGCAAATGCTAATGACTCTTACGTGAGAGAAGGGGTTGCTATGTCCTGTTGTCCTGTTCGTTCTCCTTCCCAACATGCCAGTGAGAAAGTAAGCCACTTAGTGTTTTTGAGTTTGCTTCCTGAAGATTTGCTTGAGAAGGATTTTCCAATTTTAACTTGTTTGATTAGCTGCAATAAGTTCAGCTTTCATTCTTTTCCTTTCCTGGAGCAGTCACAAAGGAATACAAGCTGTGTATTGTGGGAAAAGTACACTTTTTCTTTAAAAAAACCCTATACAACAAAGGTACCTTGTAATGTGATTAAGGAAACTCATTCTTAGCTCATTAATTGCACCAATCGACATGAATGGTTCACAAAAGACTTGTGCATGGTCAAGATGAATATTATGAGTTTAGAGTTCTAAATGTGCAGATGAACCCAAGGTCAGCAGAGCTCCTGAAAACTCAGGAAAAAAAATAGCTTTTTGAATTAAATGCATTTGAATAATATTGTATTGGAATGATACTTTTGGTATCCATGGGATGGTTTATTATGTAGCTGTAGTTGATGGGTCACAGTTTTAAAGTTCAGACTGGACTTTTACTAAATGAAAAATTTCATTTTATTCTTTTTATTTTTCATCCAATTTACAAAGTTAGAGACTTTCAGACTATTGCATAGCATATGGTAAAATAGATCCAAAATCCTTACTTTCTCAAAAAAGACACAGGCTGAAACTAGAAATTATTACAAATGCTTTGAAGCTGATGCCCAGTGTTTGTTTCTTAATGATGTAAGGACCAATACCATGCAAGATACAGATGAATATTGAAAATAAAGGGTGCAAAGTAACAAAAATGTCCAAGTAATGAATTTGGTTCATTTGTGTTTGTAAGTTGCCTTTGATCAGTCCCACATGTCCTGGGTGCTAGGTGAGCATCTTACACTGTGGGAACATTGGAGCATTTCCAAAGAAATGCTCTGGCTGTGGGTTGGACATGAGGAGGCTCTGTTGGGGAGTCTAGAGAAGGGGATTTCAAGTCTTCTGAGTGTATTTAATCTTGTACTATTTAACATAAGCCAATTGATGGTGAAAAGCAGTGTGTAGGTCAGTATTAATTCTAGGTCAACTCTCTGGAATCAGTATTTTAGTTGTTCAGGTTAAGGAGTGGGCAACGGGTGCCAACATTTAACATCTTGGAAAGTGAGACAACAGTTTAAGCCATGGATTGTTCCTCCCTCTAAAAAGAGGTTGAGAGAATAAAACAAGGTTTCCTAGTAGAGTATTTCCCATAGAAATAAGGAATCTATAGTAAACACAGAGGTGGAGATTTAGTTAAACTTAATGGGATTTGAACTTGGCTCAGTTTGTTTGGTTTCATGTTTCCTCAGACTGATTTATGAACTAATGGCACCGGGTGTATAAGGATTTTGTTTTACTGGATTGGTATCTCCATTGCACAGTTGGTAAAATTCAAAAGGATCATGCAGAGCCTTCTATTTTCAATTCCATACTTAGAGCCAACACTCAAAATGTAGTAATTTATTCACTGTAAAATGAGAGGGTGTTTTTATGATCCAGTGCAAACATCTAGTATAATAACTTCAATTTTATCTTCATGTTTGTTTGCTGCTTTAAAGAAAGATTTGACTGATGTTTTGGACAGCCGGTCCTGCCAGCAGAATTGTTTGCTAACATATTTAAGAAAATTATTTCAACAGCTGTGAGAAAATCATGCCACACTTAGCATAAGTGATGTAGAATTTGCTAGTAATAAATACTTTGAATAAACACAGTTATTTACAGTACATTTGCAAACTTGTTTCATGCTATTTACTCTTCCAAGAAGTGGAATATTAAGTCAATTAAGTCTTATCAGAAGTAGATGAAATAAAGTCAATACAGACCAAACACTGAATTTTTTGGTGAAGCTTATTGTTGTATATATTCAAAATAAACTTTCTGTAACAGTGCAGTAAGTCAGTGAACACTTGCCAGTTCCTTCCTGACTGAAAATTGGAAAGCAAAAATCTCCCACAATAGGGAGCGGTTCTTTTTTTTTTCAGTGCTGAAATGTTACAGAATCTCTGGAACTAAGTTTTGTAAAAGTAGAAGCAGCTATGTGTGAGCACTCAAAGCAAGTATAAATGTTAGACTTGGGATGTGGGGCTGTTGCTTCTGAGTCCTGAGAGGTCTGTTCCATTCTCAATTCTTTATCTACGTGCATATCTCAAGAATAGGTATACATCAGAAAATCTAATTTGTATAGGGGACAGTGGTTTGGGGTTTTTTTGTGTTTGTTGTTTTTTGTTTGGGTTTTTTTTGGTTTTTTTTGGTTTTTTTAAATTCCTTGGTGGTAAATGGAAGAAGAGGGGTGTGAAATTTTCCTTTTTTTTTTTTTCTTCTTCTGGTGGATAATCTGATCTAGAAAGTCATCTGTCCAAACACCTGATGCCATTTGTTCAATCTCCTACTTTCATCTCATGCCATCTTTTCAGATTATGATACTCATAAAATTAGGAAAACCTTATTTAATCTGCAAACCAGGGAACAGAGCTTGATAAACAAAAACAGTCTAATTATTGACTGAGATTAGTCTTTAATTGCTTAATATGTGGTTTATTTCTTTACTTTGTAATTCAGAAAGTGATGGAACATTCTTGTGATATCAGTAAAAATATGAGATCTTTTGTACTGTACTATTTGTGGTATCTTAAACTTCTCATAGGTACTTAGATTAGAAGACTTCCAATTAATTTTCTTTTACCAAAATCAAGAATAGAGTTTTAAACATAAAAGTTGAACCCTTTCAGCAGTAGCTTTTTTGTCTTTACTCCCCATCAATGTTCGTGATCACATCTGACTATTGGGTAACTTCCGGAGTGAATAAATTTGAATCGGGTTTAGATTTCTTAAGCAATTTAGCTTCTACGGAAAAGACCCATTACAGTCTGAATCGAGGTGTGAATTGCCTTGTTATTTCAAGGTGTGTTTTAGAAATCTCCTAGACTGCTTTAAAAGGAATGCCAATCTTGTGGCAGGGATTGCTTTGGAGAAAGGCTTGATTCTTGTATCAATTCCAACAGGTAGCTAAGCTTCTCTGATCCTGTTGCCTGCCTGCACAGAGATGATAATGCTCCCTTTCCTTCTCCCTGTCTACAGTCAGCTCTTTGAAGAAAAGAACAGGACAGCATTATGTGAAGGGAATAGTGTGTAAGATAAGAGTGTTTGTAATACACTAATACAGGTGCTACACAAATTGTGTACCTAGTAGTACCTAGTACCTGTGTACCTTGTGCCTAGTAGTAAGTTGTAATCGCTTGATGTGCAAAAGAGGAAGCCTTGCAACATGAAAGAAATGCAATATTATGCATTCTCTTAGTCCTAAACTCATTTTACGGCTCTGTTCTGGAGGCTTACCTTCATTTTGCAACAGCTAATTATTTAAATACTATGTAGAAAATTATTATTTAGGACTTAGGGCTCTGCAATGAAGTATTTTAGGTTGCTTATAAATCAGCCAAATCTTCAATTGTGATTCATAGCTTCTTAAATAACTTCTTCAAATCTCATTAAGATGAATAAGAAGTACAAAAGAAGGGATCTAGGAAAAAAAATAGTCATGATTTTCAGGGAATATATTGAGTGAAAATTACCTTCTAACTTTAAACCTAGAAGCCAGAGTGTCTGAAATTGCTTTTCAGTGTAAATAACTCTTGTAAATGAAACTAAAATTTTTATTAGGCTTGAGGTAATGGTCATCCTGCAAAAAGTCATACTGCTGAAAACTGGATTACACTTATGGTATCTGGAATTATCAGTAAAAATAAATTTATAGTGTGAAAAATGTTTTAATTTTGAAGAGCTGTCTTTGGGCATCTGATGCTAGCCCACATTTATGGCAAGTAACATATTTGCTGTAGTTGTGGTCTGTTGGGTGCTGAGGATTCAGGAGTGTTGTCTCTTAGCTGTACAAAGCACAGGTGAGGTTAAAAAAGTGACCAGTTTGCAAAAGAGAAGCAGAAAGGTTACTTTTCACATCTTTCCTCTACTCCCTTGCATTGTTCAACAGATGGAGTAACTGCCTCGACTCAAAAAGAACAGCAAAACCCTGAACCCTGAAATAAACCCGTTGCCATCAGTGAGGATTATTTTGATCTTTAAATACACCCTGTAAGATGCATTGCTTGATTTCCTAAAAGCTATACTGTCATAATGATAGCTACATGTGCAGTATCCCTACTACTTTAGAATAAGAGGTGTTGTGGAAATAAACCTGCTCCTGCTACTGGAGAGAGCAGAAAGCCTGCTTGCTTGTTCCTTGGATTATGCCAGTTCTAGAGAGATGTGGAGACTTCTGGCTGGTTTTGTTCTAGCCTCTGATTTAATGGCTTGATCCACAAAAGAGCTTTTAGATGCTTCATGATTCAGTATGTCACATTACCGATTCAGTCTTCAGCTTCTGTGATTGTATTGAAAACTTTAGCTTGAATTTTTTTGTTTGTTTGTTTGTGGAATTTTGTTTGTTTTTTTTTTTTTGTTAGATGGGAGTACTTGAAAACCCAGACAGAATCTGATGTTTTATACAGGATATGTGTTGTCCTTTCAAATTCCATATCTGTTCTTCAAAAATTAAATCTGTATAAGTATAAATAAGCTTTTTTTTTTTCCCCCTAGCTTGGATCTGATTAGAAGTTATCAAACACTGCTTATTTTGAGCTTGTTGCTTCCTAAATTATCACAATAACTGTCTTTGAATACATCATGATGTTTATAGAGAATTCTCTGTGAAGTAATTTTTGCCTAATTGTAGATTCTTTGCAGTCAGGATTGGTTCAGATTTCCTTACTGGAATGCGAAGGACATAGATTTTGATCCCTCAATTTCCTGTTTCGTTGGCATCATGCTGTGCAAGAAGAAAGTGCTTATCATTTAATCAGAGTTTTTCATAAACTTAGCAATTTAGTGATATTGCAAAAATTGTCTTAAATGGTGCTGTAAATTCCCCTTCAGACATGTTCTTTCCAGATTCAATAATTAAAAGGTAAACTATGTACATTTATTGGACAGAAACCTGCTACCTTCTCTAATAACAATTTTTTTGTGTTACGGAATTACACCTTTAACAAAAGACCATCTCAGTCTGACTGGAGATCAGAAGTAACCTTGTAATCAAGAGTTCTCAGAAGATGTAATTCAGTCATTAAATCTGTGCTCTATGGCAGGTCACCAGAGTGGCTAGTGTCACCTAGCTTAATGAAATATTAAATCAGTAGCTGAACTTTTGACCCATCTTTGCAATTAAGTATACTAAAAACGTTTCACAATAAACTTCTAGTGTAGAGATGATGCTTGTTTTCTTTATACAACAGACAAATATGGGGGGGTTATTTCCTTTTTTATTTTTTTGTTAATGGAGTGCATGTAAGTTCAAATTCTGTTTCTTCAGAAACATAATTTGTGATACAGGCTGGACCCTCTGAGTGACAATGGAGTGACCAGCACTCTAAAAACCTCTTTTCTTAATGTTTTAGATGACAAAATTCAAAATGCTTTCTGTCCTGACCAACAACCTACTTCTAGGTCTCTCCTTATTGGTGAGTCCAAACTAACTGTGAGACAGATGAAATTTTTGATCTCTAAGTTTAGATGAAGGTTTCTGATAATCTTGTGGATCTCTCCCAGCTCAGGATGTTAAAAAAAAACCAACCCTGCCCCCAAACTTAGGATTTTAATTATATCACTTTTCCAGAATAATAAGATTTGAAGTTATAATGTGCACATGGATAGTATAGGCTTAATATGCTGTTACAGCAATCTTTCTGTGGGATTTTTTTTTTGTGTTTAGGCACTTCAAAATTGGTTTCAAGAGAGCCCTTTGGAAATGAAATTACTTTCTTGCTGCATGCGATATATCCTGCTGTGGTGCTGATAGTTGCAGTCAACCACCATGGTTTTAAATATCATGGATCATTGAAACATAACTTTTTCTCATTTGAATTATAGCTAATAAACATATTATATTGATGGTAGCCCACTTCTCAGGTAGGCATTGGTTGGCTATGATATTTATTCATAGGACAGGAGTAGTAAAGGCTGCCTTGTTTGTCACAAGTAATGCACTGTTTGTCATGCAATAGCTCTGCTTTTACCTATCTTCCTAGAGGACTTGCCAGAGTAATTATAAATTGGAGGAGAAAATTTCAAAACTGATTTTTGACTGTTTGGCTTTACTGTTTATTTAGTGTTAACGTGATATTGCTGCATTTCAGTTGATCTTGCTGCATGTACGTCTTGGATGCTAGAGGCAAACCTAGGAAAAGCACTCTCATGAAACCTTTTCTGATGTACAATTTTCAATATTTATAAGGAAGAATATGAAATCTAAGCCTTCAGTGTTTGTTTTCAGTTGAGACATGCTTTGAGGATACTAGTTTGTATTCACAAAGGAAATTTTTTATTGTGTGAATCACAGAGCAAGTTTATTTTAGTCTGACCTTGACAAATTAATGTTTGTTTTAAAGGAAAGATTCTTGCAGGAAGTTAGTGGCTCTACAAATAGTGAGTCTGGAAACAAATGAAACCTCTCTAGACTTGGGGCCTCGTTGGATTGTTACTGACTCAAAGAGGGGAAAAAAGGTCTAGGAAATATAACCTTTCCTTGGCTTTGAAAGAGGCTAAATAATCATCTAGAATTATGTGTAACTCAAAAGCTGTACAGTAGTTTCATATTACATTTAAAGCACAGCCTGATGTTAGGAATTTCAAAAACTACATGAATCATTATTGCCTTAATTTTTTTCCCAAAAATTTTAAGTCCCAAGTCCTAGTTCATTATTTTAATATAATCTTATGGATTTAATAAAACTTCTATCTTCATGCCTTGGTAATCTAGTGATCAGAAAAGGATCTTTGCCTCTGCTCAATTTAGGACTTCATGTGATGTATGCAGATCTTAAAATTAAAAAATTCAAGAAAACTGTTCCTTTCTAGTAAAATAATGGTATCTTTTGCTGGTTTTAGGGACTTATTCTTCCTCCTACTACAGCTTTGATATATATACATACATATGTATTCCATACATGTGATGTAACATCTTGTGTATGTTATATATACTTAGTTTACTTTAAGACTTATACAAATAATGCAATGGAGATGAAAGCAGTGTATCTGATATTGTTTTCAGTACTTTAATCTGTATTAGAATTTCTTCATGACTTTCGAAAATTTAGTTACTGACTACACTGTTTCTCTGCATAGTGATGGTAAAACTATGGATGATACACTTTTAATCCTGAGGTGGGTAGGATGTGTATTACATCAACAGATGTCCACTAGAAACATTTTTGAAAGGGACAAAGGAAATATTATGGATCTGTCTAAAACTGGTAAGGTTTTTTTGTGGTTTTGGATGGTTTTGTGGTTTGGGGCTTTTTGGGGTTTTTTATGTCCCTTTTCTTTAAAAGTATCCTATTTGGACAACAGGGAGTTTTTCAAGTTATGTGTTCAAATTCTTGTATGCCTTTGGGGTAATGAGCAAGGCATGACTAATTTCTAGCAATTTGGTCTCTGGACCATGTCCTGGAGGGCCAAAATAGTCAGATGAAAATGTTGATTTTAATCAGCCGCTCCATTGCCTGATGTTTCAATTACAGCAACTCTTAGCTTAGCACTCTGACTCCTGTCAGACTTCATCTGTATTATTTTTGTAAGCTTGCCAACAATTTCCAATTCTGCTCACTCTTAAAAACTCTAACCCACAAAAGCACGGCCCCAAACACAAACCTGTGCAAGCCTTACTGCAAAACCAGTGAAGAACTAATTATAGCCCACTCTTTGTTCGTTGCTGTTCAGTGTGATGGGGCATAATAAGTAGCCTCTGTGTGCATCACTGAAGCCTGTACATGTAGGCATGCTGAAATTGGGTGACTTCTGTTACTCCACATGTGTCACATATTGCAGTACTTGAATCAAATTCAGTGTCTGTGGAGCAGAAATATGAAACTAGCTTAATTTGTGTTCATTTTTGGTTTTAGTACTAATATCTACTTAAACTATGTTACACTGAGTTTTAAAATACATTACCTACAGAGAATTAGAAACTCCATTGTGGTCAGTTTCCTGAAATTTGCTGGATTGAAAGCCCTTGAGTATTGTCACTTCTCCTGAAATACATCTTGTCAAGCGGAGGGATTACACTGTGGTTCTAACTGTGAAGTGATTTCCAGATGACTTCTCCAGAAGCTCTGGGCTTTTCAATTCCATGTAGGAGGTCTGTGTGTGAAGCAAAGGAAAAAATTGTCATTTTTGATAAGGTTTGACAAAGCTGTTCTGAAGCATCAGCTCAGAGCTTGATTCCATATACATCCATATCTATCCCCAAATGTGTTCTCTGAAATAGCACCAACATGATGGATGGGGCTGTCCAACATGCAGTTTTAAAGAAACCACTTTTTAAAGTGCTGTGTTAACACTGATATATGAAAGCTGTAAAAGGTATGTGAGAAACCAAGGTAAAATAGCATCATAGAAATACCAAGATCATGCCCTTTGACTGAGTAACCTCTGTCACATATCGTTCATTCTTTACTGATGACACCAGTTGCTATTACATCTGAAGGAAGTTTGGAAAGTGCATCTCTTAGACGGGAATTGTGGCAGAATTTCTAGAAGAGAGATAAAACTTGGAGTAATTGATTTGCTCAGACTTTTTCCTATCTGCTGTGTGATAGTAAGCTACAGTTCATCGCTTGGCATTTTTTTGTTCCAGCTTAAAGTATTCTAAATCATTGCACATTGTTAATTTTCCTCTTAAATATTTTTTTGTATCTCTACACATATAGATGAATGCAGATAATAATTTTTTTCTGTTGTTTTATCTTGGTATCTTTTCTACATATTAACAAGGTAATCTTCAGTTGTCCTTGCTTTAATTTAGTCTGACTTGTTTGGCTCTGTTCCTTCAGAAATGCATTGCCTGATACTGAATTCAAATGTGAGAATGATGAGTGATTTTGATGCCAGGCGATTTGTATGCCGTGGTCAGCATCGTCTTGGTTAGTACACCCTGTTCTGGGTAGTGAAGATGAAGGGTGACTATAATGAAGTCAAGTGGCCAGGATGACACTTGTGGCAATAGAGGGGCCCCATGTTGTGATAGCTCTTGGCACTGATACCTGGATGAAAATACTGTAACTGTTTGTCACTTCTGCAGACTGTCTTACGATTCCTGTAGTGACTGCTTTAATTCATAACTTTCTCAGAGTTCTCCTGTCCTTAAGTATCTGTTTAAAGTAATTTTCCAGCTTTAGCTTGTACTTAGGCAATCTGGATTTTAGATTTAGAGGTTTTGAGTATCTGCAATGATTTGATTTCTAATGTCAGGCCTGTAAAGTTTCCATGATCATTTATGTTTTTACAATTATTCTATAGCTCTCAAATATATATTTAGACTGCACATCAGAGTACACTGACAGTTTTATATCTCTGCATTTAATCTAAACAGATGCTTTCCTTATTAGTACTTGAGGCTGTAAAGATAAAACCAAGCTCACAAATGGGAGTAGAGCTTATTCTTCTGCACTGCCAGAATCTGCCTGCAGACCTAGGGGATGGTACATGGACCAGAATGCAGGGACTTACTGAGGAGCATCTGAGATTCCTCCCGGGTTACACATGCCTGAAAGGACTCCCACCCACCTGTTCATGACATTTCACATCTCCAGATGAATCCTTCATCATTGTTGTGACAGAGGGAGGAGCAGTCTTATGGAAGGAAATATGAAAATGAAAGGTTTGAGGGCATGTGGTACACCTCCCTCTCCAACACATTTTTTAATGTTCCTTGCTGTCCCTTTAGTTTTTGCCATTTTTCTCTCACTTTTCTCCCAATATTTTGACCTCCTCTCTGAAGACAGGAATGGAAGCTTTATCATTCTCAGAGGAGAATATGAGCTAATGAGTCATTAAAAGAAAAATGTGCTTTTTGCCAGACTTCAGGTGCAGTTGTCTCCCACAGATGGCTCTCAAAGTAAATTGTTCTTAATGCTGGCAGACAGATGGCTTTCTGAATCATCCAAAAGAAATCTTATATCTGGAATTACTTTTTCTTCTTAAGTCTGTAGTCTCTCATCTCCTGCCAGTGAAAACATTTGGGATAATGGTTATTGTGATAATGTCATGCAGACCTAAGCAGGCCTATGCTCTCATTTTGTCTTTCAGGATGGAGAAGGAAAAGTTAAAGAAATGAGCTTTCCACTTGATGAGCTTCCTTTTGTGTTACTGTTTTGTGTATCAGGTATACTTGATATCTCATTCTAGCATCAAATTGTGTCTCATGTCAATGTGGTGGTGTACAATCTACTAGTTCAGGTAATTGATCCAGGTCTGTCAACAAGTATTCTCTTCAAATACATTGTTTAAATGCTACATTGACACAGAAGAAACTCCTCTTGGCTTTGGAAAATGTAGTAAGCAGTCTTCAAGTTTGAAGTCACTGTGTGAATTAGTATTTTTAAGAAGAAGAGGATTTAGAAAATGAGCTTTCTACCATATACCATACTATTGTTCTTATGTGTAATTTTATATGTACTAGTGGGAGTATCTTCTTTTTTAGATTTTTTTTTTTTTCTCCTCAAAAACTTATGAAAAATTACATAAAGTGGTTTTGAAGACCTTCATCCCTTGAATAAAGTTTGGCTTGGTCAAAGTTTCACCAGAAGTTGAAACCTTTCAAAATATGGATGAGGGGAGAATGTGGCCTGAACATCAAGTGTTTTGGAAAAAGAGCTGTTCAGGGTAGTAGGATGTTGGTAAGCAGTTATTTAATGAGTTCTATTTTGATTTTCCTCATTGCTAAGGTAGAAAAACTAACACTTCTCTCTCCAATAGTTTCATAATTTTACATAGAATCAGTGGATGCATGCTGAATTTTTTTATTATTAAATTTAGTATTTCAAAAATCAAAAGAAATGTGATAAAAATGTGGGCTATGTTTGTAACATGACAATTAAACCTGTTACACCTAAATTTAGAAACAAACTCACAAAACACTGTGGCTTAGCCTCTTTGTCTCTGCACTTGCCACCCACAAGAGATTATCTCCAGTCTTGCCTGAAGCACTTTGAGATTGCTTTATTTGTTAAAAACTAGTGATATGCTAAAGCAGTCCTTTCTGTTAAGTGTGCCATTAATTACTAACTTACATTAATTAAAGTAAATGCAATCATGAGGGCAAGCTGGCAGTGTTAATGACCCAAGACATTATTACTTAGCACAATTTCGAAGTTCATTCAAGCAGTTTCAAACTGTAGGAATTAGATTGAGCTATGTGGTCATAAAATTCTAGAAGCCATGATTTTGGCCTTTGTGTGAGACTCCTGATGGATTTTATGTCAGCTTCAATAAATTGAGGGTGTAGATAATTGTCCAATACTGGTGGTTTTGCAAAAACTTGAATTTGAAAAAAATGTTCATGCTCAGACTTTACATAAATATGCAGAGTTTGTGTGTTAAAGGTAAAAGCCCAAAATGCATTGAAGTACCCATTGTCTAAGTGCTCCATCAGCTTTAGGAAGCCAGTGTGCTCACCTGAGATGTCAACAGCAAATTTAATAAAATACAAAGGATGATTCACATTTTCTAGGTTGTTTGACAATTTCTTGCAGATGACTTTAGATTATTGGAACACAACTGTCTGGAACAGTGGGGTTGTCACTGAGACTGGAGAGTCTGTCTGGTTCATTTATGATCATGCTTTGTGATTCAAATGGCTATTCACTGATGTCCTATCCAGGTGGTTTTTTGGGCTACTTCTAAGGATTTAAGTTTTAAACCATTTCTTGATGCATTTGTGTTCATGATAAAGGTGTAATTATAAGGAGGAGGCCTATTAAAGGATCTCTTTAACAGCCTCTTCTGAAGCTTCTGTTTGTTTGGCATGCTACAGCTCTTAAATTTGATATTAACAGCATAAACAAGACAATACTGACTGAAGCCATAACAGCAAGAAATTGTAACAAAGTAATTACTTATAAAGTTATGCAAACAAAATACAGTTGGTGTGACTAGAACTGACTGGTTAAATCCGGATGTCTGGTGTTTGTCTCACTGTGGGGTGAATACAGTCAGTCTCCTGAGCTGGTGAATAAGGTCCTGCTCACTTTGATGTCTCAGCTCACTTTCTTCAGTGAAAAGCACTGAATCTGATCTTTTTTAGTAAAGCAATCTTGAGAAAAGCTATGCTTTCACTTTTTCTACTTAATATTTAAATGACTCATTGAGGGAGATAAAAAGACTTATGTTGACAGAGGTGTGTAAGGATTAAGTTTCATTAATGTTTTACAAATTCTCCTTTTTTTTAAGAGAAAGAAGCTAATTGTGAGCACTTACGTATGAAGGGAGGAATGGGGAATTAAACTAATAGATTGTAAGAATTTCTATGCTTATGCTAACATGCAATATTATAGTACTTTCTGTAGTCTAAATCTTGGCTCAAAACTCATAATCTGAGTTTTATTTCCTTTGTCCTTAATAAGTTATTAAGGATTAAAAGGGGAACCAACAATGTGACTATCCTATGGAAAGGAAGTAAGCAGAACCTTATATCTGATGTTTTTATGACAAGCCATTGCTGTCCCAACCCTAAAAAAAAATGTAAGACACTACGCTCTTTCCTGGGAGAGCAGCACACTTAAAACCATAATCTCCTCTGTGTAGTAGGAACAGGACAGTCCCTGTGGTGAGAATTCTGAAGCATTATGATGGAATCTTCTGTGGTAGTTGGTACTGGAAAACAACTTTTGAGGGGGACAAAATTGCCCCTTCTCCAAATTACTGCTGGATATCTCTTTCATGGGCATGCTGTGTCTGTTTACAGAGTTTGCCACAAGATTTGCCTAGACTTTTAAAGTATCTTCTTCAGGCTGTAATTCTTCTTCAAGGCTGCTCTCCTCTAAGGATCTATTATTTTCAAACTGTCTATCTTGGCTTAAACATTTTTTTTCAGGTTCAAATATCTATCAGAGAGCAGAATAACTCAATGTGACAAATTTGTCCAAAGCACTCTGCAAGAAATCCTGTGAATGATTATACATGTCCTGCAACTTCTTCAGGAAGTAATGAGGGAAATAAGAGAATCCTTGCTGAGGACACATTGCTCAGACTTCCTGCCAGCAAATAAAAAATCTGATGTATGTAGCACATAAAGCAGTACTGAAATGACAGCAATCTGATCAGCAGCAGCATGGTAAATAGCTACCTGATTAGACATGCTAAGGTGAGAAGGAAACAAGAATGCCAAAATATATTTACTTACAGCAAGAGTGGGGAGTGGAGGAAGAGAAGTGGTGAAAAGAAATGAGGTAGTGTGTGGTGTGCTAGTTACTATCGAGGTGGACAAAGAACGCCACAACGAGTCAGCGTTGTCTTCGTCTGGCTTTATTGTAACATCAACTACATTTATGCTCTTTTGACATATATGCTGTTCTAAAAATAGCATAGCATAATTTCCAAACATGGCATAGCAATAACTCATTAATTAGTTTCAGTATCTTGCACAGTTGTCAGTTCTAACATCCTATCTTATCATTCGCATCCAGTCCGCAGCAATTATCCAACAGTCAACCTTGCTGCTTCTCTTGGCTTGCTTCTGCTTTCTGGTTCCTCCTCACATCTCAGGGGTATATGATGATTGCTTTGTGGTCAGAGGATGATTCTGCAAGGTCATTGGGCCAGCCACCAGGCTTCACACAAAGTCCCCCTTTCTGTTTTTGAACCACGAACACGGTGTTTGCTCTCTTCTGCAGGGCCCTTTGCAGGAATGACAATGAACACAGCACCGACCATAGCAATAATATCACAAACAGTAATATCAGTCCTCCCACCTTTAGCCTGTCTTTGAACCATACTATGCTACCCCAACCATTAAACAAATTATCAAACCAGCTACTACTCTCTGATGATGTAAAGGAGATGCAAGGCCTTGGGCTGTAGATATATTCAGAAACAACATGGTTAGTTTCCCAATAGTGCAGGGTCCACCCATCAAAGTTGATGGGAGGCCTGCCCATGCCCTGTCTCCATATATTTGAAAAATCCTGTGGGACAGCTGTCTTGGTACCTGATTATTTCCAAGTGGGACACCTAAGCTTTTATTACACCAAGCAGATGTGTTGCCATACCAAGGTTGCAGCGGTGAAACCTTCTGTGTTGAGCCATTATAGGCACCATGCCATGCATAAGAAAAATGTCACGCAAGCATGACAACTTCCTGTCAACTTCCTGTGGCTCAAGCAGTTTCTCTGTAGGTGATAGCTTTTTTTCCCACACTATCCATCCCATTGGCAGGGTTTTTCAGCAAGGTTTCATTGCTCAGCAGCACTCTCACCAACCATGTTTGGAAGGGAGAGCGTGGCATGGCAAGCAACATACATAAAGAAGATTGATTTATAGCATTAGCTAAAGTCACCCAAACATTTCCTTGTGGCAATGGAGGCAGCAGTGCCACTCCTCCTTTACTGCAGAGGCAAATGATCGTGGCTCTTACCACAAAAGTTTCAGGTCGCTTCATTTTCTCCTGTGACCTGATCCCAGTGCTGGTCTGCCGTCTGAGCTTATCTCAGGTCGGGCCTCACACACCGGGCTGGAAGCCAGCGAGTTCCCATATCTGTGGAGACATACCCATGCCCCCAAGTGACAAGGTCCCAAGGACCCTCCCACTTATTGGTGATCAGATCTCTTATCCATACCTTTCCTTGAGGGAAGGTCACAGGTCCATCTGACCGCAAAGACAGGAAATGTTTCAAAAAATTTGGAATGTCAGAATCAGAAGGTACTGTAAGATGATTATGGTATACAAGGCTTTTTACAGTCTGCTGTGTGTGGGGGTTCCCCTATAACTCCCCCTTCACGTTTTTGCAACACTCTTCAAGGTGCTACGAGCATGTTCAATAATAGCTTGACCCATGGGTGAATGAGGGATACTAAATTTGTGGTTTACACCCCATAGTTGTAGGAACTGCTTTGTCCTCACCGAGGTATAGGCAGGACTGTTATCATTCTTTATAGAAGAAGGCACTCCCAAAACAGCAGAAACCCGTCCACCAACGCACGACAGCATCACAACTCTTCTCTCCCGTGTGAGCAGATGCTCACATGGCAGAAGAAAAAGTGTCAGTGGAGATGTGCACATATTTGAGATGGGCAAACTTGGCAATATGAGTGACATCTGTCTGCCAGAGCTGCAGTGGCTGAAGACCCCTGGGGCTGACACTGATGGGCAAAGGTGCAGCCAATCCCTGGCAGTCAGGACATGAATTAACAATGTCACGAGCTTGCGTAGGTGTGAGTGGAAATTGCTTCTGCAAAGTATGTGCGCTTTGATGGAAAAATCATGTGATGCTTTGGCTTGTGCTACCATGTTGGGCTGAGGTGCTACCCATGAAGGATTAGCAAGCTTATCAGCCCTAGAGTTACCTTCCGCTATAAAACCTGGCAGTGTGACTTTGAACGTGCAGGATGTAATAAGGATGCACTCAATTTTGAATGGCAGGACGTAAAGATTTCAATAGGGAAAAAAAGATTGCATTGTTAAATTCCTTTAAAAGTGAGCAATCTATACGTTGTGCGACATCTGCAATATAAGCTGAATCAGTAACAAGGTTCAGTGGAACATGAGAAAATCGCTGAAATGCTATTGGTCATGGTCTTCAGTTTCACAAGCTGAGCGGAGCCTGGCTCATGACCTTCCAGCACCTGCCATCCTGAATCATTTTTCCAGGTGACGATGGCCTTTCCAGTTCTCCCTGACCCGTCAGTAAAAACAGTAGGTCCCTGCAGTGGCACATGGCTAGTCTTTGGATGGAAAGACAGAAAAGCTGACTTTGCTAACTGCAACAATTTATGACTGAGCAAGTGGTAGGTTATCTGTCCCATAAAACTCTGTAATGATGCTTGCAGTGGAGCACTACTAGTAAAGATCTATTCAAAGTTATCTTGTTGTACTGGAAGTACAAGTTTTTCTGGATCCTTAGCCATAAGTTGCATACATCATTGATGACATTTGATTATTAACTGAGCAATTAGTTCAAATAATGTGGGAACTGTCTTTTTTGGTTGACGAAGTAAAAAAACCCATTCTAAAATATGCAATGGGTCAGACCAATGGTCATTCCGCTGGCCTATGATGGCTGTCAGATGAAGATCTGGAATAGTGATAAAAACAGTGGTATCACTGGATGCATCTATTCTGTAAACTTCTCGTGTAGGAACTGCTTGCTGGATATCATCCAGCACTTGCTGTGCTTCAGGAGTTAGGGCTCGAGGTGAATTTAAATCTGCATCTCCTTTCAATGTATTAAACAGAGAAGACGACTGATCTGTGGTCAGTCCCAAGTAAGGACACAACCAATTGATGACTCCCAACAATTTTTGAGCATCGTTCAAAGTTTTGATACTGGATTGTTTGCTCTACGATTTTGACTCCTAAATATTTCCAAGGAGGGTGCTGCTGCACTTTTCCTGGAGCCACCTGCAATCCGTATGAATACAAGGCGGTGAGCAACTGTGGTTGTATCCTCGGCAATGCCTCCCGAGTGGGTGTTGCTACCAATATATCATCCATATAATGATAACAGTATGAACCCAGAAATTGTTCATGAATTCCAGACAAAGCTTATGCTACATACCATTGACAAATGGTGGGACTATTTTTCATACCTTGGGGCAGAACCTTCCATCGATAGTGCTTTACAGGTTCAGCATTGTAAATTGAGGGTACAGTAAAGGTAAATTTGGTATGTCCTGAGGATGTAAAGGAATTATAAAAAAGCAATCTTTCAAATCAATGATTAAAACATCCCATCTCATAAGCATCATGGTAGGTGAGGTTGCAATGCAGTGATGCTCTCCATCACTGCATTACTTTTTCTGAGATCATTCAACAATCTCTATTTTCCCGACTTTTTTTTAATTACAAACACAGGTGTATTCTAAGGAATGGTGGAATACTCAATATGACCTTGTGCCAATTGTTCCTGTACTAAAGATTGAAGGGCAATTAATTTTTCCTGATTCAAAGGCCACTGGTCTACCTAGACAGGCTTGTCAGTAAACCAGCATAACTGCAGTGTGCGGTAGGCGCTCCTCATCACAGTGGCCCCTATTAAAAATCCGTTCCAATCTTGACACCCCATGCAGTCAACAAGTCCCGTCCCCATAAGTTCAGTGGTGCTGCCGCAGCATAAGGTCAGACTGTAGCTGTCTGTCTTTCCTCACTTTTAATCAGTACAGGTTCTGAACTTAAATAACTGTGTCTTTCCTCCCAACTCTGCGATGGCTGACCCCAGAGGAGTTAGAGGCCAAGTAGAAGGCCATGCAGAAAAGGAAATGATGAAGACATCAGCACCTGTATCAATCAAACCTTGGAGTCGAATGTGCAATGGACTGGCACCAGGCAAAGTGAGGGTGCATGTCATGTTCAGTCGGTGGCCCGAGGTGTCTTTGCCCCAGAAAACCAGCGGTGTTCCTGTGGATCCAAAGGCTCTTGCTCCATGAGTTCCCTATTCTGTCCTAGGAACACATGACTTAAAAGGCACAAGTTAAGCAATACAAGTCTTTTCTGGAATGGTAGCTGGAGGTGTAGGAGTAGATACCATAGCACAAATCTGTCCTGTAAAATCAGCGTCAATGACTCCAGGGTGCACAAAAATTCCCTGTAGAGTAGCACTTGATCTTCTCACCAGCAGTGCACTTAGTCCGTGACCTAAAGGTCTGTATGCATTCAAGGGAACTTTATGCACCTAACAAGAGGCTAAAGTTACTGCTGTGGCTGTGGAAACACACGCTGGTTGCTCTTTTGGTGCTCCCGCTAAGTTGGTTGAGTAAGCCTGCATTGGCAGCATGTTCTGAGCGGGAAACATCCCCTGGGGAATTGCTTGTGTCTGTATGCTTTTCCCCTTCATGCTCTTCTTCCTGTTTCCCAAATTTCCTAGAGATTGGCCATTCGCGTGATATTTAGATCTGCATTGTTTTGCAAAATGACCCATTTTTCTGCATTGATTGCGAGAAGGCTCCTGCATTCCCAGCCCCTTTCTGCTTCTGCCCTGCTTGCTTTTATTTGCAATCTGCTTTTAAATGTCCTTCTTGCCCACATGCAAAACATTTTTGTGGTCTTAAGACTGCAGCCAGAGGAGACATTTTGCGCTCCACTGTACCGACTTTCGAGCAAGCGGTAATTATGTTGGTCAATGTGAGATCCCCTGGGAGAGTATCTATTATCTTTCTACAATCTTCATTTGCATTGTTTTTTGCTAACTGCTTACATAACATATTCCACAACTCCTCATTTTTGACCTATTTTTCCAGGGCAGCAGCAATTTTTTCCACAAATTGCAAAAATGGCTCTTTTGTTCCCTGCACTATTGTCACATATCGAGGTTTAGGAGAAGCCATTTTGATGGTTTTTATCAATGCTCTCATGCCTACCCTTTGGCATTGCTCAAGCACTGCAGGGTCCCAGCAGCCTTGCAAATCGGGGTTTGCAAATATGCCTGTGCCCATTAAGGCTTCCACTCCGACTCCCCTGGTGTCCCCAGTGGGCACACCAAGTTTTCCATGGCTGTCTTTTCTGCCAGTTGTCGCCAATGGCTCTTCAACACCCCAAATTGGACCAGTTGAAACAACACTTGGGCTAGATGTTTAATATCAAAAGGAGTGAGCAAGTCTGTGTTTATGATCTGTAAAATCTGCTTAATTTCAGGAGACCCCAATCCATATTTTGCAACTTCCACTTTTATGTCCTGAACTACTTTCCAAGCAAGCACGTTATGACTATCAGGCTGATTCGACCCTGGAGCGGGTTTAAACACTGGAAACACCTGAGTGACTTCTTCTGTGTTCCCTGCTGCGTTCCCTGCTTCTGCCTGGGCACTAATCATTCCACTGTATCCCAATCTCCACACCCCAGAGCCTTTCTTTTAACTTGTTCCCAAATTTACGCTGGTTGTCAAGGCTGCACTGTAACTTGATAAGGAGGTAAAGTCCAATGCTTACGAGAAGCATAGCTCCTGAAACTGCAAAAACTCCCTCCCAATTCCTGTTCACAAGTTTGAGCAACCCACATGTTGTCCCCCTCCTCGTTGTCACTCTCTGACCCAGATGGTATAGGTGAATTTAGGCCATACTGCGGCTCCTCTAATGGAGGGGTTGCCGGAGGAGGCGATAGGGGTAATGGAGCTGTGGGTATCAGCTCAGTCAGTTTCATTTTTGCAAGTTGGCTGGCAGCAAGTAATCAGCCGGAGACAGATAAACTGGCTGCTCCCGCTGCACAAAGTCATTAGGGAACAGATAGGAAGGTTTTACATAATCTTTAGGGGACAAATACTTTTTAGCAGGAGTCAGTGGCTTGGTACAATTCTCTTCTGCCCGTAATTGTGAAACGTCCTGGGAATCTGCCCCTGCTTCTTCTCTTGGGCATTCTGACTCTGCTAACTCCTTTTCCCTCTAAACTTGTTCTTCCTTCCAGTTTTTTTCAGGTTCCATATAGCAGCCGCCAGGTCGTGGCCAGCCCCTGGGCTTTTTTGTCTCCACAAGATACTGCATCCCACAGTTGATCCCACGGATTGCCATGCTGACACACTAAGGGCAATGCTAGCGTCAGGAGGAAAACCCTGGTCTTTTGCCCAAAGCAGCATGCTCTGCAATGCAAAGTCTGTAGTCTTTGTAACAGTACATTGCAAAAGCAACTCCCAAGTAGACACTATAGTCTTCTCTTCCCTTGTTAAATCATTCCCCATTATGGGTTAGTCCCCAGTGGTTCACCTTGATTCCAAGTGTCTATTACAGGTCCAGACCTTCGGCAGACTCCCTGTCTCTCTGCTGCACCAGCCTCTGCCTCCACGTCACCTCATCCTGCTGCTCTCCTGCTCTCTCTGCAGACTTCCTGGAGTGCACGGGCTCTCTGGATCACATCGGCTCTCTGGATCACATCAGGGTCACCACTTGTGGCGTGCTAGTTACTATCGAGGTGGACAAAGAACGCCACAACGAGTCAGCGTTGTCTTCGTCTGGCTTTATTGTAACGTCAACTACATTTATGCTCTTTTGACATATATGCTGTTCTAAAAATAGCATAGCATAATTTCCAAACATGGCATAGCAATAACTCATTAATTAGTTTCAGCATCTTGCACAGTTGTCAGTTCTAACATCCTATCTTATCATTCGCATCCAGTCCACAGCAATTATCCAACAGTCAACCTCGCCTCTTCTCTTGGCTTGCTTCTGCTTTCTGGTTCCTCCTCACATCTCAGGGGTATATGATGATTGGTCAGAGGATGATTCTGCAAGGTCATTGGGCCAGCCAATGGCCTTCACAGTAGTGTTGTCAGAGCATGAACTAGACAAAGCTTTGGTGGTCCTCGGCCTGTATTTATGCAACTGCAACTCTGCTGTAAAACACTTGTGCAGTTCAGGGGTCTAAATATAGACATGTTCATGGTGAGATTGATTTCACAGGACAGTGCAGATGTCTAAACAAAGCATCTGTGAGACTGAAGCCATTCTAAAGGATTTTGTTCTTCCTATGGGTAAATGCACAAAGCAAGGAATGTGAAGA
This sequence comes from Corvus brachyrhynchos, assembly GCF_000691975.1. Lineage (NCBI taxonomy): Eukaryota > Metazoa > Chordata > Aves > Passeriformes > Corvidae > Corvus > Corvus brachyrhynchos. The sequence continues at coordinate 5,024,628 of NW_008235977.1, forward strand.
ACCAGCAAAGAACGTTGTTCTGATAAATGTGCCAATAAGGAAAGGATTTTCACTGCTTCTCTGTGGATCAAAAGACATTTCCTTTAAGTTAAGAAATTTCTGTCATGCTTCAGGAAGGGATGAATGCCAGGGAGTGTTCTTACGTTTCTATGTCCCCTGCTATTTTTCCCAGAAAATAGAATAATTTGACCAATACAGTCTTGGTATTTGAGTTAAAAAAACAGGCAAACACAAACAAAACCCCAAAGCCACAAAATATTAAGAAATAACTCAAATATAATGATATATTAGTGTAATAGTCTTACTTGGTTTTGATACTTGGTAGACTTGCAGACACAAGATGTATTTTTTTCAGCATATGTAATAATGGGCCTCTGATTTTTGAGTAGACTTAAGTGTTTCCTGTCCTGGGGTGATGTTATGAAGCCGCTTTACTCCTTAACCATCCACTTAATGCCCAAGGCATTGTGTCTTTAAGATGGATCTGGGGAGCGGGGCGAGAGCCACAGGACCCAAGTGTGGGGCAGTTGAACGGTGGGGCCCAATGGCTCGGGGGGTCTCGGCGGGGCTCGGGAGGGAGTGCACTGGGAGCGCTGTGCTGCTTTTTGGTTTTTTTTTGCTCTGACTATCTGGAAAAAGGTTGTGTTGGATTTTTTTGTTTGTTTTTTTTCCTCTCTCCTCCCCCTTGTCTCACTGCTTCCCTTCCCTTCCCTCCAGTCCGGGGAGCCTGCGGGGTGGCTCCGGTGGGTTTGAACCTGTGTCTCTGTTCCCTGCCGAGCATTTGTTGTATTTTGAGGGGGTTTTTTTCCCATTCTACCCTGTTTTGTTTTGTGTTAATAAAGTTTGGGGTTTTTTCCCACTTTCACTTCTTGTTACCAATTTGTCCCATTGGCAGAGGAAAAGGGGAGGCCTTTTTCCCTTTGGAGGAGGAGTTCGTACCGGAGTGCTTCCTCCTAAAGTTTTGTCTCCAAAAACCAAGACACTCCTCAGCAGCAATGCTGATCTAGTACAACAAGTATTGAAATCTGTGCCTGTTATGTATAGTTCTGTGCTGAAGCCTCACTGGTTAATACTAAACGGCATCTCAGAAAGTAAATAGAATTTTAGAAATACCACCTCTGTTTACTGTGGCTGTGTGGTTGGTTATTTGAGTGTAGTGGTAACTTTAGTGCAGCTGTGTTTGTAGCACAAATTGCTTCAATGAGAAACAGAAATCTGTTGCATCTATTTCTGCTTCAAATGTTCTAGCCATAGCTACATAGCTGCTCACTCTGCATGGCTGAAGGACTTGCTATGATACTCTAAATACAGGCTGCGAGAATTAGGGAGTTGTGGGTTTGGGGTTTGTTTTTTTCCTTAATCTTGTCATTTGTTTCTTTTACTTTGTAGAGTATGTGCATCTGTAATATAAAAATAGATGACTGTTATCCAAAAAAGAAGGTATCAAACACCTGGCTTTGTACTTATCTGAGGCACGTCTCCTTTTATTTCTGTTTATGGCTTTCCAGTCATAGAGATTGAAGATTTAGTAGGTTTTATGAAAGCTGTGTGTAGTTTGTTTCAAGCAATGTGATTAATTGAAATGTCTGGAGGCATCAAACTGTTATATGGAAGAACTGATGTAAGTTCTGAGTAATGTGTGTAAATGAAGAAGTTTAGTTCTACTTTTTCAGTAACTTTCTAATTTCCTCCTTTCTACACTGAGAACCCTGTCAGTCTCTCTTTCCTACTCTGCATTTGAATTTTTAATGTTCAAGGCAAATTTCTCAAATTTCCTCCCGGGAGTAATGTTGATAAACCAGTGCAAAATACCCCACAAATCAAAACAAGAAACCACTCACAACATACCCACGTCAAGAAATCTTAGACAGTAATATTATGGTGGTGCTTTAAGGGAAAAAGAAAATAAAAACAGAAGAAACAGAAAAACCCCGCCAAGCTGAAAAAAACCCCAAAACAAAATCCACCAAAACCCAAACAAGAACTAACAAAAGGCTATCAGTATGTTGGAATGCCTAATTTCTGTGTTAGCCATTACACTGTTATTTTACAGTGTTTAATGAATTTAAACCTGGGTTACATTGTCATATTTACAAGCTTTTAAATGAAGAATTCTGAATGTTTTTTTCATTGTTTGAGGGATAATGATATTGTATGATATCAGTGAATTGCCAGTTTTGAAAAATAATATTCCTGGCCTCTGGAATTTAAACAGGTGTTATAGAGATACTGTCATGGTTTAGAATGTAATGGGAGCCTGTATTTTTGAGACTTAAAAGTCAATGTTGCCGGTTGAAGATATACAGCTAATTTGCAATAACATTCAGAACCACCTTGTTGGCCCAAATCTGTGTGTGTTCAGATGAATCCCCTAGAAACTAAAATAATAAGTTAGTATGGCAGGAAATTACTTTGTGCATAAATATTTTATCTTTAACATTTTAATATCTTTGTTCTTATCATAAGTGTATTACTCATGACTTTTACACTAATAGAACAGTAGGAAGACTTATGCTGCAAGTTAAGACTGTATATATATTGTGGAATTTATCATGTTATGTGTATTTGCTAAGAAAACGTTGTGTTGCACTTCTGTTGCTTCCCTCTATGAACTAATATGTATTTAAATATAGGATTATGTTGGGGTTTTCTACATGTGAAGAGAGCACCATAATCCCCATGCAAAATATCACTTTAATGTGTACTTCAAGTTTCAATAGGAGTGCCAGGACTCTAAATATAATTAACCAAGCATCTGAGAGTTAAAGACCTCCTAGGTCTTAAGGTAGAAAGGTACATAATTCAAATAATTCACTATTCAATTATTAAAGGTGGCAAACACTACTGACTGGAGGTTGGAAAGATGTCTCTTCTAAATTGCTGAGGCATTCATTAGCCAAGTAAAATAACACATTTTATTAATTGATCATCTGCTGATTTGTTGAATTGAAAAATAGGGAAATTCATTATGGTTCTAATTAATGTTGGCCTTTTTAACATGCTAACTAGGATAACATCACATAGGAGACCTAGACCTAGTCAATAATAACACTGTTAACCCTTGTTCCTGCTTTTCAGTTGCTTGCTAAATTTCTCATCACTTGCTGTGTTTCCTGATCCTTTCTGAGTGGGGGAACATTCTTTTCAAAGCAACTGAGCAAGTTACTGATCTGTTCCAAAGGTTCTGACAGTAAATTGGGAGACAGTCCTTGTTATTGGGACATGTATTCAAGTAATTCCAAAGTTATTTTTGTTAATGAAGCTGTGTAAACTCTACCTGAAGATCTCCAAGTTTATGTATTATTTTTGTATTCATGGAAGGAAAGATATCCAAGACTAGCTCTATTTAATCAGTGTTTTCTACTATGTATGAGTGTTCCAGTTTGGGCAAATTTAGAAATATATCCTCTGAGAGAAGGCACAACCACCCCTCCCCCACCAGGTTTGGGAAAAAATAAATTTTCCTCGAAGGAAAGTGAAGATAAAACTATTTATTTAACAAACACATGGGAAGGAAAATAATGTTAGATGGTAAAATCTTTCGCGGTAGAGGAAAAAACCTGGGAAAGTGTTTGAGTCCTCCCTTTGGTCTCCTTGGAGCTGGGGCTTGGGCCGGGGCCAGGCCCTCTGTGCCCAGTGGAAAGTCCTCCCGATGTGCTCTGATGTTACAGCAATCAAGCAGTCCAGTAGAAAAGGGGAAAAATCCGGAATTCCAGAGAAGGAAATCCAAAGTCCAACTCTCAGTCTCTCTCCGCAGAACAAGAAGAAGAAAAACTGGCCAAAAACTGACTGGAAAAAAAACAAGCCGGGTGCTTCCTCCCTCCCCTGCCCCAGCTAGGGAAAAAAAAACCTGCTATCTTTTTGTAACCTTGAACGAGCTGCAAACTGCTTTGAGAAAGTTTTGCTCAGTTTTTTCCTTCCCCCTCTCAGGCTCAGTTTAGAGGCATAGAAAGGCACAAAAATTAATTTCTGGGCATAGGCAGCGATATGGGATACACATCATAAGGTTGCCCCAAGACAATGAGTAAACCTGATTCTTGATTCTTTAGAGTTTTTTTGAGAACCTTTCTGGGGAATTAACTAGTAAGTTGCACCCTGTCTTTTTTAAAGACTGCAGGTAGTTTTAAAGTGATGGTTCTTGCCTTCATATTTTTACATATATTTGAAGATGAAAGAGTTGACTTGGAAAATCCGTGTTACAAATTTAGAAAGATGTTGAGAATTAAATAGATTGCGATATCATATTAACATTTATGAGAAGTTTTAGAAGTTAAAACTTCAGTTGTGTAGGAGGCTTTTCTACAACATGGTATGTCATGTTTAAATATACAGGTTTTTGTTTCAAGAAAACTGTTCTTTGTTTTCTAACCTTGCTGTGGTTTGAGCTGCTTTAACAGACCAGAGCAGGGCTAGTAGCTTTATGGGCTTTGATATCAACTTGATTATCAGCTTCTAACATGCAATCTACTACTTTAATTAGCTCAGCATACAAAAAAAGTTTGATGAGTTCTTCTCTGCATTCTGCTGCCCTGGAAAACAAGTGTTAGTGGTTGGGTGAGTGATGCAGGTTTTCTGCTCCTTTTCTAAAAAGTTGGATGGAGAAGCCAAGTGGGCTCTTTGAAAAATCTACTTGAATGACTTTATTCTTGAAAGGCATGCAGTATTTCCAGTTTAAGCATAGGTGAATGTCTGCTGAGTTATGCTGTCCTCACTCCATGTGGTTCTATATTATGATTTCTAAGGGAGTGCTAAGGTAATTTATGAAGAACTTAGGAACTGAGCTGAATTACTCCCTGTGTGCTTTTGTTGAATAGCCTATAGCACTCTTTTTGCTGCAGCTCTACAGAATAATTCCCAGTGCTTTTTAAGCTCTTCAGATTTTCCTATTTCCTGTTCCTTGGGCATTTAATGTCCTCTAATTGACTCTCAAAAAATCAAAACCTCTTTCCTATTTTGAAACACTTTTATCTGTAACTGGTTTGCTTATCTAAGTGTTCATAATTTTCAGAGGAAAGAGTTCCTGAATTGCTTCTCATGGAATGACTTAGTCAAAATTTGTAATTAAATTCTTAATTCACTCGAGAATAAAGTTAGGAAAATATGAGTTGCTGTGTCTTCGGGTCGAGTATGCACTCCAAACTGTATGTGACTTCACTTCATTTCATTACTGCCCTATATGCTACAGATATCTGTGCAGTAACAGAAAACCCTCTCTGGGAGGAGTCAACATAGATTTAGTCTGACCCATACTCTTTCTGAAGTACTGCTTGAAGGTCACTGTGAGGTAGTCAATAACAGCAGTGTACTGGGAAACTAGACCTGATTACCCTTGATGTGCCTTCTACATCAGTGCTCCTAATTCCCCAGATATGCTCCCATGTGGATCTTGGAAGGGGGGGAGGGGAAGGAGCTGTTTGCTCACTACTTCTTTTTACTTGCTTTACTTTTGAGAATTTCCAGAATCTGAACTTCACTAGCAGCCCTGTATTGAAACTATGCTGCTTGAGAGACCAGAGAGGAAGAGATCAAAGCCTCCGTCTCAGATTTTGGGCTACTGCTTTCTCTCAGTTGCTCCAAAAATTCTTGTCAATTCTATAAAGTAATCTGAAGATTAACTTCTATGCAACTACAGATTAGACTGCTAGTCCCAAAATTTTCAGTATTTCTGGAGATATCCACTAAGAACAAACACCAAGACTTGAAGTACCTCAAGTAAAAATGCAAGGGGGAAACCGCAAAGGACTGTGAAACTGGCGTAGGACAGTTTGTGTCTATTTATATGCTGTTTCATAAAACAAGAAAATAAATTGAGGGGGGATTTAGATACTATATAAGTAATTAACCGCTTCAATTCTAAAATATTTCTAGTAACCTCTACTACTTCACAACTGTATGTTCTCATTTTAACTCACAACCTTTGCACTCAATTCCTGCCTTACTTGGAAATAAAACAAACTGCATGCTCAAAATATTCAAAAGAAAACAATTGGATTTCTCATGAATTTGAAGGCTTTATCAATATTGCTTCTGCTTGTGCTTGAGAATGTTCAGATTACGTTATAGAAGATAGCAAGTGACAGACGAGCAGGGAGTTCCTCAGTATCCATGCTGTGCCATAAACTTTTCATACTCGCATCTGCATGTTTTTGTACAATGTCCTCATCAAATATGTGACTTTAAAAAGTTAATGTGTGTTGTGTGTTAAAAGCTAATCAGTGTAATAAATGTGGACTACAAATGGGTCTAAATATTCTGCACTTGAATTCTTGGGAAATTGCCACTAATTTCCTTTGACAGACAATACAACACTCAGTTCTCAGTTTTTCTACTCCCACCCACAAACATATTTTTGTTCTTTACAGTTGAGAACAATATGAATTAGTACACAAGAAAAACTCTGAAAAACATTTTTAATATTCTGGTTATAATGTATTCCTGTACTTCTAAGCTCTTTCATTCAATGGGGGAGGGTGTCTCAAAGCATGTTTTTTCATATTATCCCTAGCTCTTATATTCCTTTCTGTGTCTGTTGGAGCCTGAATTAAGATTTTTCATTTGCAATATGGTAACACAGAAATTCTGAGTCAAATATTTATAAGTTTATTGCTCAGTACTCCAGAGTCTACATCTGAATACAATGCCACATAAATTTCAGAATCCTGGCCTGGGTGCTTGAAAGATTGAAAAATGTTAGGAAGATTTAATTATGGATTGCTCATCATGATTTGTTTTTTTTTTTTTTAAAGCATCCTGGGGGCTGCCAAACAGCCATATTTCTCTTACTTTGTGGTTGTGTGCCTTCATGAATAGACATCAGTGCAAGCTTCATTCCCCAGCGTTAGTTTCTGTGTCTACGTTTCTTCCCTACGTTCCAAGGTGTCCTAGAGTGACATTGAGTCTACTTCCCTGACACCTCCTGAAGCGAACACCTAACTCCTGAAATTACAAGAGGGCTTCTGGAATGCTTCTGATCTTCACATGAGTAGTGGGAGCACAGATGTTTGAACTTGAGTTCAGGTTTGAACCAGCTCTATAAATTAGGCTACAAGAGTGCCACTTCTCAGATACAGCGGTAGCCATTTCTCTGAGTCTAGCTTCTCCTTACTTTGAGATTTGCTAGAAAACCAAGGAAATCCCAAAGATTTTATTTCTGGACTATTTAAAATTATCAAACATTAGAGAAAAGCTTAGGTTTCTCATTGTAAGATTTCTGGTGTGATATTCAGCCTTCCTGGCTTGAATATTGCATACCTGCTTCATGCCTTGAAGGTGGCTGCACGAATTAATAGAGAGCTGAGTGATTATTTTCACTCCTGAAATGTCACATTTTGTGTTACTGTTCAGTAGCATGCTTTCCCTTACTGCAGGTCTATACATTTAAATAGAAACTTGTCAACATGATCTATGTCCCAGTAGTGTGTAGGCATCGCAGCAAGTGCAGGTGGCTGCTATATGAGAAGCCTTGTCCACTCCAGTTCTGCAGGCCAAGAATAGCCAAAATACCTTCTGGATTAAATGGCACGTTCTGAAATTTCTTTTCCCTCAATTCTGAAGTGAAAGTGATAAAAAAGTAACAACTTTAATCTATTGACTAATATGTTTATGTAAAATATAAATCAAGAAACTAATTTTCTGAAGCTTGAATAAAAAGCACTGGGCTTTTTCAGGCAAAACCCCTACATTTTCAGACAAACCAAGTTTTTCTCCTTAGCTTTCCTGCTGTTATTTACTATCTGGGTTTGGAAAATGAACCTTTTAAAAACGTGAATCATAGGAATTGTTCTGACACAGGACTCTGTTTTTTCTCTCCCTCCCATGTTCAGTAGGTTATTGATTCTGACCAAGAATAACTTTTTCCTGAGCAGAGATAAAAAATCTGAAGCAAAACCTAAATTTCCAGCAAAGTAAACAACATGCCAGTTCTTCTATTAAGTATAGTTTTGATTCATAACTTGTATCTGCACACAAAACTGAAGCACACTGTCTATTGCCCACTTCTAAAGTCCTTAAATTGGTTCTCGGTGTCTTGAAAAAAGTTAATTGCATCTCTAAAAAAAAAAAAAAAATTGTAGGCAAGGATACTTTAGAAAGGAAGAGGTGGTACTTGGTTTGTATTCAGTATTGGAAGTTATGAGGTTTTTGCTATTTTCCACCATGTTATTTTTTAATTATTTCCCTGACCATTGTTTTATTTTATTTTATTTTTTCAACCTTGCCACTAAGATATTCACAAAGATGTGAATCCCTCCTGTTATACCTCTTTGCCACACTTTGTTCAGTATATTACAGTGTTGCTACAAAAGTGCTGAATACGCTTTGGAGCTGAAATACATACCTGAAGAATTTATTTGCCATAAATGCTTTCTGAAAGCTTTTAAACTAGTACTTTAGCGAGAATCAATGCTATGCAGCAATATAATGTCTTCTGTTAAAGAAAATTCAAGTATTATTTCCAAGTCCACAGTCCAATACTATTACAGGATTCTGTATTATGATGCCCTCATAAAGCAATGAACACGTCGCCCTATGTGTCTCTATTGGACACTGAAGGTTTTCTGGTGGCCGTGAATCACTTTAAATGCCAGCTAATCACAAATGCAGGATATTGGTTTGGCAACACATTTAAAGCAGCATAGACTCATTATTTTATTAATGCCATAATAGATTATTTTGCTGTGAATTAACTTAAAAATGCTTGGATTCTTTTTAACTTTCAAACTGTGATTATAGATCAGGCAGAAGGAAAAATAATTCCTTCTCCTACAGCTAACAGATATTAAGCACCTCACAAACAACAAAGTTTACTTGAGGAACTCAAGAACTTGTGGCATTAACCCTAAACCCCCTGACAGATGTGTATCATAACATACTCTTCCAATAACTGATAATATTCTGTGAATTACTAAAACATAATATATTACTGCTGGTTACACACTGTCAATCTGTCTCCCAAACTGTACTTCCTACCATGGTAGTGTTATTTCTGTGTAATTCAAGGAGCAAACTTGGTGCATATAGCAAAAACGGAGTAATTCACAGCTGGGGAGGCTTTAACAGAACGGGCAGTTTTTGTGCCACTGGGGGTGTGGAACCACAGGGGTACTGTGCCAATTATAATGGAAAAATGTAATAGAAAAAGAGCTTGAAAATCTGTTGCAACTGCTTTGTCAGTTCTGCTTAAACTTTCTCTGGGAAGCATTAAATTGAGTTACAAACCTGCCTGTACAATCTCATTCCTCAATGTGGCACTTGTATGCAATCTCTTCACTTCATTAATAGCTCCCTACCCATTTTGCAGCCTGTGAGCCATGAGCAGCTGTATACTGCTGATGTTCAACAAACTCAATGTATGAATACTTTAAACTAATTTCGCACACTTGTGAACAATTTAAATAAGTGCTATTAAATAAAATACCAGAATGCCTCCATTTAGAGTCTCACAATACCTTTCTTACTGTTGTGCAATGACATTTGTGGAATATGAGAACAATTTTTCTGCAGCATGTTATTTTTTTTAGCTTAATATTTGTCATGTAAAGCATACACAGCCTGAGTTGTTCGCATTAAAAATCTCCTCTGAGGCTGACTTTAGGGTTTACTAAATCAAATAAATAGAATTGTGTGTGTGCATGTAACAAAAGCAAATTTAGAAAAAAGCCCTTTGGCTTCCTGCTTAAGATGTAGCTCCTCTTGCCATCATTTTCCAGACTTAGGAAATTCTTCTCTGCATTACTCTGATTCCAGATTGACTTCAGGGCTTGCACACCAAACCTATGCACACTTGGAGAATCAAGACCCAGCATTGCTTTCTAAAGCTGCCTATTGCTTGACCACCTGCACTGTGGATAGTAAGTCCTTCAGTAAGAACACTTCCAAAATGTGTTTGTAGTTAAGAATGTCCTTGCGGATTTGGGAATTGCCTATCTGTCCAGCTGGAAGCTTTGCCAGCATCCAGTATCTTAAAGATATGGAAAGGTTATAAAATATTACTGAAATTTGCTGAAAGGATCTTATTCATCCATTAGGCATGTTAAGGGAAATAATAGATTTAATTTTTCAAGCACACAAATTATAGCAAAGTAATGCTAGTGCTGAGACCTGCACTAATTGAAGAAACTAGTTTATCTTGGTACCTTCATAACCTTGATGGTACAAGGTAAATAAAATATCTTTGGTATGTTTTTTAGGAGAAAAGAGTACATTAGTGCTGGTGGATGGCAGAAGGTATATGTCAAAGATTAGAACAACCTCTCATCCTTTCTGTTTGTAGCTGATTTGTTTTTTATACTTCTTAATATTTACTACTAAATGATAAAACTTGAATTTTATTTGTATGCTTCCACATTTTATGATTTTTTTCCTCCTTTAAAAATGTGCTTGTTCTATATGTGGAGCAGACATTTTATTTTCTGACTAACCATGCGCTGGTGTGACATCAGTGCCCATCCCTGGGATGCTCTGGGGAGGGGCTGCCCAAACACAGGTCCTTGGGCAAGGACATGGCTGCCTGGCACCAGCTCTGGTGGCTGAACTGGGGAGCTCAGGGTCGAGTACTGAAGCATGGGCCATACCTTTGCCATGTTGGCATGGGATGGGCAGGGAAAGGCAGAGGGTTGGCACAGGGATGCAGCAGATCAGAGAAGGGTTTGCTGTGCTGCAGCTGTGGCAGCACAAAGGGAGCCCCTCGTATGTGTGAGCTCCCGTTCTCCCAGCAGCACTGCATGCTGGTACCTGCGTAAATAATTAATCTTTCCTATTGCTGGGGTAGCCCATGAGGGTTTGTGACTGGATTGAAACTGAAAAGGAAAGAGCATGGCATAGGTTTCTGTTCCCTTGGTCCCAAATCCTCTAACACTGGCAGAGGAGAAAATAAGTTCATGTTTTTCTCTAAATTATTTGCTTGATTATCTACTCTGTCTGGAATTGTTTTTTCCTCTAAGCTCTACTTGCTTTCCTTGTCTCTTTTTATTTCTGTTTTCCTCCTCCCCACAGAAATAGCGCACAATTATCCCTTTTCCCACAGTATTGCTTTGTGAGAGTGGCAAAAATGAGAAGTTTCTTCCTGGCTACAGTAAGGCTGAACCCTATTTACAGGGTTTTCAGGCTGAGAATACAGAGTGAGATAATCTGAGGATTAAATGTAGTAAGAGTATGACATGAAGTAACCACCATACAAGATGGCACTAAAAGTGAAACATGGCCTAGATTTACTGGGGACTAAAATTGATCTCATGTATCTTTGCAGTCGGATGCCAGAAAAGGCTGCTTTTCATGTTCAGCCTATTTCACAGATGGCAGTGTGCTACTTTTCTTCCATAAAGAAGGACTTATGTGAGCTCACTTGTGCCTTATCTAGCAAAACAAAGTAAAACATGTATGTTACTATAAGAATGTTCTGGTAGGAAAACATTAGCACAAATAAGGTACATTAATTCAATTTTAAATCCTGGATATTTTGCAAAATATCAAGTGGAGCCTTCAGAGGCAGCTTGGATAGGAACAGCTAAGCCACTTGCCATTTTTAGCACTTATTTAGATATATTTTAACAAAGTTCAAGCCCTTATTACTCATATGTGAGTCCATTCTGTCTTAACTAGGAGATAAGTAAAATCACTTAATGTGGCGTTGATATTCTAACCGCTTTTCTCTGTTTAAGTCTTCATATAATATCAGCTAATACCGAACCTCAACTTTGGTTTCACTTCAGGGGTTGATTATTGTGACAATTATTTGAATTAATTTATTCCTGATTAAATAAATTATATTTTGCTTCAAGACTTCATGATCATAAATTTCTGTGATCACAGTTAAAACTGCCCAAGCCCTGATTTATCTGTCAGGCATTTTATAAGTGAGTTAAGTTTTTGGCACCATATTAGATCTCAAATGGCAATTGCTGCCTACACTGGCATTACAGCAAGAGTTACAGCAGGTTTTCTGCTTACTGTTTCATTCCATTTAGCAGTAGAGAGACATCAACGTAGACAATTGTCAGAATAATTCAATGCTTATAACAAAAATTAAAATAAGTACTTAGTGTATTTTCCTGGCAGGAAATTCTGCTTTATGAATGAAAAAACTTTAATGATAAAGTTGGTAATCATCATAGAAGTAATAAAGATTTTTATAGAAAAAATATGCAAAATTATTATTTTCCACTGCTGAACATTTAGTAGGTTTGCAGATCAGCTACATCCATGGGGTTGTTATGTATCTGTTGGTAGTTCGGGGAAGATTTCTTTGGTATGTTTTCAAAGAGATTTCTTTTTCTGCAAAGTTACTTGAGAGTGATTGAAACAAGATCTGACAAGAACAGGTTTAATGGTAAGTAGTAATTTAAGGAATTTTGGGTGGTTGCTTTGCCCAACTCTGAAGGCTCTAGCTAGCATTGGCCCCTTGTGAAATGCAGACACACCCAGCACTCATTTCATTTTTTAAGGTACTTCTCTGATCATAATGAATTATATGCCCTTAATAATTACTTGTTAATATGATTCCTGAATTAGAGGAGGGTTTAAATATAAGGTTGTTTGGTGTTCATCTCTGTTCCTGGACATGGCTCTTAAGGGAGCATGTGCACTGCTGGGTACTTGTGCCACTGTGTTTGCTGCTATAAAATCCCAGCACAGGCAATCTAAGAGCAGTGTCCTCTCTTCTTATAACTAACCTTTTTTATCTTTTGTTTCTCACCATAAATTGGGCTGCTTTTTTCTTCTCCTAGAAATAAGTTCTCTTCTTTGGACACTTTACTATGCAGTCTTGTACACAACCTCCCAAATGCTATTGCTAGTTTCTAGTGTGATTTAACTTAATCCACACAGATTTTGTGAAGATTAATGGGATCTGAGACTATAAATCCTGTTTTATTTGATGTCTTAAGTATATACTTAATTATTAATGGTATTCTACCTATGTTTGAGGAACAAACTGTAATGTTCAGATAAGGATATGAATAGGTGAAGAATGTATAGAAATTGATAAGAATGTAGATATTATTTTCCTTAAAGGGCATGAATGAAAGTAGAGCCAAGATGTGGAAAAAGTTCCTAACACTTGATAAACGATCTGTAAATATGTGCTCTAAAGCACAATGATGGACAACGGAGGGTTCCTTTACTTCATTTGTCCACCCCTCACATCCATCCCCCAATTACTTTTCTTAAATTGTGACACAATTTCTTATTCTTTGTAATGGGTAAATGGAATTTTCTCTTGATAAAACTACTTCAGTTAAATTTTTGTTAGGTGCAAAGTCTGTGCTCATTTCCTTTGTAGAAATAATGGAATCGTTTTTGAATCTCACTAAACTAAGTCCTTGGAATTGCAGTAAATATGCAATTAAGAAAGAATGGCAATTCTGTAGAAGTCAATGATTCCTGCAGTCTTTTTGAAACCAAAACCCTATTAAAAGTACCTGTTGTATCTTTCTGTGAGGAACAGCAGGAAGTATTTTTGTAAGCTGACAAATTGGTTTTTAACAAGTTTAGCAGTCTCTTTCAGACTCACCTTTTTAATTTATCTCATTAAATATATACTGTATCCAAGAAAGTACTCTTTCTCAAAAGAGCATAATTTTTTATTTATTATTTTGTTCTTTTAATATAGATTTGTATTTAAACCGATTAAAAAATTGTTTTTTATAAATATGTAATAAATATGTAATAAATCAGAATAAATAAAAAAAATTCTGAATTTTGGTTTCTGAAAGATAGTAGTCAAAGACATGCTGTTTCTTCTGCATTAATTGTTGAAATTAAATGGTGTTTCATCTAACAAATGCCAAAAAATATTCTTATAATTGAATTACAAAAGTGACTTACTACTAAAAAAGCGATTTAAAGTTTTGTGCTATTAGACCTTTTTATTTTGTTGGAGTTTTGTGCACCCTAACCTTTCTGTACCATGATTCTACTTTACGCCACTACTTCCCTAACTGGCTTTAAAGCCAGTTTCCCAGTCTTATTTTGCCATTTGTTTCATTGGTTTTTTGGGATTCTTCAGTTTCTGTGGTTTTTTTCCTTTCTTTTTCCTGTGCTGCTTTGTGGAGTAGTCAGAAATCCTTCTCAATATTTACCTTTAAAATTCTTCTTAGGACTTGATGCTCTTGTGGTGCCTAGAGATACCATGTAATGTTATACATGTTAGCATAATCCAACAAACTTGGGAATTTTTAACTGTCGTGGGTTCATTCAGAATGTTTCAAGCCCCTTAATATTTGCAGGTTCTGAAGAACTAATTCTCTCAGATTCCAAACAAAACAGCAACAACAAAAGCACTGGCAATCAAAGTTGTTCTGATTACAGGAGTCTGCCTTTTGACTAGCAAATATACAGCTCCTAGTACAAAATGCAAATTTGACGTGGGAAAAAAAATAATAAAAAAGCTGTCAACATTGCTTTTGTGGCTCCTGTGAGCAACTTTACTCAGAGACTTTTGCCTTCTTCCCTGTAAAATGTAAAGACATGTAAAATGTTAGCGTCACAAAGTGCTTCTGTGTGCTGAATAGATGAGTGTACAGATTTAACATCATTAACAGTGGCACAATCCTTGCTTAAGAGCCTGTGTTAGGAATGGGAAAGCTGCCCACCTGTCTTCGGTCTTCTGGGTGGGAGATTTAAGCTAATTCCTCTGGACCGGTTGTAAGTGCCATATGGGGCTGAAAGAGTTAAGGCTTAGAGGTTATTTTTAGGCAATTGCAATTAAAAAGGATTAAGCAGCTGCCTAAAGAAGAACCCTAGATTTTCTTTGCATGTCTATATGATTTTAATCCTTGGGGTTTTGGTTTTTTTAAATAATGACAATACTAAAAGCCAAATCCACCTTCTTTCACCAGTGGCTACTAATATGGGTAAGATCAGAGCAAGTGGGCTTAATTGAAAAATATTCAATACTGCTAACTGTGCTGTGAATGACAGCAGAAGGTTCATGTTAGGAACAGTTTTGTGCTGCAGATAAAAGGAATTACTGATTACTGGATAAGCAGATAACAGTGAACACTGGTTCAGACACATAAAGCCTAATCTTCTGTCACATTGACAATTTTCAGACCAACTACTGGTTTGCTTAACAAAGCATTCATTTACAGTGGTAGATATTCCAAATGAGGAATGTGAATGTTACTGTGGGGGAAGAAAACGGCTATTTTTCTCTTTAGATTATCTTTTTGGCTGATTAAAACAAACTTCTGATCTCTAGTTTGACATTTAAGTTTTTTGAAGTCTGTGAAAGTATTCACCTCCTGAGGCACCCATATAAACACAATATTCCTTTAATGCTGCTGACTGAGAGGAATAAGGACACAGACAGAGCTTGTTCTCTCCTGTTAACTCTTAAATAAGTAACCTTATAATTGTCTTCACTTAACAATCACAGGAAAATGTCCTAAAATATAGTGCATTTCAGAACATTGTCTCCCTCAGTCATGGCTGTGTCTATGAGGTGCAAAGCAGATAGAGAGCACTGATAGAAGTTGGTCACGGCCTTGGTGTGACCTGATTGGAGTTACAGTCACTGGACATGCTGCAGGGAATTATCTGAGTAGGAAATATTCATTTGTATCTAGACGGAATCAGCTTCCACGGCCAGCCTGTAGCTCCTCTCTGACCTGCAGGGACACAACAGCAAGCAGACAGCTTCCATCTCAGCCATCCCCAAGTGAGACAACAGAGTGACAGGGGCTGGCGCTGTACAGGTGGTAATTACTTCTATCTACAGGGGTCACTGCTATTCCAGTAAACAATGAATTTCTATGGATTCTTGGAGACTTCTTTTCTTAAACTAGAAATCTATTTCACTGAATGCACTACCAGGCTGTTTTCTTTTGCTTTCAATCTACTTGGTGGATAATCATCAAATAGCCTCCTAAAGTATTTGAAAATTTGCCTGGAGCAAATCATGTCTCTAATGGTTGCATTTTATTGGAAGCTTTGTGGACAGCCAGGTAAGGGAAGCTTATGAATGTGAATTTCCATGGTATCACAGTACAAACAACCCCATAGCACAGAAAAATTGGAGTGAACTTTTTAACTCTAGTTTAACAACTCCATATTTTGTTTCTTTTGGACAGGCTTTCATATGGCTGCTAACCTGTAGGACCTGTGAATTTTAGCATTTTTGGTGTCTAATACTAATTATTTGCTGTTTGTGGAAAAAGTTTTTTAGCTAAGTTTGCCTACTTAAATCATTGGTTACAGTAGTAGCAGTAAATACGTAACAAAGCCACATTAAACACAAGACACATATGTGTAAAGCATGAGAGTGAAGAATAAAAGTCTCTTTACCTGCAAGGTAAAAAATTATAGTAACAGTTCCAACTTATCACCTCAGCATGTTTTACTAATACAAACCCATTAAAATGTTGAACCCAATGAGATCACTGCTGGTCTAAATATACTTTGAGTTAATCCTTATTCATTTCAGAGTAACTAGATATTTAATCTAGTACCTATTTAACTGTAAGTAATTTTCTTTGTCTTTCTATTATTATTGAAAGGTCTTTTTTAAGTATGATCCCATTTTAAGAAGCAAATTTCAAGGCTATTGTTAATAGAGAAAGTGAAAGCAAGCTGTCAGGTGAGTTCAGTGGTATAAAGATAGCTGATGTTCTCTGTGTATGGGGCAAATGTGTTTCAAGTCTGACCAAAATGAGTAAATCATTAAGCCAACATGCTATCTGCCTGTGACATTAACATAAGACAATTATTTGTCATAATTTGTTTACTTTTCTTACATTGTGTGTTGCTCAGCATTTAAAATGTGTCGTTTTAAGTAGAAGAATATTGGTGACTCAACAGAAACTTTTCCATGTTTCCCATTTTCCCCAAGAGTGGGTCACAGGATATATCCTGAAGTTATATCTGTAGTAACTTCTGAAGCAAACAGTTCAGCCAGTTAAGAAACCTAAAAATTTTGCACTGGTATTCCAGATTTTCTCATTGGTGATTACAATAAAAGTGGACTTGGGCAAAAAGATTTTTGTAAATCCTATGACACGGTTTCAGGTGAATGATAAATTGTCATGCGTACTATTTGGATCCTATTATATGTAAACCATGAGAAAGCTCTAAAAGCTCTGGAAAGGGCAGGTCTCTAAATCAGGTTTGAGCAGGATGACTTTTATTTCTTTCAATGCAACTTCCTTCATGCTCACGTGGGGCTTTTTCAAGTTTATGGTCCTGTTTTAGAGATTAAAGTCATTGCCTCTGATTTCAGGATTAAAAAATCCCCAACAAACTGAAATTTTTAAAAGTCCTTAGAACAAGCTCATAATGCTGCAACTAAAGTTATAGCTGTCTGGTGTTCAAATTTGGTGAGGATTTAGCAGACAGCATTGACATCTTTGCTTTGTGCACAGGGTGTGTGAATTACTTTGGAGTTAATCTGTACTTCATGGCCAGCCTTGTTTCACACTCTGCTTCAGAACTTCAGCACAAAGTAGTTTTAGGCACATGATTCAGACCCTTGTCACCTTTATGGGCAATGTCACGTTCTAAAAATTAAGGTCTTCAGAAAGCCTAGAGTTAACTAAGAGGGGGTTTCTGTTGTTGTAGGTTTGGGATTTTTCTTGTTCAACTGAGGGGAGATGCAGTTTCAAAGCAGAGTCGTAGATTTTGGAAGTTGACTTAACATAGGTCATCTATCGTTTGAATTTAAAAATGGGACTGTGCACTTACTTAGTACCACTGAATTGTGTAGGGTTGCAAAACAATGTTTTTCTTATTGATGAAGCCTGTATTCAGCCCTGAGGTAGCTTTGTAGTGCTGGTGAATCATCTTGGCACAGCAGTACTCCTCCTGGGAAGCACAGAGAGGGAATAGACTGTGCAAGCTCTGTGTCACCACAACTATTGTGATTGGAATAGGATTTGAGTTCCTGCAGTATCTTGGATGTGTCCCTGTGTTAGACCATGGAAAGGACTGTACATGTGTCTTTGAACTGCTTTGGAGGCATTATGCATGTCTGCTGAAACTCATTTGTCTGAGGGTGTATTGAAGAAAATCATGTCTGAAGCTTGTGGACAGAGGAATAGATTTCTAGGTACTGCTGGTTAAAGAGAGAAATAGTATAAGCATTTATTTTTCCATTTTTATTTGACAGTTATAGCCCTGGTGTTACCTCAGGTTACTGCTTACTCTTTCTTTTTCTTAGTTATCTGATAAGGACACTTAAAAGTTGGAATTGTCTACAACTTTTGTGTGACTATTGAAATGGAAGTAATTAAGCTGCACTTATGAGTGCACTTGACCCTGATCTCTTCATAAAACCTAGTAAATGTTAGGTGGAAAATGGAATATAGTTACTGTGCTAGTTTCTGCAGTTTGTGGAAATCAAATGGCTTAATAGAAATTATTCTTCATTTTTGCTCCACAGAAAGGTTTCATCTAACAGACAAAATACCCACTGGAAAAAATAAAATTTGTGAGAATGTTGGAGGTCTTGGAGAGACTAGAGCCTTCTCTGTCTGGTCTTCTCTTCTCACGAGCATTTCCAGGAATGGTTAATGCTGGCTGCATAACACAGGAAGATCTATCCCTCTTACCCAGAGATCACTATAATTTTAAATACTTTTTCTGATCTGATGTGTCCACAAAGAGTCTGGGCTTTCTTCACTACTGATAGAATTAGCTAATATAAATAGGTAACTAGGGTTTTTCTTTTCTTTTTCCTTCAATAGGGGGTATCAATAGAGATGGCAAGTTCTTATTCTGGTCTAAAATTCTTGTACATCAGGAATACATTTTTAAATGCTACTTTTCTCGTTGTGCAGTTACCTTAAAGAATAAAAAGTTGTTTTCAGCATTGATGACTATTGTGAAATCTGAAAGAATTCAGATGTCGCTTTCTAGCATTCAATTCTTCTTGCTTTGACAAATTTGGTAGTGTCTAAACCATAACCTTTCATTTATACATTATGGTTGCTTGGTGTTTTCTTTGTCCTAACCCATTTCTGTTCTTGATCAGAAATGCAAATTATCTCAAATATTGTATCAGTTTGTATAATCAATAAATAAATAGCATTATTTAGGACTAGATTGATATGGTGCAGTCAAAAGGTCATTGACAGAGTTGCAGGGGTTTAAAAAAGCTAAATAACAGCCTCAACTGAAGTGGTTGAAACAGGAACGGTTTTGCTATGCAATTAATGTTAATGGTTTTGCTATGCAATGAATGTTAATGGTTATGTTATGAAATGAATGCTACAATTTTTTTGTGTGCTATGGGATATACTTCTGTCTATTATTTCCCTGTAGCTTACATTAAGAGGGGAAATATGCAGCTGCTGTTCCATTAGTCCTATGTGAAATTTTGACCTCTGACACCTTGCAGGAAAGTGCCATTGTAATAGGGTACTCGTCAGGTAGTAGAAGTGTGCAGTAAGAGACATCGAGTGTGGAATCCTTCACAAATATTTGGACAATGATTGCACTAAAGAATGAACAATTATCTAGCAAGCCTCTTTACATGTGAGGTTTTGTAGGCAACTTTTTCCGACTATGATTTAATTTCCCCAAAGCAAAGCCATTTGCTAATTCCATTTACCTCCATGCCTATTTTATTTCAAGGAGAGTCCCTCAAAGATTTTCTCACAGTTACTCTTAAAGGAGACATAGTTCTATTTATGTTTTTGTATTAAGAACAAATAGTCGTGTTACATACATGGTTCAATGTGTGAATCATTTCTCAGAGAAAGTGCATTTTTTTCAGATCGAAGACTTCAGTCTTCCATAAATAATCAGTTTTATGGGAGTGTTTTCATCATCGATGTTTGACATTCCACTGAATGTTTCACACAAGAATGTACTGTTTATGTTTGAGGTTTTGGTTTACGCTTTGGCGTAAGAACACGGATTTCAGTTCCCTATATTTTAATCATTTGCATGAATATGCATTTGTGCATTTACAGTGTTTTAATAAGGATCCCTAAGGATCTTATGTGAGTAAATCTGGCAGAAAAAGGAAGGCAGAGAAATTGTGGACATGTATGTCAGGCTGGTTAAATCACAAGTACTGGCTGTAACAGTATTATGCAGAGTGGCCGATCTTGTGACCTGTGATCTGCAAATTTCACTAAGATTGATTTTGTGAGCAAAAATAGCCTTATATAAGGTCAATGGCCTTAAATCTGGTTAGCAGTAAATATCATAAATGGGAATATTAGTTATGACTGCTTGGTGAAATCTTGTTAGATTGGTGGACTCTTAACAGAAAAATGTATGTTAGTATAAAACCTCAAGAACAATTGGAAGAGAAAGACCATGTCCTTGATTGTTTTGATGCTAATAATACACTCTGCACATTCTGTCAGCACAGGATGTAATTCTGCCTAAGTGAAGAGTGGCTTGTGTATGTATTTGTGTGTTGATTCTTCTCTCTTTGCTGTACAATTCCTTATTCAGTGTTCAATTTATTCTTTACACAATGGTTCATCCTTTAAGGTGACCAACATGAACAGAGGCCCTGTGTGATAAAATGAAAGGGAAGCAGGATGTTGTGAAGATGAGTATACCTTTTACTTATATTTGTTAGGTTCCAAGAGCATCTAGAAGTTTTCTGCTAAAGAAACCTCCTTAATTAATGATGTTTGAGGCTCTTGAAGTGTAGCCTTTGCTAGGTTACAAAAAAGACTGTGAAAGGTAGACTTCATAGTGTATAGGTGTGGATGCTTTGAAGCCAAAAAAAGCAGATTAATATGTATTGTCTCTTTATGCATTTCTTTCTAAAACTGCCTATACCTTAGTGGACAAATATTTATATAGAAAAACTGATATTCACCCTATGTTTTCACTTTTAATCTTTTTCTGTTTTCCCTTTTCCTCCTCTCATCAGTCTATGTGTGATCATTGCTGCTGACTGCTGAACTATAATATGTCTGTGATGAATAAACTAAAGGAACCTAACCTGATGTTCAGGTAACTGACTGGATTAGCAATAGTTTAAAAAAAACCTCCAAACCCAAAAGTTATATTGCAGATGTATCTTATTAAGCTGCTCCTTTTTAGCTGTTTCCCCTCCTGGGCATTAAATGACTTTTGGGCAGTGTTTTGAAAGTTTATCTCCTCTTTTGACTTTCTGATGCCTTTTTGCACAGACTTGACCCAGCTGTGTTAGGAGGATTTGGGATTGTTGGGCTGCTGCTCTGCAGGCACAACAATTATTACTAGTAGACCTGCAATAACTGTATTTCCAGGCACTGGTATGAAATAAAAGAAGCTGGCTTGCTATTCCAGTCTCAGCAAAGAGATTTGAATGCCTCGTGACAGTGACTTATGCAATTTTGCAATCCTAGTTAATTTTTGAACACAATAGCAGATAAAAATATCTTCCGGAATAGTGCTGGGTTCCTGAAATCCTAGCTTAGGAATTTTGGAGAATAAAGAGCATTCCTCTAGTTTAAAAGCTATTTATTGCAAACCTTCTCCCTTGAAAATATTTGGGAAATATTTGCTTGATATATGGGAATATTGCAGAACCTGTGTAAATTTGGTTTATTTTCAGCATGAAATGTGAAGCCTTTTAATTTATGACTCATAAAACCACTGTGGCAATGACATTAAAGTCTGTAGTTTGGAGCTAGGATCAAACTGAAGAAAGGAAGAACAGATGTTAATTCACCAAAAAATTATTTCCCTGTGATTCTATTCCCTCAGTGGTTTATGATACAAGCAACACACGGTTTGAAGATGAAACTGAGGAAAATGAAGTATAAAAGGAATGACTTGACTGTCGCTTTCAAAGAAATATATAAGTGCATGAAAGGGAGGGAGTTGTTTCTGTTTGTGCTTGAGCACATTTCCCTGTAGGGAGACGTGTCAGATACTATGGAAATAAAAAGAAACCTCTTTGGCATGTTGTATATTGATTGCTCTGTCATGGACAGTGATCTCTGAATTGATCTGGTGTTCTGTCACACTTCATGCCCTGTCTTTTGCCTTAGTGTAGTACTAATAACAGTTGTGATAAGTGGAAATATTACTTAAACTATTTTTAATCTCAGCAAATAAGAAATAATGCTTCATTAGACCAGAAGTGTTGTCAGTCAGTGCTGTTAGTGCAAACTCACACAGGCAGTGTGAACATACTGATTTGAGCATTAGGGAACTTTTGTTTAATCATATTGTATGTGCCTAGGCCATGTGTCTTTACTGTGAGGTATAAAAAAAGTCACACTCATTGTGTCTTCTGTGTTTAGCTGAACTTTTAGGTCTGTCTCTCAAATTTTCTTTAATGAGTAGAAGTACATTGTTTCACATTTCTCAACCTCTACCTCATGTAAAAAAAAAATTAGAAACATCATAAAATAAAAAAAATCAGATCAAAATATTTTCATTTTAGTCTCTGCAATGATTTCAGGACTTCTTCATTGAGCAGTTTTGTTTCTTTTACTGCTTTCATTTTAACAACGTGCTAGGCTTCTTGATCCAGGACTGTATGCCTGTGTGATGTGTTCTGCAGCTCTGTGGAATGTTTGCCTGCCTTCATATCACTGACTCTGCTTAAGATATTTTTTCTGCTTATAAATGGAAGAATACAAGTGTTTATTTTACCAACATGCTTAGAAGTTCAGGGAGACCCATGCTTGAAAGACAGAATTATTTTGGAAAATTATTTTCCAGTTGATGCTGAAGCCTAACACTAAACACTGTGTATGAGCTCTGTAGGTATTGGAACACAGACTGCACTACACAAAGTGTTGGCAGATGCTGTTTTTCATAATATTTGGTGGTGTTCCTTAGATACAAAATGCACTGCCTGACAATTCTTTGGAGCAGACTGTATGTCTATTGCAAAATGCCTACGTTATCTCATGGAACAACTGGAATCTGGCTTTCTGTGAAGTAAGGGGAATCCAGCTTCAAGAATTTCTTACATGAAGAGTTAATTTCAAGTGATTTTGCTATTATGGCAAGAGTGCAACTCAATTGGAAATAGTCTGTGTAACACCCGGTCCCTTGGAAGCTCTCCCATCTGTGGAGCAAAGGCATGTTTAATTTCATGGAAGAAAATCCCTTTTTCCTTCTCCCATCTCTTGAACTTAAGCAGGCACTTAACATTTTTTCCTGCAGAGCTGTTTATGTCAATGACTGGTTTGTTCAAAAGATGCAAAAAAAAGCTTCTAATGATTACTTCAGGATGTACCTTGTAAATGCAAAATGGATCACTCATTTCCTCTCCTGGGAATGATGTTCAGTCTCCAGTGTGTTCTGCGTTTATTGCAGGGTAATTTTCTTTTCAGATAAAAGTGTTCCCGAGGCAGTTAAGAACCATAACTTATATTAGTTGTTATGTTTCTTCCTTTTTTTGGGGAAGAAGTTTGAGTTAGAGGCTCAGCAGCTACAAAAATACCCCAACACTCCAGCTTCTTTTATTTCTTAATTTAAAGACAAACTTGTAGGGTTTTGAAGGAGGGGATCTTTGTATCTTCCATTCTTTACGATAACAGTGACTGGGACTTCTTTCCCCTGCAGCAGAGCCTCTCTCCTTCCACTTGTAACAGGCTGCACTCCCCATGTGGGTCATGGGTCCTCACTGTGGCCATCAGCACTTGGCAGGTCAGCTTAAGAAGGCACCACTTTAGCTGTAGCAATGCTGGGTAGGGTGAAGAGATGTCAAGAAAGCTGCCAAAGATAAGTTTGAAGTGTTTGACAAAATAACGGGGATTTTAAGGACAAGCGTTGCAGAACACATATGCTTTTGGTTTAATGAAATTATTTGGAAAATAATTTTCACTTCCAGGCATGGATACTGGGAAGGAACAACACAACAGGTGCATTTGATTTCTAGTTTTGCTCTTCCCTGGAGACTCTTTGTCTTCCCTTCTGGATCTTTTTTTCCTCTTAGTTGTGTGCTGCTTAATTCTTTCTTTCTGTGAATGTACAGTTTTTGTGAGAATGCTGCTGTGTTCCTAGTTTGGGGCACATCCTCCTTTTTTCTGAGGCCTGACCATGGCAGAGTAAGTTCTGAGTCTAGGATCAAGTCAAAGAGAATCCTCCAGAAGGTAAGATTTGGTGTGTAGTGGCTTCTACTGGAAAAAAAAGGAGTGTTTTGGGGCTTGTACATAAACATATTGGTAAACTTAGCAGAAATTTTCCGCTTTATTTGCTTTATTTTCATTTAACTTTATTGGCAAAATTTCTTGGTTTTTGTAAGGCTGTGGCTTCTCTTAGGAGCTGTTCTCTAGTTTGTCAGACAAAACCAAGAGGGATTTGGGGGCAGTGAAAAAGAGGAGAGAGCAAAATGGGAATAGAATCAGATCATTGTTAGCTTAGCATACTGCATTCAATACCTTATTCTGGGATGGTGAAGTTGTACCTTTGATTTGCTTTCCCAAATCTGTAAAAAGCACTTTATGGGAGTTTGGGAAAAATTACTGAGCATTGCTATATTGTGAAACTGAATTATTCACTTGTTTAAAGGTTACTTAGAAATGATAAAAAGATACTACAAAATAGCATAGAATCAAAATAGATGCCCTGAACCTTGTCATTTTTTCCCTGAATATGGTTCAAAGAAACCCAGTTACAGTCTTCTCAGAGTATTGCATGCTTGTTTTCTCTACTAACATCAGGTAAGATTTACGTTGCCAATAGCAAACAACAAATGCTGGGTGATGCAGGGAGCACCAGCGTCAAGAAATATCCAACCCTGCTTTCTCAGAACTTGTAAAATCCAACCAAATTTCCATTTTGCACATAATTTTCTAGTATTTCAATGGTGTCTTATGTTGTCTCAGATCTCTCTATAAAAATTTCTGTCTGATTTTAAGGTATTTTTACACTGAATTTAGGTATTTGATAGAGGTTTTGTTCTGTATCGTTTTGCAAAAACACACAAAAATTTTCAACTGCCAAAATCTAAATTGTTGCTTAAACTTTTCTGATCATCTTCTGCAAGGCAAACCATATGTTATAGTCTGGCACTAGAATTTCTTTGGGTTTCTTCTTTAATACCATTTCTTGAGTCAGGCTATGCCTCCGTTTTGCAGTTATAAGTCAGGATAGTAAATGGAAGAGAATGGGAACCAGGATCTCTAATCCCCAATCTGACAGTTCTGGCTTTAGGCAAGTCACTTAAATTGTGTCTCAGATTCCCATAAAATGGGGTAACGTGTCTCTTGCTCATCAGGGTATTGTATGAGTTGATTTACACTTCTAAGATTTTGCAGAATGCTTCATGTTGCTGCATTTTACTCAACCTCTCACTGCACTCCCCACCACCTGCTGTTTTCTGGTTTTGCACTGGCCAAAAGAGACATGATGAAGAGAAGGAAGTATTTCTAATTAATATTCAGAAATATCAGAGTAAAAATGAATATAAATATGAAGTTGCCACTTAGAGCAATATTGTCACATGAATGCAAATCCACAAGTCAAGAAAATGGCCCAGGGTAATTTTCATCTTATGGTCCCTTATCAGGAATCTGATAGGTAAAGGGGATATGTGTTGGAATTTAACAGACTTTGGGGAAGGTGTGAGAGCAGCAGGCTCGTGATGCCCTGTGCTATACCATTTGCATAACACTTGTGTCATTTTTGAGCCAGTAGCTGTTGTGGCTCCTCCAGAGTAATTTTATCCCTGCTCTGGAATATGTCCTCTGCTATAGGAGTTGTGTTTACACAACCCTGTCTGTTCTACTGAAAGTACAGCTGGAGTGTGTCATAGACACAATGCAGGATGTCTGTTGGCAAGCTCCAATGGCAGGTTTTAAACGATGCCATAGCAGATTCACTCCATTTTTCTTAAATTTAAATTGTCTGGCCCTATGTTTACCCGTCTGGAACTCAGCACAAATTCTAGATGGCTTGGGAAGAACTCATGAATCATTTAACTACCTCTTATGAGCCAGACCAATGATGAGCACAGGCTGGACCCTCTTATGTAGGCAGCTATGGCTGCAGAAGCAATTGGAGGCAAACCCTGTTATCCCTCTAGTGTAGATGGAGCAAATGCCAACAGAACACCCCAAATACTAATCAGGCAAAATAACACAGTCAAAACCTGCTGAGAAGTATATGTGATTTGAATTGAACAGGTGCAGCTTCATCAGTGAAACTTGGAAATGCAGAACAAGACAAAGCCTTAACCTGACTATTAGTTTTCAGAAAATATTCCCTTTGTGTATATTTTAAATGCTAATTTTAATCAGTGTAAGAGACATCTAAACTAGTCATGGAGCTGCAGTCCTCCTGAGAGCAATAGGATTTACAGTGTAGCCTGTTGTCTGATGAGCCTCCTCAGCAGTCATATGAAGAGATGCTTAAATGAGAAAGTATTGTATTTTGGCATCTTGTGACTTTGAAAATGTTTCCAGCTGTTTCTCTGAATTTAAAATACTGAAAACTGTAAGTTTCTAAGTATTTGGACATTTGCTGCTACAGAAATCCTTGTTTGCTTGTGGTACTTTGTGTCCAAGGCACTAATGTAACTCTTGGTCAGATAAAAGAGAACCTGGAAGTGGGAATAAGAAAGGAGTGTAAGGAAAGTAGCAAAACAGTTGAGTGCCATTATACCATATGGGAGACAGCAGTGTGCTACAGGAAAACAGCAAATGGCATTGTCTGCTGTGAAGTGTGAGAAGAAAACTTTCCCTTTATGTGCTATCGTTTTTACCTGCCTGTAGTTTCTGTCAGCAGTCTGCATGGATTTATTTATTACCTTAGAAAATATCACTCTGATCTGAATTATATTGTGGGGTTGGTTTTTTTGTTTGGGTTTTTTTTGTTGGTTGGTTGGTTGTTTTTTATTGTTTTGGTTTTTTGTTTTGTTTTGATTTTTTTTGTATTCTCAAGCAGGCAAATTTTAAGAGTGCCCAGAAATAAAACATACAGAGTGGTACTTCTTATTCTTTCTTCCTATTCATAAAAAGTTTCTTAAATTAGTGTTACAGAATAATGTCAGCAGCTATAGTTGTGGGTAAAGTAATTCTGATCAAACACCTGCAGGCCTTGGTAGCCCTGTAACTGTGCTATTCTTATGCTACAGAAATGATAAGGTTGAGAGCTCAAAAACCTCCCAGAGATGGTAGAATGTTGTCAGCTCTTTTATTAATGGATGCATAACAGTCTGTGGTTTTTAAGGTAAGGGCTGTGTGGTATAAATACCCAACAATATTCTGGAGATTTGCTCAGGAAAAGCTGATTTGAAAATGTTTGTTAAGAATAGGGACAGCTGAAAAACAAAAAAATGAAAAAATGAGAAAAGGCAATAAATTCAGGAAGGATAGAATGATTGAAAATGAAGACCTGTTCAAAAATTCTAAAAGCCCTCAGTGACTGAAGAAACTCTGGAGGATAATATAATTCAATTGAATGAGAAAGCATCATGAAATTGAGCCAACACTTTTGATTAGTTGTGAGATCAGTGTCTCTTCATAGGGAAATCAGATAAAATTTGAATAGTGGTAGGGTCTTTAATGAAACATTTTGACTAGTTTTTGTTTTGAACTTAGATTTCTATGTATGTGCAAATACACTGTATTAGCAGAAAAAGGCATCAAAAGCAAAAATATTTTCATTGTCAAAATGAAATTTGTCTTTCACAACTTTTGTTATGTGTGGAACTTTAAAATTAATAAAAATTAGTATTCAAAAAATGAAGATAAAGCAAACTGAATGATAAATATCATGACAAGAGTCAGACTGGGTCTATTTTGCTCAATATCCATTCTCTGACAAGGGCCAGAAACAGATGTTTGGAGAAGAGGCAAGAGGAGTAAAACATAGAATAATTTCCAGTCTTTCCAGAAGGAACACTGGCAGATTCCAGAGATTTGTGGTTCAGGAACTTCCTGCTTTAGAGTTAGTCACTGCTTCATAAGGGAGTAATAACTAGATGCTGCGGAATCTGAGTTTGTAAATTACTGTAAATTGGTTCCGATGGGTTTTGTGAGATCAGTTCCTGCCTGGTGAAGGCTCCATGCACAAGCATATGTGTGAATTAACCTTTCCATTTGCAAAATGGTACACTCGTAGAGAGAAAAACAGGAGAGAGAGAGTTTGAATTGCTTTTTTGTCCCAAGAACTAACACTCCGTTCAAAATTCCTTGAGACAAAATTATTCCTTACAGGAATGAGTAATAACTTATCAGATTAATATGGTTGTATTTACTGCTTAGTAAGATGATGTCTGATTGACTTGATTCAAAGTAGACTGTTTGAAAACTTAAACTTTGTTCAGTCTTGGTGTAGATTAGCCAAATGATCAGCAAATATTAACTATTTAAATTAAGAACATTATAAACGAATTCTGGGAAGATAGCCACAAATAAAACAGTGCAGTGGAAGCTTGAATGCAGTTAAAAATTAGGAGAAGCCAAGAGGTTTTCTTCATTAAAAAGCATTCCTGAGTCAACATTTTATTATCTTTTCAACATCTTTTTGCTGTGCAGAATGTGCTGGGGAGGTTGGGGTTTTTTGTGATACTTACCAGATGGTGTTTACTATAGCTGTCTTGGTAGTTAGGTCTTATAATTGAAACAGTTTTCCTTTTAAGTAATGCAAAGAAAGAGTATAAAAGGTATAACAATTAATAATTCCAAGTATTGAATCTGTAGTTCCATTAACTATTGTCTGAAAAAGAAATACTATATGTATATTTGCATGTTTTATGGAAAAGTTACTGATTGGAGCAGCAATAATTTTATTGATTTTTGTAACACACAGCTTGTGAGGACATTTTTCTAGCTCTGAAACTCTATTTCTTAAAAAAACCCAAACAGTGCTAGAGATAGTTACTAGCACTATTGTTTCTCTGTTAAGTTTATTTATGTGTTGTAATTGTCCTGTGCCTTGATATTTTGTATGCCAGACTGTGGCTATGCACTCTTGGATGTATGTGAGAGAGGGGAGTATGTGCTGAGTACATTTCTGAATAATTCTGAATAATTGGTGCTCATTTATTAAGCCAGCACTGCTGCAATTGATGCCCAAGGGATGAGGAATGAACTTCATGGGTGATGGGTGAATGCTTAGTACTGTGAAATGAAAATGTTTAATTCACGTCTATTACTTTTCCATTTACTTACATGCGAACTAGGGTAAAATAGAGCTGAAAACTTACTCAGTTTGGATTGCCTATGAACAGATTTATTCCAGGATTAATTAACTCAATTGCCTGCAGTTTTCCCTTCCCAAGTTTATTGACACTGACTGGAGAATAATGTCATTTGGTTTCAGTTATACACAGGAGTTAATCAGCACAAGTGCTCTTAAGATCAGGCACTTTGTCTAGATGTAGGATACGTAATTATTCACTTTGATGTGATGTTAATCTTCTTCTAATATTAGCCCCTTCCAAAATAGTATACAGGAGGAAGCACTTTAACTTTTTTGTGAGACATTTGCTGTACTTTTGCTTTCCTTTTCCTGTTCTAATTTTTTTCTTCCTTCTCAGATTCCAGGCCATTTCCTAAGTACTTTTTTTTTTTCTGCAACAATCTAGAAAATTTGGACAACTTTTGTTAAATAGTCAGAATTTTTTGTTTAATCTCTTTGGGTTCTGTGTTCTATGACACAGCTTTGTGTTCAGCCTCAGAGAACAATTTGTTTTGTAAGTTTCATTTTCATTATCAATTTATTTCTAAAAACACAAGGTGATTTGGTTTTATCACTCTAATATTGATTATTCCATGAGCTTTAATGGTGCTCTAAAATACTGAAAGGTGTCAAGAGTATAAAATGAAACAGATTATTATTAGTTACTCAGCTTTTCCATCCAAAATAAGTGTGGAACTGTAATTTCTTCAAATGCACAAATAGGATGCTAAAAGTATAGGTCTTTTTCTGAAGTTATGGGCAAATAAAGCCTCCTACATCATACATATGTCTTCTATGGCATTAGAACAGTGTTCTGGATAACTATATATTTGTGCTGGCTGGCCTCAACAAGCATTCTTTTAACTTGAAAAAGCTAAGTAACATATTAAGGGACTCCTTGAAAAATGAAGAGCATCAGCATTGTTTCAAATAATCTCACCATGAGCCACTTTGTTTGGCTACTGCAAGGGTTAATAGCAGTAATTGTTTGTAGGATCTCTGGGTTGTTTGCTGATTGATACCCATAATGGGGTCGCTGATTTACATAATCTCTGTACTGACAAGCATTTTATTGACTTTTCTCTTAATGTAACCTAACACCTTCCCAATTACCTTCATGAAACCACACCTGCAGCAGAAGGGTTGTGTGCCTTGTTGCTAGCATAGCATGTGTGGAGTCTGCAGGTAACTCTGGCATTGTGTTGCACTCATTTCCGTTACACCAGAAAGTTTGGTGTGATCAAGCTCTCATCCTCACCCTGAATGAAAGCTTGCTCTAGAGTTACTCTGCATCATTTTTAATCCTTATGGTATCAGCACTGCAGCAAGATCATGTGGCAAGTATTCAACAAAGGCTTAGAACAAGTACAGAGACACAGGAGGTACCTGGCTCTGTCATAATTCTTTCGTGTTGCAACATCTATGGTCAAAATGTTAATAAAAAGCATACTTCAGGTGTATTCAGATGTATTTAACTCATTCCTTAACATTTTGGCATATTTTAGGTTTTTTTACAGAAAAAAATCGACTTCAAATGTACCAGCTGTAACACTGCTTTACAAATTACCTCTTTCAGCCATGACTTCATTTTATTCCTGGTTTAGTTTTACCTCATATGGAAAAATTGGATTTAAACTCTGAAAATGCTGCTGTCATTTTCTCACGTCTCAGTCACAGTTTGATGTTTTCAGGACATGATGTGATTGGAATGGGCCTGTTGAAAGTGGCTTGTTTTGTGTCCTCTTAGCTCCATTTCAGCCGTCATCTGATGTGTGATTCCTCAATCTTTAAAACTGTTCATGCCATTTTTATAATGCTTCCTCCTTTTATCTCTTAATAATGAGAGCCTTGGCGCGTAAAGAAGGATGATTTCTCTATCTGTGCTCATAACAGCTGAAGGTGTGATTATTATTTTTTTTTTGTAGGAAACTTGGAATACTTAAAGGTGGAGCTTTTTAAGCTCTTCTTTTACTCGTTCTATTGAAAGGTACTAATATTGGTTCCTGAATTTCTACTGAGGGAAGAATAGGGGAGCTGTGCATAAGTATCTTAAACAGTCTGGGGGAGGAACTCAGCTTTTAGGCAGACCTTGCAGTTTTGACAGCAACAGCAGGAGTGGTTTCATCACAAACTGAGAACTTAGTTAAGTCCCGTGGTTTGGATGAATGTTGCCTGTTGCTGCTTGTGCCTGCTTTTTGCTGTCTCTCTCTCCCCACTCCCTTCAGCATTGCTGCAGTTCTCAAATCTTGAGTTACAGCAAATATTTGTCCTCCTAAAGCTGCCTGGAAAGCGTGAAAGAGGAATTAGTTAGTGAATTTTCTTTTTGCCCAGGAGGTGCAGTACTATTAAGTCTCATTTGTTTGGAGTGACAGAGTTGGTGCAGCTCATGTTGAAGGAGATCATGGTGAGCTGTCCTCCACCTCCAGAGGCAGGCAGTCCTGGGACCTGAGCTTGCAGGGAGAGGGTTTGAGCAGCTGTTTGGAGTCTGGAATTTTTCTTGGTTGGAAAAGCTTGTGTTGAACTGCCTCTAGTTCAACTGCTGCAACTCATAGCTCTAAACATTAAAAATATTTTCTGTAGGAGCTGTGTTTTGTAAGAATATAGGAAAATCCATAAGTAAGAACCTCTAGTGAAACAGAAGTTTGAAGACAAAATGAGAATAGATTGAATGTGGAACTTTAACTCCCATGAGAAATACAGGAAATGCATCATTAAACTATGAAGAGATGAGCTGTGCAAAGATGAAAGCCATAAAAACACTCTGTGGGAAGAAAAACAACAGAAAAGTAATAGGTGCATGGTCTGACTGTCAGAGGTGCTCAGCACTCCCATCAGTCACTGTCAGAAAGCTGTGCAGCTCCATGGCATATCCAAAGTTACCAGAGGCAGTAAAAGATGGACACATTTTGGTTCTAATTTTCAAAAAATCAAAGAATGTAGAAAATTGTATCAAGTCAGGTGTCTTGCTGTCTGCTGCATGTAAAATGCCTGGCACATTGCAGCATGAAGCCTGCAATGTGTACTTTCAGCGCTTACAAATTTAAGAGAACCATGGTCCTTTGACAAGTTTACCACACACAATGATATCACTTCATGGTTTGGGAATGAAGATCATCCGAATTCTCACAAAGATAGGAAAAGCACAATTAGAGTCTTTAGAAACAGATTAAAGCAAACTAAATGAAAGCATTTCTGTCAATTTACACACTTGAAGGAGAAAAGGTGGTGTCAGCAAACAGCGTAAGTATATCGCTAGATTTTTCTTACTTGTACAAAATTTTTCTTTTCACTGAAAAAAAAACTTTTCAGGGCATTGGTAATAAAATTGAGAAGTGCAGTGAAATTAAAATATTTTATATCATCGCAGAATAAAAAAGCTATTAAGAAATATATGTGCAAGGAAGATATTCATTTTGCCACTAGTACCTCAAGACTGATTATCCAATTTTCTCCCATTTCTGGGAACAGTACAAAAAAAAGACAGGACTTCTTTGATGTAAATGAAAAATGAGTGAAGAAGATGAATTAATATAAGTTGTAATTCATATAACTGCTGTAGACTATTTAGTAGAAAACACTTTTGTATCGGAAGTGCAGCTAATAGCTGTAGTTCTGCATGGAATTTTGTAACTCATTTCAGCTGTATAATTCAAAATATTATTTAGACCTTACTCCTGTGAAGAACTTAATGTCTTTCTGCAATATATAGAATGTCTTTGGAGACATTTTACAACTTGAACTGAGCTCAGAGTGACCAGGAGTTTAGTATTCAAATAAATAGAGGGGTCACTCATCAATAGAATCCGTTATTTAAGATCTAATAAAATTGGAGGAAGAGAAAGTGTCAGGGTACTAAGTACTGATCATACGGGTCAGACTTAAGCAAATGTCTGTCCAGCTCCATGCAGAGAAGCTCTGGCAGCTGCAGGGCTCAGGCTCTGGGAGTCACAAGTACCTTGTTCCTGAAGTTGGTCAGAGCTATCCAACATGGGAAAGAACTAGGAAGTACCTTCATGTCTGCATGCACTGATCTGCTTTTGTGTGGATTCTGTAAGGTAACACTGAATTATTTTGATTACAGAAAAAGTGGTTATAGGAAGACAAGGGCAGCACACTGAACTTGAAAATAGGCATTATGAAGGCATTTATTTTTTCAGTCAGCTTGAGCTGATAATGGAAATGTTCATGTAATATTAATCAGGATATTAGCTTCTGCTGTTAGACTAGAAATGCACATTTGGGGAATGAGTTTATTTTCTTAAATGTAACTGTCATTGATGTAGTACTAAAGGTCTTTTTAAAATAGAAGAAAATAAGCATTAAATCCATTACTTGTAAAAACAAATCTTTTCCCACTGCTTATAGTTTTAAAATTTCTACAGTAGGAAATTTGGCTTTTAAAGATGCGACAGATAGAATGGGATTTGGTGCTTGTTACATTGCTGGTAGTTATTGTTCCAGTACAGCAATTTCAGCAAATACTCATTTTAATCAGCATAGACATATGAAAAAAAAAAAATCTAGAGGAAATGAATAGGGTTGCATAGCATGTCACCCATATTTTAATCCTCATGTCTGCAGGTCCAGATTTTCACTTAAAATTTTATTTGAATGGAATTGCTTTCAATTGCCCTAACATATTCAGCTATTTTTCTGTGGTCATAAGTTTACTGATGTGATGTTTTGTAATGATATGTTATACTTGCCTACAAAAGTTAGGATTAGAAAGGCTGAATAGTTCCCTTCTATTCAAATCAGTTTGGTTTGACAGGTCCATAATTACTGTCTGTTTGCAAACAGTTGTAACTTTACCTTAATGAAGTTAAACTTCCTAATTTTTATGAATGGAACAGGCAGTACGTGTTAAATCTTTGGAAGGCGAAATTAGACAAAATTAGTTTGGTTATGACTGAATTTATTTTCAAGTCTTATTTATCCAGCTGAAATATTCTTTTTAGCTGATGTTGTAGCACTGTCTCAGGTAGGAAAATAAAGCTAGCCAGTCAGAAATTCTGTTATGAGACTGCTTAGGCCTAACTTAGTCAATCTTCCCAAAGTTTATACTATTTACTAATATAAATTCCATATTTTATATAGTATTTTTCTTATGGACTCTTTTTAGCAAAAATTAGCTTCATATGTATGTATACTCTGCACAATCAATTGGTAGCTACTGTGATTGCCCATGAAAAAGAAATGCTGTCAATATTTGCAAAATGTTTGAATTTAAGTCAATTTAGCCTTAACCACCTGCAATTTCCCAGCTATACTGCCTTCCTCTGAAAGGGAGCTAAGCTATGTGCTTAAAGTCAACTTGCATTTCTTGGAAATGCTTAACACTGTTAATATATCTCAGCATGTAAATGCTTTGCTGTCTTGAGAAAACATTGGCTGCTGGTGTCCCTCTAGAGCTGGATGCTGCTGCATATATTTATCATAGTATTTAACCTGCTGCATACTTATTTGGTAGGCTAAATCTACTTTCCCTGTGAGCACATGCACTCAACCAACAGCGGTGTCAGTGGGAGAACACACTTCACTCCTGTTTTAAGAGGCAGTCAGTCCCCTGTAGAAGACTGCTAACCTAGATCTACCAGCTTGGACTGCTCATCTGCTTCCTCCAGGCAAAAGGACCCAGTTTAAAGTTTACCCAGTTTTAAGTTGTAAACAGCAGGTCTTTGCTCCCATTTCATCTTGACTGAAATAAAAGAACACTTTTAGGATACTATTAGTGACGCTTGCACATGGAGATATTTCCTTTTGAACTTTAGAAATGACTCTCTTCAGAGCAAGTGTGAGCAAGCACCACCTATTTAAATCTTCCAGTGAATGTCTTGCACAAAAAGCAAACTTAGGTAAGGCTGTGACTGACACAACCTCATGTCAGTCATGTTTAACTGCAATGGGGAGTTCTTCAGAAATCTTAATGTCATAATCTTGCTTTAAAACAAACACACAGGCCCTGTGTCCAAACATACATTAAATGTTAATATGCTGATAAAAAAGAGCCTGTAGTTATCTTGCTAAAAGCTATTCATAGGCAAATAAGATGTGTTAAAAGCATAACTGTTTTATTACACTCAGATGGCTAGAACAGCTCCTAATAGTGTTTCTGCAGAGATCAAATACAAAACAGAATTATTATACCTAATGTGCCCATAAATTTGCATGACAAAAATTGTCCCCAACAGCAGGTATAATGAAAAAAACATCCAGAAGAATGTAAACTATGTAACTATTTATTACTTCAGTGGACTAAAGCCAGATTTTGATGTGGCTTATTTCCATTTGTTTTATATTGGTGAAGGCAGTGTAAGGGGACTCAGGAGAACAGTATAAATGATGTGTGATACCTTTTTTGGCCTGGGAGGATGAAGTGGAGAAGAAATATTTTACAGCATAGCTTTGTCTATAGGGTAGTTTGGAGAAATACCATTAATTACAAAATTATATTGAATGGCTTTTGAAACTGCTTAAGATTGGACAAGTTTGAAAGAATGTTTGAGTGTCTGGGGGAGATTTTGCATCTTTAACTTACAGTTTTTGTCACAAGTATATCTGTCATTTGTCCCATTGACAAGGGTCAATTATTCAAAACCAGAAGGTTTATAGCCATGAACAAAAAATTAATTATACACTTTATAACTTGCATGCATCGCTATTGACTGAGTTGACTTTCCTGTAGCCTGGTAAAATCAGATGATGAAGTGGGTGGGTTTTCACTATGCGTAGTACTGTGATTCACATGACTAACACGGTGTTCTAGTGAACAATAAATGTGCAGTTCTCTTCCTCAAATACTGTACTAGAGTGTAGTTAGTTGGATTTATTGCTAGGATCAAGCTGTGTGATGGAGGGCTTGTTTGTGCAATATTCTGACTTTTCCATTTAATTGTACTGCCCAGAACCCAGGGTTACAACTTTCACAGAAGACAGAAGAGGCGGGTGGGAAAAAAATCTATAGAAATCCTTCCACAGAACCATGCTGCATTATCTACTCAAATGCTGTTTGTATGGCATTTTATTCATGTTGTATCACTTGGACTAAGGCTGTTTGGACAGAAAACTATGTATTGAAATCAGTTTTGTTTTATTTTGTCCATAGTATCATGGGTATGAAGTTTGAAACATGAAAAAGTAGTAAGGGTCTGTAATGGACGAACAACCTTGCCAGCCAATCTTGTTTCTTATGCAAAGAGAGCAAAAATACTATTGTCACTTGGTAATTTCAGTCTGGAGTAGCTGCAAGCAGATGCTAATTTAAATGACACTAATACAATCACAAGACCCAATAAAATTAGATTCTGATATTGTAATTGAAGTAGATAAGGCACTGAGAGCTCTGTGTAGTGTAAGAGAATTATGATATGAGGCACAGGAGGGATCTTTGTCTTACTCTAAAGACCCATAATACAAGAATTTTTTGCCATGCAACTAGAAACCTGAGTCAGGGGAGACTTGGCCTATCTATAAACAAAAATGCTGCAGGAATGTGATAACATTGCAGAATAACAATCATAATGATAGGGATATAGGTGGGTGTGTGTGTATGTGTATCAAGAGCTTTAAGTGGTTAATGTTTGTTTCTTTGCTATTAAAGCCCATATAGAAGTCAGTTTAATCAGTGGAAAAAGCTGCTGAAAAGCATTGCTATCTTTTTTCTAGGCTTCTGTTGCAAGTATAAATTTCAATACAAAGATTTGAAGTTGGTGTTTCAATACCAAGTCTGACATTTCTCCTAAACAAAGACCATCTACTCCTCTGGTCCACCGTAAATCCTACAATGCAAAAGGAAAGAGAAGACACTTAACTGTGAAGCTCAGTATTTATATTTGCATAAATAACACCATTTTGATTACATAAAAAACCAGAATTGTTGCTTATGTTTTGGATAGGTGCCATCCATGCTGCTTGTCAGCACTGACAAAGCTACTTAGGCAGAGCTGGGGCTGGTAAAATGCTTTTAAAGCACTTTAAATCAGAAGGTCAATTTTGCAGCATTTTGAGAGTTCCCATTTAAATAAATTAATAAATAAATATATATGTTTGTCTCTACCCAAATATACTACAAGTTACAAATACAAGAAAATAGTAGGTATTAAATTGTTGCCAACAGACTAAAATGTTTTCTCAATGAAAGAGTTTGGATTGAAATGAAATCAAGGTCATGCCATATACTGCTAATGTTTACAATCAGTGCCTATTCTGGCCTCTTATTTAAACCTATAGGAAGATTTCT
Source organism: Corvus brachyrhynchos (assembly GCF_000691975.1). Taxonomy (NCBI): domain Eukaryota; kingdom Metazoa; phylum Chordata; class Aves; order Passeriformes; family Corvidae; genus Corvus; species Corvus brachyrhynchos. The sequence continues at coordinate 5,061,898 of NW_008235977.1, forward strand.
TGTTTCATTATTTAAAATTGACTTTGCAGAGTTTTGTCAATAGATGTTACATTCAGGTTCTGCAAATATTTATTTGTTAATCTATGCCGAGGTACCGAAGTTATGGCAAACATGTATCAGGATGACAAAAATTCATTAGCCTTTATTAAAGCCAAAGCTGAACCTCTGAAGTGATAATTCAAACTGTTGTTTAAAATGCTAGCAAAATTGAGATTATGCCTGAGGAGAATCCCTCTATAGTCTGCTTTTTTGTTCACTGCTAGTAATTCACAGACTCCTGAGACTCCTTGTCTCTGTGTTGATCTTTGTGTGAGATTTGCAACTCTACAGTGTTCTCCAATGTCAAATTGTAAGGTGAAGGGACTGGAAAAGGTAATTTTTATGCAATTCATCAACATCTCCCCCCTGTGTTTCTGGCCTTTTTACACCAAGTTCTTTTAGACTTTTTCTTCCCCATTTTTTACTGCTGTAGGTATGACTTTACCATATTTTATGGTGCTGAACTTCCATGATCCAACATCGGTTCTGAAGTAATAAGAATGCTGCAAAAAGTCTATTTATTAATAAAGATTTCAATCAAAAAAAAAATTGATTTAGTGTGCTCTAAAAAAACCTGGAAAATAATTTTATGTTTCTTTATCTGTGCAAATATTTAAATTATATATTTTTGCTTATGTATTGATGTTGTTTGTTCTATGATTTAAGTAGTGTAAAGTGGTTGCCTAACTAATGTTTCCCTAGCCGTGGTCATGAGAATCCTCCCTAAAATGAAATAATAGCTCTAATGACAGTAATTTATAAGGCAGTGTTTATTAAAAATGAAAATATTTTTTAAATTATGTCAGTTAAAAACCCCCAAAACATGGGAATTACGTGCCCATCTATCATCACTTTTCCTCTTCTATTCCACAATCCTGCCCTAGTACTGGTGTGATACTCTGCCACTGGCCCTACTTTGAAAGGAGACATTGAAGACCTGCTTGAAAGGTGTTCAATGTCCAAAAAAAAATCCACATCAAACAAAAAAACCCCAAACACTTTCCCTTACCCCCATCCCCAGTACAGGGAGCCACTCTGTGCTCTCAAGAGGCTTGGTTTCCTTGGTGAGACATCCAATGCCATTGGTTTGCATTGAGGGTTTCTTAATGCAGTTGGGGTTTCTTAAATTGCAGTGGCTGGGGAAGTAACTCGTGCCAGTTTAGAAATGGTTGTTGAATGCGATTTTACAGTTACTGTTCTCACCGTTTTACAAAATCCCACTGGGGTTAATTAGTGCAAGGGATAAAAAAGGGCAAAGAAGACTTAGAAAGCTTCCAGCACTGCATTCAGTATTGATGGCTAAAAGTATTGTGTTCCCCACAAGGGGAATTGATGTAATTTCTCTGAACATTCAGTGTTTGTAACGTCTTTGGGTTGTTTTCTGCAGGAACTGGGCTTTCGCTTGAACAGCCAGTAAGTACCTGATGCAACTGTCAGTGTGGGTTTGTCAGCTTAGCATTGTTAATGTAACAGTTTAAGCAGCAGCCTGCAGAAGCATTCCTCTCCAGTTCTTTGCCTAAGACTCCCTCAGCTGCAGTTCTCTTTCAGGTACTGTGGCATTTAGTAGGGAAAAAGTCCTGTTTCCTCTCTTTTCCAAGACAAATGCAGGCAGAAGGTTAATCCTGCTGCTGGAAGGTACCTTGCATGATTTGAAAACTGGAATACAAGATGATACAAATAGAATATCTAATTATTCTGATACGAAAATGAAAACTTTGTTATTCCAGCAGATGGGTTCTTATCCTTTATTTTAATATGTGATTACTGATGCAGGTTAAGGGCTCTGGCATATTAGCAATGGAGGCCATCAATATTATAGAGAATTTTTTAAACAGATAAGTAGATTTTCCCACACTGAGCTTCAAGACTATTGGACCCCTAGGTCTGTGCTCTGGAGGCTCTTGCATCACTTGTGAACTTTACAGCACACTTCATTAACAAGGTTCATTTCTGAGATTCTTCCTGATGTTCAGCATGTGTTGGAATGTGTCACCAAAGCTTTTTGCTTAGTTTGTGCTAGATCTTATGTTGCCTCCTCAAAGTTTCTGCAGAACTCAAACCACCACCAGGCATGAGAGTAACAGGTTTTGTTGGTATTGTCACTGAATAACACTGGAATTGGAAAAAGCTTTCCTTTTTTTAACCTGGTTCCCATGGCATGAGCTGTGTCATGACACAGCCTTTTCATCAGCTGGGGGTTTTGGGGCCAGCATTCATTCTTTTATAGTTACTAATTGTCCTGTTTTAAAAGAGGGCCTCCCCCATTTACTTGGAACTAACTAAGGTGGGAGTAACATCCTGTTGTTAACTAGGCATTGTGTGCACCTTTCTTCCATTGGCCCTCTTTCGATCAATAAATGTGTTCTGTTGCTTTTTCTTGCTCATATAATGACTTTCTGGATCTGTTCTCTGTGTGTCTTTGACTAGAGCAGCCAGGATGATTTGTTTGTTTCTGTATTGTTGGAATTGCAAAGACTTCCTGTAACTCAGAGGTAGAGGGGCAAGAATTAAAAAAAAAAAAAAAAAAAAAAAAAAAAAAAAAAAAAAAAAAAAAGGTCAGTGCCCAAAATTTCATTGATTATTTGTTGGGTTTTGAAAACAGTGATTTTAGTTGATACACTTCTGGTTTTCTCTCAAAGATCACAAAAAGTTTGATAGTTTCTTGAAGCTGGGTGGGTTGTCTTCCCTTCCATGGCTTTGCTCATACAAAGAAGCTGTCTGGCATAAGTAGAATAAAATATTCATTCTTAACTAACCTTAGAATTTGGGCTACACAATACAATATTCTTGATCATATGTGATTATGAGCTTGCTTTATGATGATGTATTAACAGTGATCTGTGTTAATTTCTTGAACTTTAACATGAGAATTTTAAATTTTTTTTTTCTCTTTGCTCACTTTTCCTTGTAGCACCCTGCCTGTGTAATATCCCACAGGGACAAGTTTAAAAAGTCAAATGAACTCCTCTCTTGCTGCTAAAGTATCACGAGTCATATAATTGCATTCCAGGTGCTGTTTAAAATCTGACAGAGATAAATTCAAGTTGGTGGTACAGTATAATAACAGAACTAGACAGATGTGTAACAAATACAGTGAAAGACGTTTCAGAGAGTGCTCTGAATGGCATCGAGGTTTTGCCAGTTTGCGGTTTCTCTTATTTCACTCCTTACTATCTTTCTATTGTTCATTTAAAAATTTCCGAGTTTACCTAAAATGACACTAGGTCACACAAGGCATGAGGATGAGACTGTCCCCAGAATCTAAAGACAGGCCATTAAATACAGACCGTAGGCGTAACTCACTGCCAGAGCTGCTCTGTGTAATGCTGATCCTGTAGGATCTGTGCACTTTGCTTTCACAGCACCTTGAATGCAGCCCGTGCTGATGTGTCCTTTATACCCATCTTCTCTCTTTAATGATTCAGCTGGCACTGGTATTGATGACTGGACCATTAAAGTGAATTATTAGTATAGATTGAGCACAACTAAAGGAAATGTTTTAATAAATTTGCAATTAAGTATTACATGTCAGTTTTGTCACGCTTTCACCAAATAAATGTTTTGCTTTAACATTCTGTTAGGGTCTACTGTGAGCTCCAAAATTTTTGCAAACAATCCAGAAGAAATGTCTGCCTCAGATTTTAGGTCTTATTTTATGTAAAGAGTGATACTGAAATGCTTAAAAGTAGGTAGAATATGAACAAAATAGACAAGAGCTTTTCTTTTAAAATTAAAAATTTCTAAAAGTGAAAATGTGTTGTTCCAGCTTTGATGTGAATGATTTGGTTTAAAACTTAGTTATGGTACAAAAATGCTGTGAATAGAGACAGTGTAAATACAGAGAGAATATTTGATTGTGAGCACAGACCTGTGACCTTCTGCAAGAGCTGAAAATGGTTTGTTGTCCTCTGCCTCAGATGGGGCTCTGGTGCCACACCTCGGAGTCTGGGTGGGCACCACCAGTGTCCCCCTCCACTGCTTTGCTGGGTAATATTTCCACCAATATTTATACCAAAGAAAGGACCTGTAAACATAAACAGTATCTTCATATATTGTATGTCTGAATAGTAATTATTTATTGGAAAAATATTCAACTATTTCTGTCCAATAAGATGATATCAGGAGTTCTGAAAGTAGATATTTTGTTGTGACTTGCTCCAGGCAGCACACTGGCCTTGGGTGCCAATTAAAATTCCCTGGTAGAAGGCAGGGACTGAAACCAGTTCGGTGGTGTGTGGCAGGTCAGCATAGAGTGAAATACTGAGTTAAGAGTGTTATCAGCTCCTTTCTCACTCATTTGGGTTTGAGGGTCTATCACTGCAACATTTTCTCCTCTGAGATGTTTTTCTGCACCTTTCCAAAGAAAAAGGAATTTC
>NW_008235977.1:5066331-5069046 GCF_000691975.1 Corvus brachyrhynchos
TACTCCAGCCACTTTAACACTCTCAACCTCAATCTCATTGTGTCACAGCAGCACCAAATTATTTTGTCAGTTTGTATTTTAATGAGAGCTAGGATCTAGTTGAAACTGGAATTAGCTGCTGTAGTTCATGGCATTCAATTTTCCTAGTCCCCGCCTCATCAAAATATGCACCAAGCTGCTTCTTTCAAACTTGCACTTTACTACTTAGAGCATTTATATGAATAGCAATGTAGCTATTTCAGGGATGAACAGAATTTATAACTTCTGTGGAGGAGGGTGCTTTATCGCTCATTTTAAATTCTCTTATGGACATCAGAACCATGAAGTGCTTTTTGTCCTCTACTGTGAAACAAAGTGAAGCTAGTAGCCACCTGATCTGATTGAACAGCTCATTTTTCTTTCTCCCATGCCCTTACTACCACTACTGTATTTCTCCCTCACTATTCCTATTTTGCTTATTCTGTTACTTTGTCTATGTTCTCTGCCCTAGAGCCACACGCTACCCTGCAGAGTTGGTTCAAAAACTGTCAATTCAGCAAAGCAAAAAAGCACAAGGCAAGCTAGATCCAATTGTTAATTACAGGAGTTGTCAAGATTTGTGTACTCCTGCAGATGATGAAAGAGAAAATTATACTTAAAATCCAGTTGGAAGCTAGAATGTTCCAAGAAAATGTTCTGTATTTAAGAAACAAGAATCTAGAAATAGATACCAAAACAAGTTGGGAGACCCCATGTTCCACATTTTTCTTTGTCTCTTTTATTCTCTCAGCCCTAAAAGCCCAGCTGATGGTTATCTGTACACACAGGATTTCTTTCTGAATCACTGGACATGCACAAACAGTGGGGTTTTTCAAATATCCAAAATGATTTTTTTACTCTGAAGTTTATTTCATGAACATTGATGATATTGCATTGTTAAACAGATATTTAAGAGTATATTTATAGAAAAAGGTAAATGTATTATAATATTGAATGCTTATTGCATTTAATACTAAATTCTAAATTTTATGAACCATCTTAGGTATGATTTTTACAATGAAATGTATCAGGACAATATAAAATTATTTATTTTATAAATCAATCAATCAATTTTTAAAATTTTTTTGCATGTAATCATTGGAAAATTTTGTTTGTGTTGGTGGTTTTGCTTTAGTATTTGGTAAATTTAAAGGTGTTACACAGGCTCAAAAGGTTTTTTTCTATTTCAAAGTATTAAAATATGAGGAATCTTCTCACTGAATGGTTACTGGTAAATCACAGCAGCCTTTACATAGAAATCTGCTTTCTCCTGAGGCATTTTTCTACTCTTTGATAATGTCTTTCCTGTGGGATAATATGTTGCTACTTCAGTAGTTCCACAGAAGTATAAGCCATGGCAAATAGAGCTCTGTGATTATTTTGTGTGCTTGTGGGTTAGCTTATAACAGAGCAATCCGTTCTGAGGAAAGGACAGTGTGTAACTATAAACTGAAACCGAATTAATCCACAGGTCTTTTCTGCTGTGTTTTATTTTCTGAATAAATACCAAAACAAGTGAAAACCAGATTGTTTTTGTCATAACTGTGAAACAGATTTGCTGTGATCAAAACTGCTTTAGTCTGATTTTTTCTTTTCCATTTTGTGTTGGATGAGGCAGAGAAGAAACAGCTGTGGCCTGTTTGGGGTAGGGGTCCCAGCCACATGCAAACTGTGTGCATACAGCCATGGAGAGCCAGCACTGTGTCTGTGCATTGCAAACAGAAATGTGTGTGGAAGCTGGGGAGAAAGGAATCACTGGGATTCTGAATACATCCTGATGCCCAGTAATGTTGCTATTACAGGGCTTTGCTCTGCTGTGTGGAGCCAAGGTCAGTCAGCCTGCCAGCCAAGCCAGAGTCCCAGAGTGCTCTGTCAGTCTTGCCCTTTGAACTGGGAAGGTGGCAACCTGTGATACACTGTACAGAGCAGCTGCAATAGACTACTTTAAAACAGCTGTCATAGCATTCTTATTTTTAAAAAATAATTTTAACTGTGTGTAAGACTCTTGCATGATTACAATGGAAGCCTCTTTTTTGTGTGCTGTACACTTTGCCATTTTAAAAAAACTTTCCTATTAAGTATCTGTGAAGAGCATTCATTAAAAAATATGAAGCTTATAATTAAACAGAATGTCTAAACCTTTTTTTCTCTGCGCCTCTGTGACTGGGTATAAAGGCCCAGTGCTACCTTTCAAAAGTTACAGCACCTCTTAGTAAAGGATAAACTGATTTGCTGTGCTGGTTCTGGCTGAAATAGAGTTTATTTTCCTCACAGTACCTTGTGTGGGGCTGTGGTTTGCAGTTATGCTGGAAACAGTTTGATAATGCAGCGATGTTTTGGTTATTGCTGAGCAGGAATTACACAGTCAAGGTCTTTTCTGCTCCTCACCCCACCCTATGAAGAAGCCTGGAAGTTGTCATAGGTTAGCAAGCATAGTCCCGGAAGGGATGTCCTTGCTAAGGGGTGCTTACAGTTTCCTCTGGGAACTGATAGAACCTATCAGCTGGCCAGTTGGAATATGGACAATTCTCTAAGCCACTTAAAGTTGTGACCACCTCTGTGATCCACATTTAAGAACAGGCAAACTCCCCCTCCAAGCTCTCTCTCGTTTCCGGTGCTGGCACAGGTGGCTGCGGGCCCCGTGTGGAGGCCAGTGGGCCCGGCCAGGCCCTGCTTGGGCCAGGCCGGGCTGGGTCA
>NW_008235977.1:5069528-5176328 GCF_000691975.1 Corvus brachyrhynchos
AAAAAACTTCAAGAGTGGACCCTTGAAAGCAGTTGCGGGAAAAGCTGCAAGTCGGGGGAAAGGACTCACACGCAGGCAGAGAGACTCCTCTTCCTAAATGGACTGAACAATATTTGGAAGTGGGCGGCTGTCTCGTTGTGATACTGTTTTCATAGCATGAGCAAGAAGAGACTTCTCTTTCTAAATGGACTGAACAAGGTTATTATGGCAGTGGTAAACAGACTGAACATCTTAAGGGTTGTCTTTTCACACTGTCAGTGGGAGAAGGGAGGAAGGTGGGGGGAGGAGGAGAGTTCTGAAGGTGGTATAATTTTTTTTTTTTTTTTCCCTTCTTTTAGGTCTGTTAATAAACTTCTTTATATTCTTTCAAGTTTGGTGCCTGCTTTGCATTTCTCCTAATTCTTATCTCACAGAAGATAAACAGTAATGAGTATTTAGACCAAACCACTACACTAAATTGTTGTTTCCGCCCGGTTACAAACCCAACCCGCGACAAAGTGCACAAGGAGCTGGGATGGCACACAACAGGGACAGCTGACCCCAACTGTCCCAAGGGATATCCCAGACCATATGGCTTCATGCTCAGTGTATAAACTATGGGGAAGGTTTGTGGGGAGCATGGGCTGCTGCCCGGGGACTGGCTGGATATTGGTCAGCCAGTGCTGAACAATTTTTCTTTGCATCACTTGCCTTTCTTAGATTTTATTTCTGGTTCTGTACTTTTTCATTACAATTTATTGTTTGGTTTTGTTTAAGTTTTTTTGGAGGGTGGGTTTTTTAAATTATTGTTTCTATTATTAAACTGTTCTTATCTCAACCCATGAGTTTTCTTCCTTTTACCCTTCTAATCCTCTCCCCCACCCTGCCAGGGCAGTGAGTGAGCAGCTATGTGGGGCCTAGTTGCTGGCTGGGGATAAACCACGACACTTGGAATTACCAATTCTACCTTACATTTGTCATACTTGATTCTTTGACTGTAGGCAAATTGTATTTTCAAACCAGCCTCTAACTGAGGTAATTAGAATAATTAGAGTTCACTGAACTACAACTGCAATTTTATGTGAGGATACAGTTGTAAAAATTTCCCTAGAATAATTTTAATAATGACAATTTGATACCTATATAAAACTTCCTTTCTTATCAAGAAAGAAGTAAAATAGAGTGAGGTGAAGAAGGTATTTTCACCAAATAAATCAATATAAATGAAGAATTAAATCAATGACAGTTAAGCTATTAAGCGTTAATTTGTTACCTGTGCTTGTATTTAAGTCTGTGAAAATGTGTTTGTGACTGTACATTTGCAATTACAGACTAAAATGGAATTGCCTTTATAAAAAGAAAAATTCACTGTTTCTTGAAATTCTGCCTGCTGTAAAAAATTTCCTAATTTTGTCCGTGGCAGCTGAGAAATGAACATCTCCTTCAGAAAGGAACAATGTTCAGCAAATGACCTTCATCATTAGTCATCCATATCTGTTTGGCACTGCCTATTGCCAAAAGAGAAATAATTTCCTGAGTGAAAAGATGGGTAAAATGAGATTAACATTTGCCCCTTCACAAGTCACTTGATGTGAGCTGCTTCCTCCACAAACTGAAAAGTGTCTCGGAACCCAGTGAACCTTTGATTCCAGGAAACGTGGAACTGCTGTGTTGTAACGTTCCTATCTGGAATTCAGTCCTGGTTTCCAAATGAGCATCAACAACAATAAAGTCTTCTGAAGATCATTATGACAAGCCCTGCAAAATGCTTTTTAAAAAGGGAATATGTGCTGCTAAGAGTTACCTGGTTTCAGTGCAAACTGTCACTTCCAGATTTTCTTTCCCTTGATTTTGTAAGGCATAGCAGATCTATCACCTTCGGAAACAGGGGAGGAGAGATACTACTGAAGCCTTATAAGTCTTTACCAGTGGCAGCAAAACCTTACAAATTTAGAACAATGCTCTAATGCTTTCTGGGGGGAAATTAAAAGGCTTTTTCTTATTCTTCAGGGTAAAATAGAAAAAAATGGCTGTATGATACACAGAAATAACATGGGATGCTTTATGACAAGCCAGCACAAGGAGTTGGGTTTCTTTGCTGCCTTCTAGGCATTTCTAGAAGGCATAGAAGTATCAGAGGAATAAGTTATTTTTATAGTTGTTTACCTGTGGGAGACGGTAAAAGGTCACGAGGTAAAAGACTGTTGGAAAGTAATTAATAGATTTAGAAATTATTTTGCATACTCATCAAAAATTAGAGAAATCTATTTCCTCTACATTTCATAATATGTAGTAAAAACCCCAAACAAAATATCCTGATATTTAGAGGAGAAGTTTGTGGTCGTTTTTTTTTTATGAGTAAAGTTGTTTTCTTTTCTTTGGGGACCGTGGCCTGAACTGTGGCTTTCAATGTTAGGTCACAGTAGTTCTCTTTCCTTAAATTTCCTATGCCATTCATATAGGTTTTTTAGTGCCTTCTGTTATAATAGATTTGATCCAAAACTCACTGGAATTATGGAACTACTTTTCATTGACTTAATTTGTTTAACTACGGAGTCAGAATTACTTAGGCTAGAAGTCAAAGTAGTGAATGGGACTAAATCTTTTTCAATCCTTTTGAATGTTACTGTGGAGTAAGAATTTTAAATGGCTTGTTGTCTCTACAGTAAAGTTCATGTTTTATGCCTTTATCTAGCTGGAATTGTGATTTTTGTCCAATAAATCATTTTTAATAAATTTTAGCTTGAACCAACTTGGAATGCAAATAAAAATGTCCATGTCTCTGTTTTAAAATTAGGGGGAATGGCCTTTACTTGATTAAATAGCTTGATAAGCACATAGAAGGGAGCATGTGTGGATCTCTGTATGACCTTCAGATTTCCAGTGTCAGAGGTCCAGTATGTATGTAGATTCTGCCCAGCCCCAAAATCGTCCATTCATTCACCTTCATGTAGATGGTAGAAGACATGAGGCAAAAGGAAGTATAACAACCTTTTATTTTTTTAAAACTGGGGCCCCAAAATGCCATTGAGTAGCACAAATCTCAGCTGCAACCATCCTGAACTGCCAGCCCTGCTGGGCCCCATCAAAGCTGTGATGCATCTGGTGCCAGCCTCTCCACTCCAGCGCAGCTGAGTACACACTGGAAGGTGAAAAAGCCCAAAGCTTGCCCAGGTAAAAAATACGTAGAACTGCTTCCTATTTTATGCCTTTAGAGTAAAGATGAAATGGGGCAGAAAAGACACATACTCTACCACAACCTGAAAGCAAAACAGTGAGATGTGATCCAGAGGAAACTGGCATAAGAAACATGGTTTCATTTATTCCAATTTCTGGTCCAAGTCTTATTTAGTTTCCCCTTATTTGCAGCACTATCAAAGCTTCAATGTAGGAAATAGAATGGAAATATAATGCTGAATTTACATCTGCTGTCTGTGCACTGTTAATTGTGGTTAGAAATAGCTGCAGCCATGCAAGGTGTGAGTGGTTGCTCTGCCCACACAGCCCAATGTGACTAGGACGGATGACAGAGCCTGACAGGACAGTTCAACTGCTGGAACCTTGGTTTCATTTACACCACATAATTAACTTTGTTTAATGCAGGTACTGATTTGCGTGTGTTATGCAGGCTCTGTGTAAAGTCAGGGCCTCTCTATTGCCTGAAGTAGGCTCCCAGTGCACATAGCTGCACTTTGCACTGAAAGGGAAGCCAGCAGCAGGAGGGATGATCCATCAGGACAAGCCTGGGAAGCCTCGCTGTTGCTCTTGGCACAGAAAGGTGAGTCCAGCCTCACTGACTTTGGTGAAGCATTTCTAGCCTGACAGGAGTCTTGATCAGCAGCACACTGGGGCTGCTGTACTGTTCTCCAGAGTGCAGGGGACATGAGTGAACATTTTAGTGATGAAAACATCAACCCTTTCTTTTCCTTACCTACTTTTGATAGAACAAGGTGTCTGTGCTTCATTTCCCAGTTACAAGGCAGAGGTTCAACACCCAATTCGTCCTTTCCTTTATTTAGCATACCTTTTTCTTTCATGACTTGGACTGCCCTTTGGGATATACAGATGCTGGAAGAAAAATCAATGATACAGATCACCAGTGTTCTACTTAAAACTTATATTTGTCTTTGTAAGATCTGCTGACTTCTGCTTTTGTGATGCTTTCAGAATCTTCCTTTTCTCTCTGCAGCTGTACCAAATCAATGGTGAAATGGGCAGGGTACCGGGTTTAATAGTCCTATTGACTTTGTTCTTTCACAAGACGTCTTTACTCTGAATGCAAACTCTTGTTCCTACAATATAATTTGGATCATGAAATCCTTTTAATTTTTTTTCTTGTTCTTGAGCCAGCTGTCCTTTTCTTGGGTACTCTCTTTGAAGGTTTTCCTGAATGGAAAGTCACAGACTCCCAGTGGGAGGCTCATTTTAAAGGTAATGCAAAGCAAGTGGGATGCTGGCTTTACCAGTAAGTAACTTCAGAAAAATACATTCCTTAGGTTTGCCATTGAGCTAGAAAGAAATAGTATTACCTTTACAGGTGAACTCAGCTCTCCAGCACTGAGAAATTTCATCTTTCTAGGTGAGAAAGTTATTCTGAAGGATTTGTAGTCATATTTTTTCTTATTCTGTTAACATGTATTTTCTATTTTCTTACTTCATTAATTTCTTCCAATTTATCCCCTCCTTAGGCACTTTTTATAATCTTCTCCTAATATATATTTATATGCTGCAGGCCTTTATGGATGGCTGTCTAGTCGCAGTTTTGCTGTCATATAAATGAACAATCATTTTTCAGTCAAGACCTTAATTAGCCTCTGCATAATTCTCCTTGTTTTATTATCCAAGTCCACTTTGCCTCTGTCCTTCTTTCAGTGGTGTGCAAAGATTACAAAGCTGGAGTGCTGCAACACAAAACACTGTTAAGAGTTGTAGGCTCACACAAGCTGCAGATACTTTCCTTCGTGGATACTGACTGGTTCTGATCAGTGTCCTGAGTGTTGCTCAACTGGCAAAGAGACATTCAACTTTGCAAATAAGTTTGAGATTCGTTACTGATCCTCTCTATGGTACATGAATGCATGTAGAAATATTTTATAAAAATATAAAATTATATACCATTAAGATAAGGTAAATCCTGGAGACGTGAAAATGGTGACCTGCTCACTCATAAAATAATTATAAAAAGATGTTTCCAGCCATTGATGTAATCTCTAACTTTTCACTTCTAGGTAAAAGTTTTTGCTTGTAAATATACTCAATAGATGCTATTCTGCTTTTAGAAAAGACAGCTATCGTGCTCATGCATGGCATAGGACCAGCTGAAACATAAACACTATTCTCTGACATTACTTCTGACTTAGGAATTATGTTTAATTGAACTAGAATTCACTCAACACAAAACTGCAAAATGAGAGATTTACAGATTTCATCTGGCTCAAATGTTAGAAACTATTGGATAGCTCAATACTGTCATGTAGGGTGAAAATATTTCTTAACAGAAGTAAAAACTCATCAGAATAACAATATAAAACCTGATTTATCAGTTTGACATCTGCCCCACGTTTTGCTTTATGAAGCACTTAATTAGATCTGCTATTGCTGTAAATCTTCCTTGTAACAATATGTGTAATTCATTCCCAAATTTATTAATGCCTCCCGTTCAGCTGCCTCTCTGTATCAGTCATAGTGGAGAAATCCATGACTTTGTCTAAAGTAATTATTTAGTTTAAAATCAATTTCACTGAACAAGTTGGGAATATAATTGAAAAGAGAAATACTTATAAATGATCTGTCAGGAGAGGACTTGGAGCAGTGCTGTGCAAATCCCTGAAATGAAAAAACAGCCTCCATAGCCCGAGCCAGTTCTGCCCTCAGTCTCCTGACTCTGGTCTGACACAATAATTGATTGGCATTGATTGCATTTCACATTGGGAAAGGAAATTTGATTGAAGGAATAGTAAAACCTGTCCAAATGGACAGTTAGGCTTGTGGTAGATGATAATCCTAAATGAAGGGCTCTAAAGATGCATTTTCATAAGCAACTTGTGATCTCTTGATATAAAAAAGGATATAAACACCAGCAATGTTGACGTGTTGAATCACTTTATTTCTGACATTAATAAGTGAGAAAAATCCAGTAAAATTCATTTTCTTGACCTTTCTTATTGCTCCTAAAATTTCTTCTTGACACATTTTGCAATTAAGACTGTGTTCAACATTTCTTTATTGAGGTTATTTCAAGGTCTCTATACCTATGAACCATAAATTATTAGTGCATTAATTTTGATTTTAAACATTGTGAGACAACTTTGTTTGGACCATGTGTGAGTTCCCTCCTCTTTTTGGTGTATTTTGTGCCTAATTACATTGCAATGATACTGTCAGAAGTAAACTAAGCATCCTATAGATCTTTTGAGCAAAAGACAGAAGGAATTTATATATATTTTTAAGCCCTTTATACACTTTTAGTTTAATTGCTGCCTGAAGAGCTTACTTGGTGTTTGAAATGTAGAAATCAGTAGCAAAAAAATTGGCCAGAGTGTGGGGATCCACCTGTGGATTTCACATAGGAGAAAAGCAGTATCTTTGGGTCTAACAGATCCCTACTCCATGGTTCGAGAAATATAGAAAGCTTAAATATGTAGAGGGTGTGGTAAGAGTGCTTTCACTAGATTTTACACAGAAAATCTGAATAAAACTGAGTATTGATTAGCTTCAAGCTAGGAAGAAGGCTTCACATGCCCTGCAAATAGCATCTATTTTAATATTTTACTGATGAGAAGCAATAGGTTGCTATACCCACCAACCTTCAGAAAAATGTAATCGCATAAATAACAGCAGCTTAGCTGAAATACCACCTTTATTTGGATGTTTAGAACTGGCAATATTGTGAGATTTATGCTACAAAAGCTAAAGAGCCATTTATTTTTCAGTAAATTCTATAAGGACCAAAGCTTTGTTTAAAAAGTTTTGGTGATTACCTTTGTCTCATCCTCAGTTTGCCTCTCTGTTACCTCCCCAACCCCATTCCTAAAAGACTAACTTGATGACATTCTCAGGAAATAAAGGGGAAAAAAGCAGATTTTTCTGTTAAAAATGAGAAAAGTAGAAGAATTAGATGGAAATCTTACCATTTGGCTGCAGCAGAAATTCAATAGCAGTGGCATTTTTCAAAAGAAAGCATATATTCAAAGAACTTCTCAGGGTTCAGAGGAGGTGATAGCAATGTGCTGGGGGAAAAAAAAATTACTATCTTGTAAAGCTTGATTTTTTTTTTTAATGAATTTAATTTAAAACACTTAATTCTTTGTTATGGTTGCTCAATTTTCTGTTAGGAAAAGCTGGCACGGAATACTTGCAGACTTTTTTGCTTCAGTAGATCTTCTTACCAAAGTGCTAGATTGTCGTATTACCTTCCTGGAAATGCACCTACTTGGATTCTAGAAAATTTTATCTTGTCATTTGTATATTATATATTCATATAAAAATTTTAAAAATTAGAGCTTATTTTAGGATTTAACTGCCAACATAGTATAATGATATAATAAGAGGGTAAAGGTCAAGTTTTTGAAATAACTTGAACATGTATTGCTCAAATTAAACAAGAACTTCGTGTTCAGCAAGATGAAGCAGAACAAGCAAACCCAGCTTGATGTGTGCTTGGGGTCTCTGCTGGTCACTGGCTACTGAGTTCAGACACAGTGCACTTCTGCATGGAATTTTTTTTCCTACTGAAAGCTAAATTCCCCCCAAAAGAGCTGATGTGGTAAATGCTGTCCACATGCTCAAACATGATTTGATGCTAAAGGGAGAAAAGCCCAGCAAACAGGCTGCGATGAACCTTGTAAGAGCAGGAGGTGTTCTAATACAGTGGGGCTTTTACAGATCAAGTGTAACATGGTAATAACAATTCAGATTCACAGTCAGACTGGTTACCCATGAAACCTCTCATGTCCCCAGTAAAGCAAAAGAAATGAGATGAATCCTCCTAATAAAGAGCAGATAGTCAACATACAGGGTTTCCAAGAGTGAGTAAGGACTTGAAGTCTTTTGTAGTGGATGAGAAACAAGTTTAACAGTTATTTATCAAGAATCAGATTTTTTTCACATTTCTTAGGTTGCATATTGAAAACTAAACATGCCCCAGTTTGTTACTGGTTAATGAAAATCTTACACTGGTAATTCCTTGCAACTTTCTCAAACGGCATAATATCCACACGAGCCTGTTATGTTAATTAATTTTTTTGTCATGTAATGAATCTCTTAAAATTAGTCATCTAGATCCTTAAAGTACCTTTTCAGATCTCTGAGTCAAAGTACACCAATGTTTTGACTACTAAAAAAAAAAAAAACAACACCCCAAACCAAAAAATCCTGAACATAATCATTATGCTTTATTCTACTAAAATTCTCTTGGCAAATTTGAGATGTCAAAGGCAGATATTGCCAAAAATCCTCCTGAAAGTTCTTTGCAAACTGATGCACTTAGAACTGCAAATGTTTATTTATAAAGGAGTGGGGGTTTTGACTATTGTTCTGAATCAGACATTGCCCACTTACTGAAAATTCCAACTCTATTCATGGACGTGTAATATAAGCAGGAAGAGAAGAATTCCAGCCGCCTTCCTTCTCTGAGATAATTTTCCTCAAATTCATCATAAGAAAAACTAATATTATGTATTCTGTAGAAGAGAGAAATTTCTGTTGCCTCTAGGGAGCCGTAAATTATGTACATGTCATAATTAGCAACATTAGGATGTTGCATTATTTATAAGGATAAAAACACTTCCAGCAACTTGACATCCAGGTGTTATATGTGGTGCTATGTATAAGTAGAGTTATGTAATTGTTAAACCCCCAAGGGAAGGCATGACTCACACAGTCTGAGTCAATCTGGAGGAGTTAATTTCTACAAATATTTGCCAATTAAAGGAAAATGTTAAATCAGAAGATAATTCACAATTAAAATAACATTTCTATATGAAAGATGGCAAAAACCTAGTTAACAACCCACTGCAAAGATGTCTTGAAAAACACACCATAACCACGCGTCCTTTCAAAATCAGCCTTGCATTAGATAGTGTTTGTAGACTGCAGAGTTGGATACTAATTCAGGAGGATGCTTTTCATTTTTGTGGATTAATGAGATTTCTAGCAGACTTGTTAGCTTAAATATTTTACTAATTTGAAGTTGATCTGAGAGCTGAGTTTTTAATCAAAGCCCAGCTGGAGTGGGGAATGGGATACCAGGAAAACCTTGTGTGTGTGTGTGTGTATGTATATATACACACCCTACACATATATAAGTGATTAAAGTTGAGGTAGGAATTCAAATAAAACCTGTTGACATTCACACAATAATAGCATACTTTCTTATTAATTTTGTTTAATATAACTGTGTTACCATTCAGTATTGGAAAGTAGAGTTCAGTTTTGAAGATGCATTTTCAAATAGGTGTTACATGTGGTGTAAGTAAATGCTTGTAAAACAAAATGGGAGAATGGTATTTTGCCACAGCTAGTACAGGCTGCTCTAAGCCAAGAAATAATTGTTAATTAAAACTTACTACTTTGGAGTAAAGAGAAAAGAATATAATCTTTCCAGTCAGACTCTTGTGATACCTACAAACATAAAGCTATTTTATAATCTGAGTCTTTGTGTTACTAAGACTCTCTCTGCAGCAGTTTAGTTATGAGTTGCTAAGTTTAATTTCTGCTTGGAGGAGGTTCACCCTTTCCTTGTTGCTCAGCAAAATGAACAAGCAAATTCCTTCACTTAGTTTTAAGTTTAGCCAGGGAGACAGATCAAAGCAGTATTAGAACAAGATTTCCAGGTGTTGTGTAGCATCACCATCACCTTACTACTAAACAGGAAAACAGGAGGCAAAGGGAAGGAGAGAGGTTGGGCACAAATGCATTTATTCGTGGGACTAATCACACTTGTTTATCCATAGTACTGTAGACTACAAATTATTTATTCTAGGGCATGTGGTAGGCAATTTTAAAATCAATAAAAGAATACAAAGACTTCTGCAGCTGAAGCTACGACCATACCTTGGGTTACTGCTGTAGGCAAGCAATATTCTGTCTAAAGAGCCTAAGTTATAACATTTCACACCGCTAGCATAGTCTTAATATCTTTTTTGTTGTTCCTGAGCTATTTAAGATTCTGTGTTAGGGAGTTCCTCTGTGTTCTATTATTTCAAGACCATTTGCATACAGGATTCATCAGTGCAGTGATAGTTGTGGTTGGCACTGGGAGGTATTACACTGGGAACACACATTCTCAGATTAACCTCATTTTAGCCAAAATGTTTGCATGTAATAACCTACCTGACCTTTACAGCAGCCTCTTGAACTTTTGGGCAGTCAAACCTGAGAACTGAGTTTAATTCTTAGTGGTTGCATTATCCTGGAGCTTCATTCTCTTTATTCATTCTGCAAGGCTGAATTCTCACAATGTTTTGTGAGCACTCTTTATGGAACAAAATTAGATGGCATCACTTTTACAGCTGTAAAATCAACAGTTCAGTTGACCCTCTCAAATGAAATCAGAATCTGTTTTGACATTTTTTCCTTCCAAATGTTAACCTTTTAGCTGAAGTATCTCATCTCTTTACTACCATAGGAGTAAAAGAGTTCAGCTTGTTTTGTTTTCCAAAATGCAGAAATAAATAGATTGGAGGGGAGCATCAATAGATACGTATCTGCAGGTATGTGAACTCCTGACAGTTAAACCGAGAGAAGAAACCACTTTGAAACAGGCATTTTTAAGGGTGGCGGAACCAAATAAAGTTTGTTAATTGTGACTGTTAGGCTGCATTTCTAGTGACTCCTGTCACCTGCCAAAGCAATGCTCTGTGCTTTCCAACACTGCTGTTTGTGGTGGATGAGATTTTATTTAGGGCCACCAGTTTCTTGCTCTCTGTGTTTGGATAATTGGTACATGCCATTTCTGAGCTCAGAAATCAGAATACACCATGCTTTCAGTTTTATGTAGTAGAGCGAGGTGGAAATAATAGAGCACCCGTAATGTTTCTTTGGATCTTGAGCCACTGACCTAGATTATGTGACTGAAGTAGACAAAAATGTCCATTTTCTTGCCAGAGAGCCCACAGTACATGAAATATCAGGTCAGCTGGTTCACTGAAATGAAGGTCTTGAAGAAAGAAAAAAGGGGAGAAGCCTGGCTATAAAACTCAAATTAACAAAGGTTTTAGTATTTAAAAAAAAAAAAAAAAAGAAAGTGTAAGTTGAGCAATTTAAGTTTTTCCTTTCAAAAATATCTATTGATGCTCATTAGCATTGTTCAGAAGATCCTATTTACACCACCTATATGCTTAAAATATAGAAACACCTTCACATTATTTATATATTTTCAGGTTATGATCTTGACACATGATTTCTTGCAATGTGTTTATTATGCTGAATTATTTGACTTTTATATCTCTTTGGTCATTCTGTATGTCCCACTTCTCTAAAGTATATTTTTTCCACTTTTATAGAATCTGCAAAAGTTTTTCACAGACTCCATTAAAATACAGCTGAACTTTGCAGGCAGCTGAGGCTTAAAGGCACCAATAAGGTTGTTGAAAAAGTCTTGCCTGGTTGCCAGATTTTACATCTGAATTCATTACTGTTGTGATGTGACTTGTTTAGAAACAATCTGCTCAGGTCATAAACTGCCTATAAACACCAGTGATGCCTGGAAAGCCCTTGGTGTAACAAAATTGCTGTTTTCTACCCTCTTAGGTGAATATATCTGGGAGAAATCATTCTAAAGTCTTTGCATATGTTCAAAGGTCACACAGAAAACATATATGTCACTAAAACATCAAGCTGTGCATTTCTCCATGGCCATGCACTGGCTACATTTCAGTGTCTGTGCCTGTTATTAAGGTGTCATAGTCTGTGAAGCAGTTAATCAGGTGCTGAAAAGCAAGTAGGGTTGACGCAGCAAAATGAGAATAGAAATGTGTGCACACAGGCAGTGATGGGCAGGCTTTCCTTATGGAAAAACACTTTGAAATAAAACACCTCTCCAAGGATTCCCGATTGCCTTCCTAGGAATGGAAATGAAGATGTGAAAGCTGCTGGGCTGCGCTCTGTACAAGGTGCATTCATGGAAAAAATGGGATGTCTAGCGAGAAATGAAGTACGCTTATAATTGCCAGGCTATTAGTCTAGCAAAGAGCAAACTGCCTTCTGACTCTTGTGATTGACTTATGGCTGGGGGAGCAGAGGGCTCCGCTCTGAGTGTTTATCTGCAGTAATGAGCAGTGGAATTAGTCCTCTGGGTAGGCTGAAGTCCTGCTGTCTTCTCAGCAGCTGGCAAACACAGTGAAATCAATCTTGCATCTTTCACAACTTCTGGATTCAATTTTGGAAATAAATACAAAAGTGATCAGCATTTTTTTTAGCAGACAAAGACTGGAATTTACTGTTATCATTAAGCAACTTGAATAAAAAACAAGGGGATTAAGACAGGGTGAACACATCACATTGATGCATGCCACTGTTTGCTCAGCATCAAATGCAGAGGTAGCCTGTGGGTTCTATTTGCTCATCCTTTTTTAATCTTCAGTGCAGAAGGGCTTCCTCCAAGAGATCCCTGTGCCTATTTCATTTTGGCTCTAAATATATCTTTTTCAATTCACGGTCTGGTTGTGGAGTTTGCAACACTCTGAATCTTATCTTGGCCCCTACTAATTTTGGAGTTTCAGGGGAGAGTAACTCTCGGAGTGATGGGCCTATGAAGCTGCTGCATTTTGGTAGCCCTGAGGGGTAGGCTGGGAAGTTGGGTTTTCATCTCTCTGCTCTACCATTTTCTTGTTTTGCACCATTTGCTGCTTTTATCACAGGGACACTGATATCTACCAAATCTTCTGGCTGGTGTTCACTGTAAAGACTACTTCATGAGACCAGGCATGGATTTGGTGTATTGGCAGACAGAGTAATCCAACTTGTTAACTTTTACATTTTCTACTGTGATGTTTCCCAGTTTCTGCCACACCACCTCTGCACTGAGTAGTGCTGTGCCCTTGGGGCTGCCTGCCAGGGCCTCCTTCCTGTATCATGTCTCAGGCTGTTGCTGTAAATTTTTATTCCAGGAAACGTTGCTCTATGCTCTAGCTAGTTCTTGTCAAGGTCAAGCATCCTATTGCCTAATCAGGGTGTATAGAATAGTTATAGAATTGGTCTGAGGGAAGAAATACTGTAACTGGTGTTTTTGTCACCCAGACCTCGTCTGTCTCTTTTGATGCTGTGTCTTTTTATTGCCCTTCTCTTCTCTGACCACATTATGTTCCATCTTGTAGCAGGTGGATGTGATTATTTTTTTTCCCAGTTAAGCTAAAACTTTAATGAGTATAGTACGTTTACCTAAATAGAAATGAAAATCCATAAGTCCTGTATGTCTTTTAAAAGTTGACTATGCAGCCTAGTTTTGTCAAATTAATCTGCCTAAAACTGCTTTCACACCACATCCTTTATGTGGATTAGAGATTATTGATGCTTTTTTTCTTGTGTGCAGTACATGTAATGTGATATCCTGTCGATAAGATTCAGGTGGTCTTTGTGGAAGATACCCTTTTATGCCCTTGAGCTTTATCAAGTTTCTTCTCTGGAGTATCTAATGTGACAGGCAATTCAAGTGACTCCTGCAGTTTGAGCCCCAGTTTCCTGTACTGCTGTTTTTAATTACACTATCAATAGTACAGGATGTACTTTGAAATTTTCCAATTTTTAGTTTTCTTGCTCTGTTCACCTGGGTATGTCTAAACAACAACACCTGGGTCACGACCATAGCTGTTCCTTCCCAAGTCAACAGATTTTTCAGCTGTACTCCGTGATGTTGTGTTTTCTAAAGAGCCTGATTCACTCCTAAGGCAAACAGGACATTATGCAGGGAAGCATGAGAAGTTTTTTAGTGAGGTTAAGTAATGCTGTTTGTCCTTGCTGCCTCATTTGCATCCACAGTAGCAGCGCTTTTGTCATAGCTGCAGCAAAGGAGCAAATGCAAAGCAATCCTGTCACATTATTTCCGGCGCTGCAAACACGCCAGGAAGTCATTGTGCCAGGTACTGCCTTTGCAGGAATGTCACCATGAGGGAAAGGACCAAGAGTTCCTTGGTGGCACTGCAGAATACCAATGTTTTCCCCTGTCCCAGTTATGGCCTTATGGGACAGTATTTTAAATTAGTTAAGTAATTGTTAATTCAGTTGCTAGGAGATGGAATGTGTTAGATCATTCCAAGAAATCTTTTTAATTAAATCCAAAGAGACTATGGAATAACCCTTATGTTACCAGTGACTTTTTATCAAGGGGAATTGGCAAAAATTTAAACCAGTCCTGTATGATCAGTGAAAAGCACCAGTTCCTGTTAAAGGCCATTGATGTTATGAAGGTTCCAGAATAACAGTGTTGGTGTTAAAGGCCTGTTTACATTGAGCAAATTATTCTGCTTTTGGCTTAAACCAGAATAAATTTACTACTTAATTTTACAGTGGAGCTTACTGCCTTTGTAAAATGTTTTTGTATTTAGTTGTGGACCAAAGCAGTAAAGTTGCAGTTGAAACTGATTGTTCCTTTGTTAGTTTTGTGCTGCCTAGGACTCCATCAGTTGAGAGCAAAGCACTTTATGAAAAACTCTGGCTTCACTGACCTCAGTGAGGAAAAAGTTTAATCCCCTGCCTTTAGAGGAAGTCTCTCTTTGATGAGAGTGTGGAACAAGGATCAAATCCAAGACCAACCAGAGTGAGTAGTTTTCTATGCTCTCTCCGTTAGACAAATAGAAACTTTTTGTTTCTCTCTAGACTGTCAGTTTGGCACCAGCTGGAGTCTAGAATTAATCTTAGTTAAACAGTGTAAATTTAGGGACCTCCACTGAGATCAGTTAAGTAATTGTGAAAGAAATGAGAATCAGAGCTTAGATTTTGACTAAGTTTTAATAAGGGTTTACATTTCTTTAAATTTTTAATTAACAGCAATTTTTAGACTTCTCCAAGAAACATTTTAAACCAATAAAAGACAGTGTTATGGTAGAATTGGACTTGAATTATGCTGTAAAGGATGAAAATGTACAAGATGCCCCATTTTTAAAAGAAGTTTAAAACATGAATATTGTGCAATTAGCTTGTATTTGTTTCAGTATTTATGGCTCCAAACTGAACTACAGTGATTTCTATTGAAAGACTAGTTCTGTCAAACACGTGCTGAATTAGATTTCATTTGATATTTCAAAAATCTCTTTGTCTTAAGGCATAGATTCTAGTACTATTTATCGATCTATTCAATAAATTTCTGTATTTTTGCAATCAAGCCTGAGAATTTAACCTTAGCTATCAAAATCCTTTTTAAAATCTGTGATTTGTCCTAAGGTACGACATTAGGGGGTGATTGTTCAGGCCTCTTTGCTGTTGTGCCACCAATTTTCCCCTTTTGAAATGGATTGATCTTTCAAGACTGGAAAAGGTGGTTTCTGTTTCCATGCAGATTATTTATCTCAGCTGTGAGCGCAAAGTTCAAGAAAAGAAAGTTTCCAGTTTTGAACTGGAAGAATTGCCTATTCTCAACTGTATGAGTACGTATAATAACTGCTCTGTTGCTTAGCACTCCGGGGGAAAGGATACATGTTCTGACTCTGCTTTATATACAAAGTCTGCACTTTGATGATTAAATAGATTAGGTAAAATACTTATTTAATTATAGACTCTACATATGTACAGCATCAGTATGTTATTCCCTTATGAATAAAGTAGCTCTTTCAATCTAATATTGTGGGTTTAGGGTTATTAATGTCATTGTTTTGCTGTGTCTTCTCTCAGCTATGATATAAAGCTGCTGTGCAAAGGATACTATTTGATATGTGATACTCCTACAGGTACTACTAAGATTGCTCCTTTTAGTAGGCACTGAATAGCAATTATGAAAAGTGCTATGAGGAGTATTGAATTGCGCAAAATACTCTAACAGGGTAAGGCTGTGTATGGAAAACAGAGCAATGTTTCCTTCCTCTGGAGCCAGACAGGTCCTGGAAAAACCATGCTGGAGGGCAGTTAGGTATGGGCAAGAGAGCACTTGCCTTTGGCTCATCTCGGGGAAGGGCTGAAGGCAGCAGGACCCCTTCACACAGCCCGTCCACACCTCCTCCCCCACAGGGGTGCCAGGGCTGGGGATGATGCTGCCTCATTACCTGCTCTGACATTTGCCTGCACTGTGAAATGAGCCTTATCTCAGTTCTGCAGCTGATTGAATGCCCCGTGAAGTCATTGATCTGGTTCTTTTGAATTCAGTGGACACCAGATTGGGATCATAAAGACAGAAGATGAAAAGATGAAAAAATGAAAAAATAGTCTGATATACATTAGAATCTTCAGCCTCTGGATTATTAAGAACTGGATGAATCAGTGGGGAAAATCCATTGGACTCAGTGCACATTATTTCTCATCTTGCTTGAAAGACAGAACCAATTTTCTACCTATAAATTCAACATTTGTCATGAAATCCACTTAGTTGACTAGATTTAAAAGCAGATTTGGATGTAAATCTTTTTTTTAAGTCTGTCGTGACTAGAACGAGCATTTCAAATTTTGTTTCAGTTTTTGCAACTGCAAAATGGGGAAGTACTTTGCTGGCATGTTCTTGTGCTTACCTAAGAAACTTTTATAGGGTTGGAAGCCTGGACCCTTTTGTGAGTGACAGGGACCTCCAGAAGTATGCAGTCAGCAGCTTTCACAGAGCCAGTGATCAGCCTGAGCAGTCCATCATTGCAGAAGAGAACACACTGATAAGGAAACGATGATAGGTAAAATGAGAGACTCCATCTGGGGCAAACTGAATACCAAATGAAAAATTTTCCAATTAGACTATTTTAGGTAAGAGAAATAAATTAGAAGAGCAAAGAACAGAATTTTCCATAAATCTTAATTAAAAACTATCAACTCTGTCTATGATGGGTATGATAAAAAAAAAAAAAAAAAAAAAAAAAAAAAAAAAAAGAAAGTTGTATTTACAGAGTTCACTAGCTCTAAATGTCCAAAATGGAAAATGGCACATGGGCAACTTAAAAATATATTGCAAGTCAGCTCTGCAAACCCTTGAACTAAAAATGGGTTCTTTGGTTGAAAAAACTGTGTGGGGAATTGCAAGAAAATGGGTCTCTCCTTAGGGGGGAAAAAACCCCAATTTTTTTTATTTAATTACTAATCAACAGGAGAAAGAAATTAATGCCCATGGACCAAAAGTATGCTTTTCAGTGCATTGGGTTCTTTTTACTAGGTTTGCTGACTTTTTAATATATAGCATAGCAGGAAGTTCACATCTGTTCCTGCCCTGAACATTCTGGTAGAGAAACTGGTATCAGACTAAGAGGAGAACTCTGGATTTTTGCCATGATTACCACACAGACTTTTTCTAAAATGGTTAACAGGCACTTGGTTGAAAATATCTGATTTTTCTTCTTTCCTATGCATAGTTAATGGCCCGTCCTGATGTTGGCTGTTGCTTCTGATAGTAGTCCTTAGCTTCTAAGCTGATTTTAAAAGAAACTCTCCAGCATTTCCTTCATTTGGAGCCCTGATGTGGCTCACAGATGTTTGTGGTAAAGGCACAGCAGACAATAATGCTGTGACAGGACTTTGGAACTATTCAAAAGTAGTGACTTAAGCTAAAACACTAAAACTGAACTGCAAAATCTTCTTCATTATTGTCACTTTTCCCTGTGCTTTCTAGGTGAAGAGCTTGCATGACCTCTTGTGTGGTGTAGAGTGGCACAAGTAAGATTTGCAATACTTTAGTCTCATGTATATAAGGTGATCAAGTACACCTTTCATTTATAAGTTATTTTCTCAAAGTGTTTGTGTTTGAAGCTTTACTAAAGCCATAAAAAGACAGCTTAGTGATGTGTGCTACATAAAATGTACTTTAATAAGAAAGGGGAAAAAAAATGAAGTGTTTTCCAGTGGCTGTCACGTAGTGAACTCTCATATTTTTCTCTTAGTCTGACATATTTACACATGTACTACAACCTAGCAAAAAATGGAAATATAGAATAAATGAAATCAAATGCAAACAAATATTTAATTATGTTTATATTTGCTGTCTATGCTGAGTATGGCTATAACTGAGGCTCCTGGCTAAGGATCTTTGGAACTTCGTGTCTGGGTGAAGAAAGTGAAATTAAATACTTAGTGTCAAATAGTACATATAAATAAGATATTAGTAAGGTGCCTATACCAATATTTGACTTAGCATTCTGAGAGGAAAATCTGATAATATATCCCATTAAATGGTGTGATATACCAGTAATATATTAGGATAGTTTAATTTGAAATTCTCCTGGCATCAATTCTTTTAAGTACATGTATTTCTGTGTCATGCAAATAGTTTTCCTTTAGAGCACAAATTGGATTATTTCTGCTGCTCAAATTAATTGTCATATTACTATCAATAATATTGTATGGATTTTTCCATACCTCTTTCAAACTGAAAAATTTTAATAGTATTGCTGCTTTATTCTCCAAATTTAGTCACACACTTAAACCTTTGAAGAAATATGAAAATAACATTGATTCCAAGTAGTTAGAAGAAATTGGTTAGTGAGATGATAGATTTTCAATTATCTTACATTAGAAGGACTTAAAACTAACTTGACCATAACCTTAGTAGAACAAGAGGAAGTTTCAGAATTCTGAAATGCAAGTGTTTTTATTTGTCAATGGCAAGAAAGGATAAATAAATCCTGCTCCAAATGTCTGCCTTAAACAGAGACCCCTAAACAGGGTCTTTACTGTCTAAAGTCCAAAATGCCTTTATCTGCCCCTAGCTGCACAATTCAGTGGGGTAAGGCTTTGTAAGGGGAAGTATCTCTCTGGGGAGTTTTGTTGCATGTCTTTTGGATCAATATCAAAAGTTTGCATCTTTTGCATTCCTAAAAGTTTAAAGGATTTGCAGAAGCTGTATATTGAGCCCCTTGTCTCCCCTTGTGACCAGCTGCCCCGAAGTGGTCACGAAACACGAGTGAGTCTGGAGCTGGATCTTTGCAGTAGTGTGATCTCTAGCAACCCCTTCCAAACGATATATTATGGTTACTCCCGTTACGAACCTGAAGAACATATTGGTGTATGCAAATGAATTCTGCGCGTGCAAACGCTTTCAGAGTAAATGTTACAGCTATTTTAGTAGAAAAGTATTGTTTTGCCATTGTGACTGCTTGATAATTAGCATCAGGATTGTATTAAACAACTATTAATGCTTTGAGGTTTCTGAGTTTAGATATGTTCGTGTTTAAAGGGACTGCTGTGTGTTTGCCACCTCTCTGGGATCCATCTGTATAGATGACATGACCAATCCATCAAAAGTTTAATTTCAAAGCCCTCTGTAAAACCTCTGTCAGAGTTGTCTGTCAAACAATGATGAGGCAGAAACTACAATTTCAGCAGTATGTAAAGCTTTAAATGATAGTCTTTTGTCCAGTAATAAACGTTGGCAGTGTTCTGTGATGCTAGTCATGTCTAAAAACAGCTGAATACACCCTCAAGGGCAACATTGCAAATACCTGTCATTTAGAAGTAGATGAAATTGGAATTTTCCCCTAACTTATTGCTCATATTTCCCCATCCCACAAGTAATTTTCAGCTATTCATACGTGCTCAGCGTCTAGGTTGGCACTAGAATTTGGTGTCAGATATGATTAAAGTGATAAACTAAGAGTAGAAATCAGAACTATGTTTTTTAGTGTCATCTCTCTGAATTAGGGTGGTGGTTTTGTGTAGCCTGAAGGGATGTGGAGAGCCAGGCTGAAGGGTGGGAGAGAATATGGTTTCATAAAAGCACTGCATACTTCAGATACCAAGTTGTATCTTAGCAGCAGTAAGGGATATCTTTGAAGCGGGATTTTTCTGTTTCTATACATGCTGCATACAGATGACTATAGTTGCATATGAATTTTGGGTTTATTTAATTTGGGGATAATTTTATTTCATTCTAAGCACAGGTGAATTTAAAACACCATTTGAGCTACATTTATTTCCACCTATGATTATTTGTTTAAAAAACACTTTAGGGAGAAAAAAAAGCCTGTATATTTAAACTGGAACAAAGTTATGTATGTAAAGGTTTTATACAAATAACCAGCTTGTGAAAGAGATGGGGTTTTTTAAGTATAAATTTTATGTCCAAATAATGAATTATTACAAAATTTTTTAAACCTTAGCGAGACCACAGAGAGAACAGTCAAATACTGAATTACGAGAGGTACCCAACAATATCAGAAATCTACTTCAGCACAGAAACAAAAAATAATATTCAAACAGTGATTTTATGATACCTATTTACCACAAGCTCTTTCTAATGAGGGCTAACTTTCAAGCAGTTAATCTTGAATTTCTCCCTTAATGTGATTATATAATTAAATCTATCTCACAAATGTGTTGCCCTATAGATCACTTCTGATGTAGCAATGCTGCTTCTGCTTTCATGAGGATAAACTGAGTGAAATATTAAGGCTTTTATTCATTAATTCTCTGTCTTTTTTTGTAATGATATGATTTTGGACAAATGAATGTTATCTGCACATTATTTCAGAAAATATTCTAATGTCAAATATAAAAAATGTGCAATAGTCTTTACATTTTATTTCAAAAAAATACTCAAGTAAACCCTATGGAATCTTATTCAGTTTATAGACTGTCTTGGAATTTTTGGTAATATTTGTCTGCTTTTTTTCCCTGACTTTCCCTGTAACATACCCATTTCTTAATACAAGATTGGAGTGTTGTAAGATACAGATGGCTGGTGTATGACTAACAGTGTTTAATAACACTTGTGAGAATGACTAAACATTGGCTGAAAATATTTCTCTGCACTGGAACTGCGGTGAAATTGCTGTGCTGAGAAAATTGCTGTTGAATCAGATTGCTGCTCAAGTAAATAGAATAATTTGTTTCATTCATTAGGGTCACTAGACAAATTAGCTGCAGCTTTTCCTACAGACTGACACTACTCTTTTAAATGTGGAAAAGTGGAAAATGCAGAAAAGTGCTGATGGAACAAGGAAATTATTTGAAATATTAATTCTGTGGAAGCCTCTGTCAATATCCTTTGCAGATGAAATTACCCTAGTGTACCATGATAAATTCTCAGCTGTAATAAATACAACCAGTCTCTTATGTATTTCTGCACTTTTTTATCTTTCCTGAGTCCTTCCAATTCTTATGAAAGTCAGCAAGGAGCTAAAATATAACAATTTCTTAACTGAACAATTTTAAACATGGGTGCTTAAATCTGGCATTTAACTGTACAGTAACCTTGTTCTCACAGATTGCTGCCATTCTGGTGCAGAGCAGGAATCTGCTCTCAGGGCCTTCTGACACTCAGATTGTGTCTCCAAAGGAAGCTGTTATGCCTGCAGAAGCTCCAGCCAGTGGCTAAAAAAACATAGAGAAGCAGTGCCACTCCCACTCAGCCCCCGCTTGTACACAGGTACACTGCAGCCCAGAGGAACAATGTGGCAGCTCACAGGAATCAGTGTGAGCCCTCAAGTGTCAGCTCCTGACACCCCTGGGCTGCTTTTGGATTCACTCTGCGTGTGTGCTGTGTACAGGCATTTCCTGCTCGTCAGCGTCAGGGGTGAGGCTGTTGGGCTGCTTTGCAGGAGCCACCAAGCCATCAGTTGATTGCAAGAGTTTTCAGTGGTCACAGCCCAGGGCTAGAACACCTTTCACCCCTAAACTGCTTTACTTGACTAGTGCTTGAGAAAGGCTGCTAAACTAAGTTCTGTTTCTCTTCTTTAAATAACAACATTGCGTAAATCTCATGCAAATCATATTAGTAGAGTCCATAATTTTACTTGTCCTTTACCATTATGAATCATTATACACATTCCTTTTTTCAGCTTGCTTTATCTCAAAAACAATTTTTTCTATTCGGATGGTCTATAGATGGGCTATAGATTGTTAAATATGACTCCCTCTCAATTCTCTTCACTTATGTTTTTAGATACAGATTTCAGAGCCATGATTTGCCATAGTAGCTTATAAAAAATTAAATAAAGTCTCAAAAAAACCTCCATCTTTAAATGCTGAAATGTATTTCTGATGAGAAATCATCACCTGCAAATGAACAGATATGTCAGACTGGAGGAACAATATACTCATGGTATAGTTTCTGCATGAAAGTTTTCAGAATGTGCTGCAAGAATGCTTTTTCTTATAAGCTGGCAAAATTCTGAGGAGGTTCCTTAGTTCTTTTATTCTGTTAGAAGGCTATAAACTAGATGGGATCAGAACATTTCTTTATGTAAACATTTAATTCTAATTCAAAGCCAATCCAGATTTAAGTCATCTTAGCAGGCTGAAGCTAAGGCATTTTGGTGTCTCATAGGTGAGAGCAAACTTATCCAACAGCTCTCTCTGTATACCTAATATTCTTTAATAACCAAGGACCCAGGCATCTGTTTTGGCTGGTGGCAGGTTTTGTATGAGTGTAAAAACCTATCCCATTCACATTGCTTTTTCTCGGGGCACACAGCTGCTCACAGGACAGGGAAGCACAGGGATGAACTCCTACCCAAATGTCTACCTGGCATTCTGCGAATGAAAGCTCTCCCCAGCCTTAGACTTTGTTTAAGTCCTAGGTAGATTTTACTTCTATCAGTATTTCTCCTCATATTGTAAAGTCCCAACGTTTTGAGCACAAGTTTAAAATTCAGTAAATTTACCCTATAAAATATAATTTGTTTTAAATTTCATAACTAAAATTTTGATATTGTTTTAGTTTTTAATACCCTGGAAAACTGTGAGCACTAGGAATTTATCTCCACAGCTTTTGTACATTAGCATACAGAGAGTCAACGTTTTTGTTTTAAGCTCCTGAAGTGTAACTGCATGACTGCAGTGTACCAGTAATGGACTTTACCTACCTGAACAGTAAGTTTTTAACTTTCAGCTTTTCCTCTGTTATGTACACATGATAATTTTTTTTTCAGCCACAGCTGATTCAACTTGCCAGCACAATAATTCTATGCATTTTAAAACACTGGTAACACATGGAATTTTATCTACTGGAAACATTGACTTGGCATTTTCCTGCTTTTCCTACAGCCGAACTAGAGGCACAACTGTTCCACCGTCTATTTTACCAGGACCAGCTTTTTATCCACTTCTGCCTGTGTGTCATCCTGATGCTGCTCCGTTTTGTAGGATAGACACAATTCAGCTATGGAAGATGTCATTGCTCAAAGATAATAAAATTTTTTTAATCTGAAACGTAATTTTGCAGTAAAGTATTTTGGTATGAGAAATGGGGCTGGCTTTTTCTGATACATGATAAATTTTGCAATATATACTGCATTCAGTAGTGTATCTCTAAGTAGGTACAGATGAGCACCTCAGGGTCAGGGCTTTCTGTTCTCTATGCAATGCAAAAAGCAAAACTTGGAGACAAAGGGCCCCTCAGCCTTTGAAACTTTAGAAATCAGGTTTGGGCCTTTGAAACTGAGCTACATTGTTGGTTATGTTTTGATTGCAGAAGTGAGGTAGAAAAGAATTCATCGGGAATGTTTCCTGTGGTGGAAATATTTCAACAGCATGGTATCCTATTTTTGAATTATTTCCCTTTCCTTGTTGTATTTGGTAATCAAAAGAGAAAATGGTCTGAGTCAACATTTGAAGACACTGTTAGGACAATAAGTCAGAAGAATTGCTGTAATGAGGTGTTGAAGTGAAATGCTAGCATGTGCTGCCGTTATCAAGTTTAATAAAGGTGTCAGAAGCAAAATACACATATTAATCCTTAATTCCCAAGGTAATTCTGTTCACTGCAGTTTAGATTCCATGAGAAAACCCAACAGGAACTCATAAAGCAATGCGCCTTTAACAGTCTTTGTGTAATGCTTTTATTTACAGATTGACTTTGTTTCAAAAGGAGTTATTTTTTGAGATAAGCATGGTGGACAGAAATAAGGCATGAATAGATCCAGGGGTTCATAATAGGGCAGTCAATAAAGATTTTGGTGCTACTTTATAGATTTGGATGTTGTCCCCACTAGTAAAATTTTGGTGTGACATGACAAGTGTCTGGTTGATGATGTGAATACTCTTGCTGAAGGATTCAACTTTACTCAGGATTTTTGTCCCCTTCATATGTCTTTGCTAGGCAGTGCAGATGGAGCGATTTTCCTTCTTGATTTCACACCTGTGATGAGAAATGGAAACCCCTCAGTGATGGGGACTGGTGACTTGCTCAGTGTTGAGTCCTGTAAGTTACTGTTTAGGAAAATACTATAAAATGAAGGATTTCAGCTCTGATTCTCTTGGACTAAGGGCAGAGTTCTGCACAGCTTTGCATCTCAAAAAGAGCTCTTTAACTACACAGCCACTGGGAAAAAAAAAGTAATTGCTACCCTTGCTGATCATTTTAAAAACCCAACCCTGGTTTTCTGTTTCCCCCTAAAACGGTTCAGAGAAAATATTTTCAGCCTCTTTCAGTTTTCTGTAATTATTACTCCCTCTCTAATCTCTTTAGTATTCTGGAGCACAGTCTGCTTTCTATTTGTTCCAAAAGGTGAACATCCTCATCCCCAAAATGTTCCACTGTTAGAAATGGAATCATGTGGAATCAATTATTTTTCAGTGTGACTAATGAATCACACTGGGTTCGTGTCCTGTGAACTGCAGTGTTATTTTACCTAACTCAGCAACAGTTTTCAGCTACATTCAGTTACCCTGAATTCAGTTGGCATCTTTCATCACAGAAAGTCATTCTATCAGTTGGTGCCTAACAGCTCTTTTTGAACTTTAGGCTTGGTTACTCACTCTAATCTAGGCAAAAGCTATTGATGCTTCAGGTAATATTTGCTGGATTTTGGTACAAATGTTCAACTTCCTTCAGGATATAGTAACCTGGCAACTCAAATTAAGTTTCCTGAAATTGGTAGACAGTTTGGAAAGTATTCCTTCGGTTCTCCTTTACTGGTTTCCTCAGTGATTGGGAAACATGCACTTAAGTTCTATGCCTGAATCTGTTTCATAATCTTCTATCAGAAAGTAATTAAAATTCAATTTCCTCAAGTAGTCAGGCCACTTAAGGAAATGTATTCAATCATGGAATTGACTCCAATTTTTTTGGATAATAAATGTGCTAAATGAGCACTTGGCCTCTCTACTATTCTTCAGTCATAAATGAATTTTATACTGTCACTGCTTCAGTGGCAATTTAGGATTGAACTGTTGCCATGCAGTCTATGCTTAGACACTTATGGAATCAAAACACACTGAGTCACTTGAGTTGTCCTCAACACCTTGAGCTTGGGTTGTCCTCAATGATCAAGCCTGAGAATTAAGAAATACTTGAGTCTGATAGAAATCTTGCTTTATCTATTCTGCTGATGCATGTTGGCTAGACAAGAAGTAACCCTTACAGAATTCAGCAGGGTGAATAGTCTGGGTTTTCTGGTTAGCTAAGTGCTGATATCAGTAAGAGTATCAAGATAACTGAGTTGAATGTTTTTAAGGTTTATACACATGATTACAAACTTTGATTACTTTCTAGCCGATCTACATGGCCTCCTATCCCTATTACCATATCACACAAATGTTTATTATTAGTTTCTTTTCACTTATATGCTTTGAAAAGGAGGAGGTCACACACTCCTGATTTTTCTTACTAATTTAGAGAATAGTTTTTAAAGAGTTGGCAGAACTGTGTAGTTGTGCCTATATCTTTATCAACTGATGCTTGAAAGCACCTAATAAAGTAACTAAACTATGAAATAATGCTGGCTGCTCTTAAGAACATGTGACAGGAACTTCAGAAGGGCAGGGAGTGAACAGTATCTCAGGATCAATGGTGTAATTTCAAATGAAGTCAGGGCATTTCCCTCTTATCTTCATGTCAGATCAATTACAGTGACCTGCTTCTTAATATCAGTGAACAATAATTTATCTTTTTAGCTACAAAATGAAAAGCTAATTTAAAAAAAATGAAAACCCAAAAGTAACCACCAACAAAAATCTGAAGCAGTGCCCCAGTTAAAATGGTGATTTACTGCTGATATTCAGAGATATAATTAAGTCTTCTGTGGATGCAGACAATAGCAAGTTAAGTGTTACCATTTATCAGCCGAATTTGTACCATTATCCCAGAGTTAATATGTAAGGAGAGCTGCTTTGTCCTTACCACTGCTCTAAGAGCCTTTCAGGGAGATTAACTGTTAGAGCAAGTCTGGGATCAGTAAACAGCCCAGAGGAATTTCTCCAGTTATGTTGTTTTGGTTTTTGGGCAGCAGACACATTTTCAGTAGGGGCTTAAAATCCCATTTGATAAAGGTCTTGGGCTTACTATGAAACTTCCTTTAAAAAAAAAAACCTTACCTCCGTGGCATTCCGGCCTTGTGTGCTTTAGGATATTATTAAACAAATGTATCCAATCAATTTCACCTTAAGTACCTCTTTTTGTCAGACGCATGGGAGCGATGAACTGTGCCCGAGGCCACTTCGAGGGTTTTGCTTTTTTTCCCTTAGGAAATGGTCATAGAGCGTTCAGAGAGGTCTTCAGGGAATGATTTGATGTATTCATCTTGTTACAATTTTACAAATAGGTCGTGTGCATTCTGCAAGAGATAATGGTGGGGAGAATAGGGAAAAGTCACTACTCTGAATTTGCTGCTCTGGTTATGATCAGTTGTTGTATTCCACGCTTTGCTTGCTGCTTTAGCATAGCTCTGGTGTTTGGCACAGGACTGTGGATAAGTGAGTGAAATATGCTGGCATTGAGCAGAATAAAATTCCAGTATTTTCTTTATTTCATGGCTTTTTTCTTCTTTTGTTTTATAGGTGGTTTATCTTAGGATATTATTCATTGCCACATTGACAAGCTGGATTTTTTTTTTTTTCTCACTTGTAGCTAAATGTGCTTGAGAGCCAGGATTAGAATTGGGAATGGATCTTCAATTTAATGTTTAGTTACAGAGATATTTAATTATTTTCAAAAAACCAAACCTTAGTTTATTAATATTAGAAGGGGGCAGGGAAGAGAAGCTCCTGAAACTGTACTCTCTTAAAAGTTTTGGGAATAGTTTGGACTGTCAAAATAAGATTGTGGAAATCTTGTGAGATTTTGTGAGACTTAGTTTTGTGTTTTATTTGCCTATGGTATGGTTTCAGCCCTCGTAAATATAGAAATCTTTGCTTTAGGTGTTTTCTTATTTTTCAAGGTTGAATCCTTCTCTGTTTGTAATGTACAAAAAGTTCTCTTACCTTTCAATTTCAGTCATTGTAATAATCTCATTTTACTTGCTATCATTCTGATTCTTTAGTTTCTCACGGTTTACTTTTTTTTCCTAGCTTCCTAAAAGAGCAAGAACAAGCTGGCAGCCATGTTGTATGGCTGTTGTATGACAGTGTCATACAAAAGGGATTTATGGCTTTTAGGACGTAACAAATTATTTAAATTCTTGTCATTTGCATAATGGTCTCCAGAAATTGGCATACAACATCATGAGAAAGTAAAATGCCACTGTAATATCAGCTGGCTGAGAATGCTTGGAAAAGCCAGTGAGCATATTTTCGAAGGATCCAAAATCATGGCCTAAAGGAAGTCCAATACATATATATCCCGAACATGTTTGCTTCTGGTTAACGTACAGATAGAACTGCCATGCTTTGAACAGTTTTGATAAAAGTGCTGTGCAAAGTATTTGGAGTGTGGTGAACATGGGGATTCATCCTTGTAGGAGTAGGCCCATGTGTGTAGCACTGTAAATTGCTCTGACAAAATGGAGGAACACTTACTACAATTTACTACATTCTTAAGTATTACAGCTGGTGGTGGGGTCCGAGGCTGTGACCCAGGAAGAGATGACCGGTCCGGGGAGATGGTCCCGAAAGGAATCGCCTTCCCGAGGCCCGGTGTCTTCCTCTCAGCTGCTGGCAGAGGAGCCCTTGCAGAAGCTGTCAGCTCTTTAGTGATATCAGCTCATGATTTCAGCTCAGCTCTGCAGGGCAGCCTCTAGGCCAAACCAGACCGGAGAGAGAGACAAGAAGGCCTGTGTGGCTGGGTCCGCACGAAGGTAGCTTTATTTTGGGGCCCCTCCGGCGAAGGGAGGCCAGGGACGAGCTCTCTCTACAGAGGCGAACTGGTCTTCTTTTATAGGGATACAGGGGATCAGCAAGGGGACCAATGGGTTACAGGGGGTCTGGGATAGACCAATGGGTTACAGAATGACTTAAGTGTCAGGAATCAAATGTATTTCTGCACAATAAACAAAAAGAAAGTAGAGAAAATAGTCACAGTTGTGGTTTCACAAGTCCACGACAAAGTGTCATTCATATTTAGAAAACAAGGAGTTTGGGTGACAAGGTTTTGCTTCTGCCTACAGCCAGGGGTGTGTGAATCGAGATTCTGGACTGGAAAAAAGGTAAAGCATATACTGTGATATGAATGAAATTTATTACAAGCTACCTGCCTGTATTTCCATGAAGTCTGTCCTTGAAGCATCCTGATGCCTTTGATCACTGTCCTGCCTTACACTGATCAATGCAAGATCAAATTTAAGGATAACAATAAGGAACACAGTAAGGACAAAGAGAATCTGCAGCTATTCTTGTACAGTGGCATACTTGGAATACATGAATAAATCCTGGCTTAGTCTGAAAACTGTGTTTCGGGCTTTTCATGAAAAAAAATTCTCTAGTTCACCATTTATTTCTAGAACTCTTTTTCTGTAGTGAGGAATTCCCAAGGCTAGGTCTGTTTTGTGAACCCTTTTTTCCAGCTGAGCTGGATGTGTCTTGGTGGTGTTTCATTGAATGAGCCATTGATTCAATTAGGGTTAAAGCCAACTTCTCTTAGCTCCTATTTTGCCCTTTCTGTTACAGTCTTCATGGATTACTGTAGGAATTCCAAGTGGCAATGCAGTTTGTGAACTGAAACTGTAAAGAAAAGTGAAAGAAACCTAAATTCCAACTCATTTAACTTTAAATTAAACAAGCAAAACTCTTCAACAATTTAAATTACTTTTAATATATGGTATTTTTCGGTTTGTGAAAATAGGAAGAAGCATAAAATAAAGTAGATACTCATTTGGATGTACATCAGTCCTCCTTGTACCTTATTAATCATGTAGTGTGAAAGCTATTGTATGTGTGAGAACAAATCCTTGACTGCCATGCCATCCAGCTCCCAGCTCTGGCCTGGAATGTGGGCTTTGTGAGTAGTGAGGACCACGTATATAATAAAGTGCTTGCTTTCCCATGCCTGCACCAGAGGACTAATTTAAACTTTTATGTGGTATTTGTGGTATTATAATGAGAAAAATTGCTTTTAGTTTTTAACAGCTTCTGGGTCTTTAAAATCATGATAGCATCCTGAAGAATTTAATGTGATGTTTTCATTTTATTTCATTTAAAATTTATTTACTGGGCATCATGGAACATCCTGACTTGGAAAGAACCCACAAGGGTCATCAAGTCCAACTCCTGGCCCTGCACAGGACAGCCCCAGGGATGCACCCTGTGCCTGAGAGCACTGTCCAAATGTTTGTGGAACTCTGTCAGGCTTGGTGCTGTAACCACTTCCCTGGGCAGCCTGTTCAGTGCCCAGCCACCCTGTGGGTGAAGAATCTTTTCCAATAACCAGCCTAAACCTCCCTCATGTAGGGAAGCCACAGAAGGTTTTCTTCTCTGTGAGCTTTTGCTACTGAATATCTATGAAATAGGAGAAATTAGATCTAGATTTATTCTTATGTGGCAAATTATTTTTTCTAATTCCAGATAGCAGTTTGGGCAACAAAAAATATGACATCTATTTTCAAACGGTTCTGGAGTCCCAGGTGACTGAAAATGGGAAAAAAAAATGAGGAATTAGGAAGGATCCATTTCTCAAGCTCTCCATACTGTAGCTCATGTATTGTAACAATATATTATATATGAAAGTGTAGTTTTAAGGTTTTTAGAAAATTGTTAAAATTCTTTTTTTAATAAGATTTTCAATTCTGAAAGGGTTTCCCTCTAGACAAGACTTTAATGAGTGAAGTCCCAGTCCAGAGTTGTAATCAAACAATTAACCAGGTTTTAGTTCCCCATTCCTTAAAATGCACCTCAAAGGATTGTTAGTGTCAGGATGTGATGTAAACACATTGCATTCAGTGGTCTGGGGCTTAAGGGAGGATTCATCCTATGAAGAGCTGATTTCTGTGGTGGTTTTATAATCAGAAACAAAAATGTAAATTAATTAGGAAGAACGCTTGGCTCAGTCAGCTGGACCAAATTTCCAAAGGTGAAAATTCCCTGTAGATGAAAGTTAGAAGCAAAAGAATCAACCAATAAGATTTGAATGGCTAATTTGGAGAGGCTGAGCATAATCAATTTGGCTTTAGAAGTGGCCAGGAAAAAGAACACTTCTTCTTGGTGCTAGCTGAGAGTCAGGGAGACAAAAATGCAATGTTGGGCAAGTACTGCTATAAATAATGATCAGAAAAATAAAAAGGTTTTTGTCTGTTGCAAGAAAGGAACAAGTCTGAGAATCACCCGCACTCCTTCTCTTGGGGCCTGTTTGAGAGCCTGAGGCTGAATGTTTGTTCTCTTATGAGAGGCCCACAAATGGGGAGGAGGCTGTATGAAAATAATAGACCCTCCAACCTGAGAGCGAGAGGAATACGAAGAACTTCTTGCTTCTCTCTCTGTTATCTGCTTTTCTTATCAACTCTGACTTGCCTTAGTGAGAGAGGAGAGAAAGCACAATAGGAGAAATAGAAAGCACCAAATGTTATTAATTTTCTGTCTTGGGAAACGAAGATAAAAATGCAAGGCTGGGTTTGAGTGACCTGAGTTACCACAGTTTGTATTTTTCATTGTTTTTGGCAATAGAGGCATACCTTGAAAAAAGGTGTTTGGGAATTTTTTAGCCATTATCTCTGAAGGGAGGGGACTGTTTCTTTCATGACACATTTGAATCATACTTCCTGAGCACTATGGAAAATTCTAAATACTGGACATTATTTTAAAATTTAAAAAAAAAATAAAAACTTAAATCAAGGGCCTAATCCAAAGTTTCCTGGACTCAAAGGAAAGGATGTCACTCTTCCCATTAGTCCCTGAATAAGATTTGCTTCTCACTGAAGAAATAGAAAACTTCCCAGCCATATAATTTACTAAGTTAAAGATTTCTTTACCTCTTCTTAAAGCTGGTTGCTTTCAGACAGCCAGGTGTTGTAAATATTCATGCTGGAATAAATTTGCTTCTCGGGGGTATTTAGTGCAAATGATCCTTGCACTTGAAAAAATGTCTTGTCTTTTTCTGCCCAAGAGCTCTGGTAAGTTTTTATAGGTACTGTAGAAAGAGATAGACTGTTCTAAATACTTGATTTATCAGGATCCCCGACCTTGTCATCCTCTGTGGCTTGCGTTGTCTTTGGGTATTGAAGCAAATAGAATCGTTTTTCCAAAGCGCTGAGCAATTTAACTTTCATAACCTGTGAAAAAAGCACCAGATGTTACTGAGGTTCCAAGTTTCCCATCTCTGCTTTGAACTTGTCTCCCTCCCACATGGTTATTAAACTTTGGTTACAGCAATAACAGCTTCTTTTGAAGACAGTGACAGTGTTGTCTGATGCACTTAAATTCTGGTTTAAAATACCATCTAAACCAGTTAAATGGGCAACACATCAAAGCCTGTCAGGAGCTGTAAAGGAAAGGCTGCTGCCTTTTAAGGCAAAATGATAGCAAGATTAGCATATTTATAAGCACAAATGTTTGGAGGACAGGTTTTTGTCCTCAGTTATAGCCCTGGAATAGCTTTCTTTTCTTTGTCATCAAAACTGCAAAAAATTTTACTAAAATCTCCAAATAGAGCAGCCTTATAGGGTCTTAACGATCACCCAGAGTGTGGCTGTTTTGTAAAGCCTGCTCATGTTTCCATGCTGGGTTACTGAAGACAGTGCTGCTAAGGTGGTGTAATGTGTCTCCTTTAAAATGTTTGTAACTGTCAGTGACTTC
This sequence comes from Corvus brachyrhynchos, assembly GCF_000691975.1. NCBI lineage: Eukaryota > Metazoa > Chordata > Aves > Passeriformes > Corvidae > Corvus > Corvus brachyrhynchos. The sequence goes on from NW_008235977.1 coordinate 5,101,500, forward strand.
ATAAAATCCAAAATACCCTGAAGGTTTCTAAGCATTTCATTTTTTTCCCTACTCAACACAATTTCTTATTAGTGAATTATTGTAGGTTAGAAATCTAAGCAGGTTTTTTGATTTTAGGAAATTCCAGAAAACAAGTAGTCATATATACTTAGAGGTCTTAACAAAGTAATCTCAATAATTTTCCTTGCTTCTGTTCTAGAAATGGATTTTCAGGAAAGCAGTTACCATTGTTATAATTGCCAACAAAAGCAGAGATCATGAAATAATTCTCTTGTCAATTCCCAAGTCTTTTCAATGGCTTTATAAAAGAATAAATTTTGTTGGCTCTTACGTTGTCATACTTTCCAGAAAAGCAGAAAAACTTGCCATGTTCTTATTCTTGGGGAGGGGAATCTGCATTTCAGCTGGGCAAAATACCTTGGCTAAACAGGGAAATCTTTAGATAAATCAGAATGTTTCAGTTTTTGGTATCTAAAAAAGAGCAGAATCCCCCTCATATTCAGCTAAAAAACAATTAAAGACATAAGAGAAATCAGAGTAAAAAAAAAGCAAAAGTGACTTCTGAGTAGTTTCATATGGTGAGAGGAACGAGGAAATCAGTAGGGGACTTACTCATGAATGCTCAGTGATGAATGCCATCTCCACAGATCATGGCAGCATGGCCTTTGGCAGTTTCATTACCTCCTAAAATCAGTGGATATGGTCTATCAAACTTGCAGACCTGGTAAAAAAATATTGCTCCCCTTGAATCTTAACAGGGCTCCTTCAATCAAAAGTATTCTTATGGTTTGCACTAACACTTTTCCCAGTTTACTTTGGACAGGAATAGATTCTGTATTCCCAAAGAAGCATTTTCTGTAATGGGCAGATTTCCATGCTGAACTGGGGGCAGGTTTACATGCTGAAAACTTGAGATGGTAAAAGGGGAAAAAAATAGCAAAAACCTCTTGTCTATCCCCTGCCATCTTGGCAGTGATCACCAACTGTCTGTTTGGGCTTTTTTTCTAAGTTGACCATCTAAAATACAAAACAGAAAACAGCCAAAAAAAATTGATTTGAAAAAAAGGGCTACATTTGCACTGTGTGTATGACTGCAGTACAACAGTGATAATACAGTGTAAATTTTTTATTCTTTTTAATAATTTTTAAGATGCTGCCAAAATACTCTCACTTTTCAATTTTTAATTATATGTCCACGTATGAATATATGCATTGAGTGTATCTATCAGATTTATCATCTATAGCAAACTGAAGGCTTTACATATGAAGTCTGAACTGTTAAACACACAAGTACTAGATGACTTTATTCTGTGTAGTTCTTTATGGTCTAACAGTCAACAGTAGTTGCTTGTTCCAATCTCCTTTTATAGATGCCATAAAAAATACTCTGGGACACTGCTGAATATTTTAGGACTTGAGCAAAAGGGTAAAGTGTGGTCAGTACAGCTGCAGAAACTGGTCAGATCTTTTCATATCTTGCAGATAATGATTCTCAGCTATGATTCAGCTGCTTCTATTTCGTTTCAGGCTTCTAAAGCCAAACCTCTATCACTTGCAGTGATTTGAACTCTTATCAGATGGCGGGTAAGAAATACATTTCGTGTTCCTCTGTATTTCTCTTCTTTAAAAGAAAAAAAAAATCAAAACAACAAACAAACAAGCAATGAACAAAACTTTATTTCCTCAGAGTTTCCTTCACAGAAGTGTGAAAAAATAAAAAAGTTAAAGGTTTATTTGACAGTATAAAGGGGTATAAGCTCAAACTCAGGGTTCTGGAAACAAACAGGACTGTTTTCCCAAAGACTGGCTGGTGGATCAGGTAAGAATATACCTGCAAACTCTTCTAAACCTGCTGTTAATACCCAGCTTTATCCTGTCACTTGGTCAGAGTCACTCATGTCACAAGTCAAAACCTCTGCTGCAATATTGCAAAGAATTTGGCAACTCCTCTGCCATTTTATGTCAATTTTCTAATGTCCTTAGGGACAGACTGTACAGAGTATCAGAAAAATGCAATTGCTGTTGGACCACGCAGGAAAATTCAGGAGAATAAGATGTCAGAGAGCTAAACCCATAGTTTTTTCTCAATATCGTAAACTCATAATATGTTTCCTATTTCTTGCCAGAAATTGACTAGAAATGATCCATATTTCAAACTCTCTATTTCTAATAATTTATTGCATTGCAAAATCTTTTCAACTGGGTGGCTGGAAAAGTGCATTCCCTGTGTTTGTTCATTAAGAAGCTTCGAATTTGTCCTGTGACACTCCAGATGTGGGTGCCAATGATTTTCTATCTCACAGGGAAGAAAAAACCAATAATAGATGCAACCATGCTATTTTATTGTATTTTCTTTAACATTAAAAATAAAAGATGGAACTAGAAAGAAAGAGGTCATTCATCATCTCCTGTCAAAAACATAAATGCAGGAAGAAAAGGAACATACATATACCTATATACATGATTTGGGTTTATATCAAGGATGTATGCAGCACAAATGCATAATAGTAAGCTTCACTGCAAAGTACTATGGAAAACCTACATTTTCAGAAGTTTCCTTTTTAATTCCAACTGCTTTTTACTGAAAAGTGGAGACCTGGGAAGCTTTTATGAACCAAGATATTTACTGCTGCCGTTATGAAAATTTCTTTTCACAGAACAAGTAATTTGCTTGAAAACTTGTATGTGAAACTCCTTCCTCTTAAGCGACTTTAACTCAGAATGCAGCAAATTAAATTCAATAGGGAATAAAGGATAAAACAAGTGGTTTCTATGTTCAGGATTGTTAGAGTAACCTTATTGCTCCAAGGAGGATATAAAAAAAGTAATTGTCTTTCTATTGCAAAAATTCTTTCCATCTAAGTGCCTCATTTCGCTTGAGAAGCACAGCATTGGTTGTTCACCTCTGCATCCATTAGCCACTTAGACACATTAAAGTGCTTTAAAAAAATTTTACAATAAAATTTAGGCTTTTACTAGACATTGTTCGTGACAAGTTGAAATAATCCTTTTTATTCTCTAGATATTTTCCAGTATTTCCCAGTTCTTATATTTTTTGATAGAAAAAAAGGTCACTCTTTTTAACAAAATGAAGCAATAAAAATCAGAAATTGAAACTGAGAAAAATAAGTTTTATAAACCTTGACTATAAACTTCTCGAACATTAATAAGCATGTTCTATTAAAAGAAAAAATCTAAAAAAAAAAAAAAAATGATGGTAAGAGATTTAGACTCCCACTCTTTACTATGAGTTAAATCTCAAGTAATTTGAATGCTTATCAGCATTTTTTCTGTTTTTACCTTCAGTTATTGGACAATGTCATAGCAATTAGTAGAGCGGTAGTCAGCGTGTGTGCCTTGGTAGTTCCTCCTGTCAATAGAAGGATTATAGATACATTCCAAATTTTATTTAGCTTTAATCCAATTATTCTCAGTTTAGAGTTGAATATCTTCTTTGTACAGACATGAACAAACCGCAGCGTTCACCTGCCAGCTGAGCTGCTGGGAGTGAGGACAGGCACACTTTGGGCTGCTCCCAGAGGTGACAAGAGCAGTGATGTTCTTTTTGTGCAGTACTGTCCCTGACCAAGTGGCTTTCTGCTCTCCCTGCGAGCAAACTGAGCCTGTTCAGTGACAAATCTCTGCTGTTCCTGGGGCTGCCTTGCTGCAATGGAGTGTGCTGGTCTGCTCACTGTTGCCATGGATGTGCTTTTTTTTCATCTCATATGGTTTTGTTATGGGAAACAAATTAGTTGAAAGAGTAGTAGATAAGCTTGTAATTTCAAAGTAAAGTCTATTGACACTGGCATTTTTTCTCATTTCCTGATGTACTTATAACCAAAGCACTTGTGTGTCAGGCTGACAGGTCTCTTAAATGTTCTTTTGGGCTGAATGAGTGCTACTGGTTCTCTTGGCTTCATGGAATCCTTTGTCAGAAAACTTCTTTTTATTTCTTTCTCAGTAAAACGGTACTGATGAAAGAGATGTGTAATTCTGGTGTACCCACGTTCAATTAAATTCACATCCAAACATGAGCCAGTGTTACTCTCTTTCCTACGTAATTTATAATTTGGGATATTTTACACTTGCTATGGTCAAAAATGAGGTCAGACAAGGTGGTGGAGTAACATAAAATTCATCAGAAATTCAGGCGAAAAAACACTAAATACTGGCTTCTGAAAGCCATTGCTTACATTATTAAATATTACTGATCTTCTGAGTGTCTCTTCCTTCTATAATTCCAAGTGAAGTGATTTGGCTTTGAGGGGTTCTGTGGGTGCTTTGTGTGGGAGTGCTGACACAGCACCCATGGAGTCCAGTTTAATATCTCCACTGAGACACTAAGCCTGCTCCCTGCTTTGTACAGGCTGCCAATACTTCCCCATTCCAGCTCAGAGCTGAATAGTTTGTTCCACCTAAGCTCTCCCTGCATTGTCAGATGGTGCTGGAAAAGCTGCTTTAATTTGGCACCAGGAGCTGTCACACAGGCAGATGAAGGGGTTGCCTTTTTCTGTCTTGCAGCTCTTACTTGCTGCTGACAGCTGAGATGCAGTGCTAGACTTTATGCTAAATTAAATATAAAAGAAGCAGGATTCAGGAGGATCAAGGAAAAGCTTTGGATTGGGGCCAGCATCAGTCCAATTACTCAGCACTGAGTTTGTCAGATAAAACATGTATGTTGTGTGTGCTCAAGTTTAAACAAACACTGTTGTACAAATCAAGAATAGTATGTAGGCTATCAATTCTCAAGATAATATAAACAAGATAAGCATGTATTAAAACTCTAAACATGAAAATATATCCGATATCTTCCAAAGGACCTTTTAATATTTTTCTCTCTATGCTTTTTCCCTGACCCCAGCTGTCCCATAAGTCATTGCCTTTTGTAAAAGGCAGTAGAATTCCTATTATAGTCTATTGCACAGTGCATGGATGCTCAAGAACGCTTTTGCTGAACTTGCTTTTCAACACAAGGAATTAACTGGGAGGGTTTTTTTTACTTAACAAGGATTAATAAGTTTTGATGTCTCTGATTGGGAATAGTGCAGATATAAATGGCTTATTCAGCTTACGGCATTCATTCTAAAATCACAGAAACCCAGCCTGAGGCATATCAACTCAGACTTGTACTTTCCCATCATATTTGTCATTTGTCTAGATTAATATTCAGCTTGTCAGCAATATTATCTGCCTAAGCACTCCAAAAATCAGTAGCTATGGTCTAGTATGGCTAAAACTAAAGCAAATAGATTCTAGTATGAGCTGAAAGCTTCTGCCATTTAAGCTTATTCTGGTGTTCAGCAAAGCATGACCCATCACCTTAGACATGTAGGCTTTTTATTTTCACGATCTACTACTGTTTTCTTCTCCCTTCAGCCCTCTTCAGATGTACACGCCTAAGCAGAGTCTTGGAAATGTGAAAATATTAAGCCTTGGGCAGCTGGCACTTGAAAGTGAAACACTGCATGGAGTATGTCAGAAAAGCACTGCACAGGTCCCTGGTCAGGAACTGAGAATCCTTGGGGAGCAAGTCTTTTAGAGAAGCACTGAGTTGCTTTCTCATAGGCTAAGCACTGATGTAAGGAGTGCTGGGTCTCTTTTTCAGTCCTCTAGTCCTTGTGTGGTTTTCCATCATCCTTTATTTTTCAGTCGTCCTCCTACCCCACCCTCCACTTTACTCTTTTGATTGCATCTAACCTTTTCTAGTGTCTTTTACAATTTTTCAGTCTTGTCCCTCTAGCATGAATAAGCCTTCCTTATCCTAGCACCTTGTATCTGTGGAGTTCTTCAAATTAAGCAAAAGTACAGTTTAGCTGGAAGATTGATGTAGCAGCAGGCAGGTAAAGTTTACTTAAATCGCAATAAGTAGATACCTCATAGCTAGAGGTAGGAAAGGGAATTTGTTATCTGACAATTATGAACTTGGGTGCTTTGTAGTAGTGGCACAAGGTTTCTTCAGTACATTTTTCCATGAGATAAAAGGACGATGGGTTTGATTATATTAGCAGGTACTAACTAAAGGGAATTTGTTTGTTTTCTTCATATATGAGTTGGCAGATCAGTGGCATACAGCAAGTGTTTGCTGTTGGGTCAGAGATGGGGAAGGCAAGGAATATTACCCATAAGCTCCTACTGCCTTAGGGGTAAAACCCCTACCACCATTTAAAAAAACTTAAGTGCTGCTGTAGCTGTACAAAGATATTTTTCTCCATTCAAAAGCATTTCTGCTGTTACCGGTATATGACAGGGAGCTTTGTAGCATTGGGTCATCAAAGGCAAACTGATCAAACACGTATAACAAAAAAGGGTGAGAGCATCTACAGTCTATGTCTGGAATCTCAGCAGAGGTTTTTAGGAAGTACTGTATAGCTGAGAAATCTCCAATCCTCCAGTCTACTTTTCACAAATTCAAAAAAGATAGATCTAGATCGGTGTCTTTGGGAGAATATAATCTGAGCTTACACGTGGGCAATTTACAATAACATGGGACATAAGAGCCTATTTTTTCATGTTCTTTGAAATGATCCCATTACACTCAACAGGAATCTTTCAGTCTCATGGAATAGAATGAATTCTCAGTTCTGATGAAATTTGTATCAAGTTCAGGCTTGTAGCTATTTTGGTCTATATTTCAGTACCTCCCAGAGTTTTCTGAGAAAAAGAGGGGTGGTGGTGATATATAATTATGGATATTCCAGTGTTTTAGTTTGTGAAGGTTTATTTTACATTTGACATTTCGTATGTTGATGGGCCTGGGTGAGCTATACACAACAAAGTTCTGAAGTAAAAAAAAAAAAAAACCAAACATTTTCATCCTTTGATTCCAAGGCAGCTGGTTGTGAGATTTGGAGCTACTTCCACAATCACAGTTACAAATCCAGAGGGTACAGTCAAACTACTTAAATTGCAGTGAAACTTATAGAATATGTATGTTTTTTTCCATTGAGTACGAAAACCTCTCTTGTCAGCATTTCATCTCATATTGGCTATTCTTTATACTGAAGAGCCTTTCTATTTCAGCTTGTAGTCAAGGTAAAGAAACATGTGCCAGCTGTTCTTAAATGATTCTATTTGGATTTGTATTGGGTTTTTTGCCAAGAATTTGCATTGGAAAGAGCAAGAATTGTGAAGATGACCCCTTATTTGGTTAGGTTTATTCATGCTGATCCATTAGGAGGTTTCCTGCTTTCTTAGCCAGATTCATTTTGTCAGAGGTCTCTGCACTGACCCTATTCTGTCTTGTGCTGGTTCAGAACTTCAGTGAGCTGTCCTCCAGGTTTATCCTGTCTCTTCTTTGCTGACATCAAGCAATCCCATCTGGAGTCTAATCCAAATGCCTCGCGTAGTTTGAATCAAAGGTTCTTTGACTCCTATTCATTTCTGAAAAATGAATGATTTTTCATGTAAAATAATTTCCAAACAAGTTTTGTTTAAGTGGTTAAGAACATTAGACAAGGCTTATCTTTTCCAGAATGTGATTGTATGGAGCTAAGATTCTCTGAAAATTCCATTCGCAGAAAAAATATTTCTTGAGTGAATGTAACCCCTAGCATTCATCTGTCTGAGAGAATGTCTAATGTAAATAAAGGTTAAACAGTTTCATTTTTATTTCTTGTCAATAGACATCTTCTCATATTTTTTAATCCTCTGTGTTAAATGGAATATTTCAGAAGAGTTACAGTAAAAAACCTGCTCTTCACATGTCACGAGCACAAAGTTTCACTTAGAAAAATTTGGAAAGAACTTAGTCTAGGCATGAGTAGAAGAGGTTTGGGGATTTTTTTTGTTTCTCAAATGGAAATTTAATAATTTTTAACCTGATATTGATTTATAGTTTTTACGATTTTGAAGTTCCCTATTTTACAAAGACACTTCTGCCCTGGGCTGAGAATGTCTTTCCTATTTAACTAACAGGTTTAACTAAGTGGCTTAATGCGAGCTGGAAAAAGGAGGATGGGTCTGAGGGACTATCCAGTTGTGAGGCTTGCCACACCAGTGGGAGGAAAAGCATCTTACTAAGCAATAGAAGTCTAATAATGAAATATATTTGTGTACTACACTTCTGCACAGCACTGTAAAGATGCAAAACGCTGTGTAATTGCTATGATTTATTAATGCATTTGTATACTTTTGTAATAGCTCTAGTACTTTCTAATAACAAGCAATACATTTATAAACACATGGTTGGCAAAGCCATTTCAGTCAACCAAACGCTTCTAAATTTATATAATTTTTGAGACATTATTTTAGCATGAACTTTAGAGTTTTCTGCATAAAAAGCTCCTAAATTCTTTTAAATGGGACCTTGAGGAATTCAAGCCTGGGAACAAGTTTATTTAATGGCTTACTCGGTTGCTAACACATACTGGTTTATAGCTACTTCAAAGTAGTAGATGATTTGCCTTCTCTTTTATGGGATGGATTTCAGTTTCTTTCTTTTGTGGAATTCAAGCTTTAACAACTAGCAGGTATCTTCTCCCTAAAAAAGGTAACATCAGGAAAGGGAAGTTATTCAAGCGGGATAAACTCTGTCATCTCTACAGACTGAACAGGCTTGCTTTGCCCAGTTTTCTTGATGGAACTGAGCAGATTTAAGGCTGCTTTCCATTTCTCAGGCCCAGCAGACTTACCTTGGCGCCGCATCCTGCTGTGGCAGCTGGAGGGTTTGCTCTGAGTTCCCTCACAGCTTGTGACAAATTTGCTCTAATCAAAGCTTGGGTGACAGAACAGAAAAAAGAGAAAACTCTTGAGTATCTTCTTTACCAGTGAGTTAAATTTAACTAAAAGTAAAAATAATAGCAAAACATTTTGGCATGAAGAAATTGAAACAAATAATATTTCTATTTTGACCACTAGCCATACTGGCAGAAATCTGATGAACATATTTGCCAGGTGTTCCTGGTGATTTTTGTTTTCATATTTATTTTTGGTAACTCTGGTATCTCCTTTTTGTAACATTTCAAATTTTGTTTTTCCTCTGTAATATTAACTGTAAAACGTGGTCCTGTATTTAATTTAATTTCATTGCTAACTTATCCTGTGATAGAGAAAAACTCTTTCTTCCCTGACAGATCTTTGTAGTAGAATTTATACACTTTTGTTTTTTCTCTTGAAAAATAGACTGATGTTTACTAAAGCAAATTTTCAAATAAGTTCTTCTTTGGTCTGTGTTTTATGTTTTTTTTTCTGGGGAATTGGGTTAGCAGGATGTGAACAAAAGCTTAAATATTATCTCTAAAGGCACTGTAACCTAGAGATTTAAATCAAAGCCCATTGTCTGTAGCTTTAAAAGGCATACTGGAATTGTGCTTTGACTCTTAGCTTGGCATTATATAATAGAGTTATTATATCAGGGTTGAATCCAGGAAAAAAATATCCAGAGGCCCATGTCTCTCTCTTTAAATGTTTCAAAATGAGTCCTATTTCTTTTCACATAAAGGTTGAAATGGGAATAGAATTGAGTCTAGATGGAAAGCTTGATTTAGACCATAAATTGAGATTTATTTTTTGTTCCTCTCCCTCTGATCAAGATCTTGAATGTTCAACTGTTGGAACCCTGGGTTCAGAGAATTTAGAGTTCTGGAATATAGTAATATACATGTAACAAGATGGAGAGTTTTGGGTGTAGGTTAGTTCTTCTTCTTTCTTCTTCCTTCTTCTTCACAAGTCTGGGTGATCTGGTATTGGTTCAAAAAACCCGCAGTGTGGAACATGAATGATTAGTTATTGGATTATAAGTAAAAATAAATTAGTTGGCATTCCATAATTGGATAATTTGGGCTTTAAAAGACCTTGGAAGGTAGAACTCTGGGGCCATTTTCACCATGTTAACTTAGAGGCACGTTCTGTGCAGCTGTAACATAGATAAGAAATAATAAACATCTGAGTCCAAAGAACAGCTCTGCATCTCCTGCATTTCAATCTGAACTCTGAGTAAAAGAACTCACAAAACAGAGGCAGAGAAAGAAAAGGAACAGAAACAGAATATTTAATATTCAACTACATTTGTTACAAGATACTTTGATTTCTGTGTTTCAAAATAAGTTAAAAATAATGTTAGGGGAAATGGGATGTGAGGGGTGCTACTAATTATTTTAAAATGTGAAAATAGAAAACCATTAGAAAATTCAGCCTAACTTGTCAGCTAGCCTGTTAAGAGAGGAAGGAAATAAGCTGCTCCCCAAACTGAGAATGACCTGGGGTTGATAGGCATGGCGGATGCAGGGGGACCTATCATCTGCAGTGTGCCAGTGCAAGTTGCTAATTCGAGGCAGATTAGTCTGAAGGACCAAAAGGGCTGTGAAACGCTAATGACACTCCAGGACACCTCTTCACACTCAGACAACTTCAGCATGTTCCCATTTGTGTGGTGACTTTTTGCTGCTGTGCAAGCGTGGCTACACATTGTCACAGAACATTCAATTGCTGTTTAGTGCTATGTGACATGATGTCATCTGACAGGATCACCTTTGGCCAAGTGAGAATTTTCATTGTCGCTCAAGCCTCAAAATAAAAATTCATCCTGTGTATGTGCTGTACCTGCCAAGTTCACTCTTTAATCTGAGCTAATAGTCCCTGCATATATAGCACAGTAGCCATTCCATTTCAGAGACTTTGAAGCTATAGCCAAAAGTTAATGCATCTAAATTACATAATGATAATTTTTCAGTGTACAAAAATGACCTTAATGAAATGGGATGAGTAACAAGTCTGCTTAACGCAGTCAGTTCTACCCCAGTTTCTTGCATAGTGCCCAGTGGAGGGCATGGCACCTCAGGATGGGGTCCCCAGGGGCCAGGTATCTTCCCCAAGGAGGATCCTGGGAGCTCTCTGTACAAGGATACAGAGGGGTTGGAAAGTCAGTGCCCCACAGAGATTTCACCTCCACTCCAGCATCAAGAAAATACCCCCTGCCTCTGGCAAGATTACCTTACTTGAAGGTTTATCTCCTTTGTTCCAAACTAGGTGTTTCTGAACCCCACTTTTGAAGATGCAGATGGAGGAAGAGCAGAACATTTGGGATTAAAGCTCTGTTCCAGAGTGGAGGAGACTTGACTCCTGTACCCACTAGTGGTGCTCAAACCAACACCTCCTGGCCTCTGAGAGTGTGCTAAGCCCAAAGGTCTGAAAGTTCTGCCTCAGTGCTGAGCTGGGGTAAAGAAGTGCTGTTTGCTTTCTTTATGCTTTTATATCTTGAGAACATTTCTTCCACATATATTACTTCAGATACTGCTTTTAAAAATATGCTGAAGATAGCCTGAAGGCATTGGCAGAGCCTTAGCTTGATAATAAATTATTTTTAAGACAAGAGATGATATTTCAGGCTATTTTAATAAATGCCAGTGAGGGCACAGCACTGTGACAGAGGGGCTCTCAAACTCTTGAGGTAAAAGCTTCACCCTATGGAAATGTTGCTGTAGGATTCCTGATGGTTTTCTGCACTCTGAAGGGATTTGAAGGCAGCTCTCTGGGGATGAATACCTTTCCTGCTCCAGTTAGTGAAAGCAAAAGCTTTCCTTAGTCACAATTAACATGCTCAGACCGCAGTGTGTTGATACTTGGGGCCTCTGATACACTTGAATGTGTCTTCACTGATGAATTGCTGAAAAAACTGAGCAGGTGGGTGGGTTCTAGACACTTCTCTGGGTCAATAGGATTGATCTGACTAGGACAAAAGAAACAGTATATGGAGCTTTCCTTGGAGTATTTAGACAGTACTTTTCAGCAGTCCTCCATTTGTTTTATGTAATTCAGGGTCAAGAACCTTTAGCTCCTGACTTTGTGAGCAGAGGGCTCTTCTGCTTTTTGTGCAATGCCTGCTGTAATGGTGCAACGGTTATCATGAAATGGTAAAAGGCACTAGTCATTGCAGAGCTCCAGACTCACTTATAAATGGAACTGTGAATAACTAGAGCTTTATAAATGGTTCCTCAAGAAAAACAATTGTCAGAAGAATAAATGCAAGGAATCACAGCAGCATATTCAAGCACATGTTTTTCATTTCTTTAGAAGTTATGATTAATAGTGTCAGCCTACAGAATCTTTTATATCTCTTCCTGGCCTGCAGAAAGCACAAGGCATCAGCATTGTCTGAAGCATTTGAATTATGAGAACTGAACTTTGCATTTTACAAGACAAATGAACTTTACTTTTTAAATTGCTTTCAGTCTGAACTTGTTCTTGTGTTTAAGCACTGACTGCAGTGTCAGGGAAACAGGATGTAGAGTTTGCTTCTAGAATGACACAATGAATTTAGTAGAATTAGGTAGAAATTTGATTTGGTATTTCAGTATTTATCACAAACTTGCAGCTCCTCATGGTTTTCTCCACTTTTCTCCCCTTGTTTTGAAATTCTGAGCAGTTCCCATTGATAGAAATTTGAGTTACAATTGCTTTTTTTTTCCATAATGTTTTGCTATTGATAGATAAAAATGAAAGAAACATTTCTTAAAATATTTTATTTTATTTCTGTTACTGAAAGGCTGAAGGGATATGATTTAAACTCAAAATATTAAAAAGGGACATTAAACCAAAACCTTCCCTGTTCAACCATGAGGTATAGTTTGGAGGAAGGCAATATACAGTATAAGCTCGTACTAGCTGAGGAGGAGATTATTTATTTCTCTTCATTAAAATCAAGAAGATACTGTGTTTATAGTCATGCACTTGATTCAGAGACTGAACTTCCTTCCTGATTAAATCACTGGGATTTGGCAAGTATTTGCAATTTCTTATCCAGCAGGTCTGTAATATTCACAGCTGTATGAAAGTAATTAAAAACAAATCTGTGTCTGAGGCTTAAGTGCTGGTATGTATACCTGCGTGCATGCACACTCTCAAAGTGAAAAGGTCATGGAACAGCGTCCTATACACAAAACTCTTAGTTATCTTGTACCAGTGTCAGTTTTGCAAATCTTATTATTTCTACAACTTCAATGAGAATGTGTAGCATTCTACTATCGGAGTGTGCTCATCACTTACTCTGTACACAGAAGTTTTCCTCTTTACTCAAAAGACAAACAATCCCAATAACTGGTAGCCTGTTATTTTCAGTGGTGGAAAACCTAAAATATTGTAAGGTGGGTACCTGAATACTTTTGTTCTATAGTTTGCTGATCCTGATCATTCTACAATAAATGTGCACTTTGGGAAATGTGCTGACTCTTTAATGCATTTGGAAATGATTATGAATTGCAGCTTATTTTCCTAAAGGGAACAAGCTTCTCTAAGTCTGTTCAGATTAGAGAGGTTCAATACCCAGCAGTTTCCAGTTAAGGATTTTACAGAAATCTTTTCTCAGTTTTAGTTTCCAAGCAGTGCCTCTGTTTATCCTTCCCTCAAAGCTCATGTGAGTTTTGAATTCTGCAAAGAAAACAAATTATCAGAAATGGGTAGAAAACATAATTCCCTCTTCCAACTAGATAAATTCTGTTCCTCCCCATCTTCCTCCAGGATCAATTCTCTCATAAGCCTTATTTTCTGTTTGGATTTTAGCAACTTCTTCCTTGTGTTCCTGTCTCATGTGAACCAACAGACCACTAAATATTGCCCAGCTCTGGCAAAAATGCTGGTCCTGATTGCCTCAGAGGTCAGCTTTCCTTCTGAGTCGACAGAGAGCCCACAAGGCTAAGCAGGCAAGTTCTGTGGCTGTGCAAACAGGGACAGGAAAAGGGGCTGTGAAAGTTCAGGCACTTCAGTGAAAACACTGAGCCTCTGTCCTCCTCTACATCCACCAAAAGCAGAATAGTTCCTGTCTTTGGTACTGCCCTACTGGCCACACCACTTGTTCCTTTATACTAGGATTTCACACAACTTCTAAAAGCCCAAATCTTGGTTTATATGTCTCCCTGCAGTATTTAGTCAGGACCACAGTGTTTTCAGCACAGTAGAGCCAAAAGCAGGTGTAATTTCTGGGTATCACAATGCACACTTAGTCCCCTGAACTAGAAAATCCCTGGAAAACCACCAGGGGGTAACAGAAGTCAGCAGCTCCTGGCTTAGGGAGAGAAGCACAATGGAGAAACTGCACCCTCTTCACCCTGCAATGCCTTGCCCTGGCCCAGGGAGCTGAGTCACTGCTTTCAATTGTTCCTACTTTTTATTTAGATTGTTTTCCTTCGTAACACTGTTTGGATTCTTCTCTCTTCCCAGACGGGTTTGGAGACACAGTTTGAAAAACCCTGCTTGCCCAGCTGTTTGGCACTGTGGAAACAGAGCTATCTGCCCTGGGGCTGGCTCTGCTCATCTGTCACAGACCCCTGAGACCGTGAAACTGAAAATTTCCTTTTGAACAGACTCTGGGTAGGGAATGCACGCATCAAGAACAGGAAAGAAATCTGGAGAAAAAAAAATTAATTTTTCCTAATGGTTGCTGTTTATTTGAAAGGAAAGACCAATTTTTGTTAAAAACACAAGTTCACAAATGTCTGGTGAATGGCAAAAACTTCTTATATTTAGGACATTTCTAATTTTTTTGACTCTTCCCAACACAGGAGGTTTTCTAAACCCTTCTTTCTTCTTATTGCCTTCTTCTGAATAAAATGAAATTTATTTCATTTCCAAAGTCTCCAGACATTCCCAGGGCTGACTTTGTGCTAAGAAGACACATGTAGAATACAGAAGAAACTTTGGAATGAATACAGATGCATGAAACACTTCCTGTAATACAGGCTGCCCTTATGCCAAACCAACACTCCTTTAAAATTCTGAAATACCCAGTTAAATAGCCTAATTCTATCTAGTTTCTGTCTCAGCCTCGGGTCAAAACAGAGATGTCATTGGTTTGGGTGTTCTCAAGATATCTAACATTCCAGTTTATTGGACTCGTGAAGCTTGGTACTGGGTATCCAAATTAAACCTGAATTCACTACCTTTAAGTTAAAGGAAACAATTCTGAAAATTTTTGTAAGGCTTGTTGTGGTTTGTTTTTTCATTTTTCAAGAAATCTCAGCCTTTCCCTCTCCTCCAGACAAGATTATTTTAAAGAGAAATATTTCTCTTTTTGGTATATTTCTCCACATTTTGATCATGTATGCAAAGCCGATAGAAATTGTATGAACAAAGCCTCTGGTATGGGATATCCAATATTTTTCTGGTTGACTAAAATATATGAATCTGTGAGCTGTTTATTTGTGTCTAGTGTATGTTGAATGTGAGCCCCAATAGGCTTTTTTTCAGTGTCTTGGTTTTTGGAGCAGATGGTACTGTCTTCATTATCCCTGTAAAACAACGTTCTTATAACACATTTCTATAAATCATCCTGTAATGTATATTTTAAGTTTTCCATTATATAGCTTTCTTAATACAAATCAGACAGTGTAAGATGGCAGTAGAATAATTTTCTTTTAAAAAAGACTCAGAATTTCTGCACTTCACAGTCTTTTGATTTGGAGAAAATTAGAAAGAACAACTGATTCTTTTCATGACGTATCTGAAGCAAACATTGATTTTGCAGGGAGCTCTCTCTTAAGGTAGCAGTACTGTATTGCCCCATATCTTGAAAATGCTGAGGGGGTTCTGGGGTATTCTACTCTGTCATGGGGAAAATTAAATGCACTTGCCCACCTTGAGGCTTAAGAAATATTACAAGTATTTCTTGGTTCAGTGTTCACAGATATATTTAAGGATAGTACCTAAAACAGGTGCATTTTGAAAAAAAGAAATCTATTATTTTATCAAGAGCTAGATAAAACTCCTCTGGAGTCAACAAAATTCTTCTGTATAACTCAATGGGACAGCAAGGTCAGGCCTTCACAGAATCATTTGAATTTCTTGCATGCCCAGAAAAGCTCAGAGGGACCTCGTTCTGCTCAGTTAGGCATAATGGGGGATGACTAACTCTCTTGTTTTGCAGCCAGATGTTTGCAGAGGACACGTATTACAGAAATGTAGTGTTTTTGAGAGATATAGAAGTTTCTGTGTAGCACATGATGCATTCCAGGACATCAGTGGTTTCCAAAATATGCATAGGTATAATTGATGCTCTCCTATGGATCTGGTGCTTGTGGCATTGCGAGGAAGAGACTGAACGTGTCTTTACTTCTGACCTTGCAGACTATGCCTCCAATAGAGAGAGGGAAATGGCAGGGTCAGAGCTCTGGGGAGTCCTCCGTGGAAGAGTTGCTGAGGCACTGTTTTCTTAGCTAGGTGAGAGAAAGCAATGGAGCAGCAAGGGCTGGAAGCAAAGCAAAAGCACTGAGTCTGTTGGACTGAAATCCTTCTGTGCCTGACAGCATCTGTCCAGACCTAGTACTCAGGACAGAAAGTACTTCCAAGGATAGTTTCCTCAGAAAAGAAGGTTTAATATCACTATAGATAACTTCTACTGCGATCAGTTCTGACATGAATTGGTGTTGGCTTTTCTTTCTCCATATGAGCAGGTTTTCTTTTTTTTCCCTATTGTTTAAGAGCAAAATTCTGCTTTGGGGGATTCAGTTAATGCTGGCACTAAGAGCTCACCATATGGCAGTTCCATCACAGTTTACATTCCCTCCTACAGTACTCTCATAAGAGGTATTTTAAAAATTCAGTCTTCTGCTGTTACTCATCCCAAACAGCATTTTATTCTATTGTCATGATAGTTGAAAAGAAGATATGTGCTGTCTTATAATTAATGAAGAATCAAATGAATTTTTTAGTGGCACAGCTGTAAGAATCTTTCCACAAACTGCAAAGTAGTCTCAAGCAATTCCTCATTTCAGTACTAGTTAGTGGTACTAGTTTTGCCATACTAAACCTAATGAGCAATAAGCAGCAAAGGATTGGGATTTTTATAAAGAAGTAGATCTAAGCCATCTGCTTCCTCAGCCTGGGAGAAAATGAGCACAGAGGACTCCTGAAAATTCCTTATCCACAGAACACAAGAAAGCAGGGACTTTCCACGTTCTAGAGGCACGAAAGAGAGTTCAGAGGTTTTATAATGAAAAATCTCTCAAATAATTACTGCTTCTACGTATACTAAATTATTCCAAAATTGCTTGCACATAAATAAATCTCTTGTGAATGCACTGTTTACTTCAAATCTCCTTGATGGGAATACTGATATCTTGAGGCCTAAATAGCCACTGTTGTGCTGCAGTCTTATCATTCACAGGAAAGTCTAATGGAACCCAAACCTCAGCCTTTTTCAAAGCAGTTTTGCAGTTTGTTTTCATGTTTTCAAGAACACAGATAAACCTCTCTTGCTTCTAGCAGCAGCAGTGGGAGCGGGAGGAAGCACCCGGCTTGCTTTCTTTCCAGCCAGCTTTCAGCCAGTTTTTTAGCTCCTTTTCCTCTGGAGAGTTGAACTTTGTTTTCCTGGGACTCTGATTTTTCCCCTCTTCTCTGCTGGACTGTTTCAACATCAGAATACATTGGGAGGAATTTCCACTGAGGCCTTGACCCTGGAGGTGGGCCCACCACCCCATCCCAGCTCCAAGGAGGGAGAGAGAGAGATCTACGGAAGGACTCTGAAATTTTCCCAGGTTTCTCTCAGCAGAGTGAGAGGTTTTATTAATTAGCATTATTATCCTTTTCCTGTGTGTTTGTTAAATACATAGTTTTTATCTCTTTCACTTTCCTTTGAGGAAAATTCATTTTTTCCCAAATCTGGTGGAGGAGGGGTGGTTGTAACCTGCCTTCTCTCAGAGGATATATTTCTAAATTTGCCCAAACCGGCACAGGAGGAAAAGGGGAATTGGGAATTTATTTGCTTAAAGTATATTCAAGTTTGAGACCTGGGCTGGTGATGTTATGATCTTGGTTTATATCCTGGTCTTTGAATATGTGTCAGTGACCAGAAACAAAACACAACTTTAGAGTAAACTATACTTTACAAAGCATTACACTCTGTAGAGAAAGGCCAAAGAATAATCTGCTACTATTCCATGGTTTTCAATTAGAATTCCACCTACAGGGTTAATTCATCATTGCACGCTGGTTCCCTAATTTTAGGATGATGATTGGGGGCGGGCGGGGATAGAATGGGATAATAACCAGAATTGGGAGTATTTTTTTTGACAGCTGTGTACATTCATCTCGAAGTGTTTTCAAGTGAACTTTCAGTTCTTCTGCCTCTGATCTTGAGTCTAAATCTGAGTAGTAGAGTATTAATACATAACATTTGCAATAGTTGTGTCCAAACTTTTGCATCAAATAACCTTCATGTTAATACTGTTCATTTCTATATCTGCCCTTGAGGATATATCATGAGAGATTTATATGAGTCAGTGAAGCACTTCTCCAAGTATTTTTCAGATTAATTTTGAAATTAATTATGAATTAATAATGAGATCTTATTTCCAAGATTTCAAACAGCAAAAAAGAAAGAATTACACAGAACAGAGGAAAGGTTCAATATTCTATAATCACAGAACCCCCTTTTTTTCCACAGAGACATGGCAGTAGTTAGATACAGCAATCTAAAAAGTAAGGACTGTTAGAATAAAGGAATCAAATGAAATCAGAAAAAACCACAGAATATAAAAGTGATAGTGAAATAATTATGTAGAGCCTTAGTGTAACTTTATCCCACAAGAGTGTCAGTCAAAAATTAAGTAATGTAGTATGTGCTTAAACAGGAAAAAAGTCAAACAGAATAATATCAAACCAATGCACTGATTTATGTTACACTTGTAAGCAGTAATTAAATTTGGATTAACAGCTTACTTGGGCATCATTATGTAATAAATCATGAATTTGTCTCATTGAGATAACATGAAGATTTCTAGATATAAGAGAATCCCCCCTTGTGTTCAGGGAAAATAAAATCCTCAAGGAGCCTCAGATTCAAACAATCCGCCATTTCTAGTCAGGTGAGTCTGAAACCAAGGAGAAATGACAGACATCACTGAATAAATCATGCCCAGAAGTGTAAGGATAAAATTAATGAAAACAAAGTGTATCCCTTTGTTTTAAAATTGACTTGGGTAGGAATGTTATAAAATAAGGAATACACAAAGGAGCAAGGGGAGTTATATTTGAAATAACCAACAAATTTCAGTACAGCCATCAGAGAACTGTAACAACCCTTTAGATTAGCAGAAGTTGTCTAAACATTGAAAACGACACTGGGTTTTAAATTCTCCATCTGAGAGCAGTGCATTTATGTATCACCAAGAGGGACTGTGAGTGCCTTGGTCCAACCTCCTCATTTGAATAATTTAGTGGGTGGACTAAATCTTTAGTATCTTATGAGGATTTGGGTTTGACTTGGCAAACTGTTCATGTATCCATCCATCATAGGATGGTTCACAGAATTTTGATCACTTAAAGTAAAAAACAACAAACCTGTTGTACACACTTCCTGGATATTCCTAGTTTTTCTCAAGAATTGAAATGTGGCAGCATAACATATTGTTGAGACAGCCTAGGAATGCACAGCTCCTGAACTCTGAAGGTATACCCAGAAAGAAGAAGGTGACTATATCAGATATACGCAGCTCAGGGAAATAAATCTTTCCATTTCTTTAACCTGTTGTGAGGGTAGGGCAGCAAAAAACAAACCAAACAAACAGAAAAACACACCAAAAATATAAAGAAAAAAACCCCTAACCAACCAACCAACCACCCCACCCCACCCCCAACCAAAATGAAAATAATATTCTAAATCTGGAGGTAAAGCTCAAAGTATACCCCAAAAATGAAAATTTTTCAGTCAACCACTATTTAGTACACCAAAATAAAAAATTATGCAATTAGATATCCTTTAAATATAAGGATTCTAGAGGAGAAACACCACCAAAATAGAATTTTATTCTTTCCAAATAGAACAGAATGCATACTTGTTTGAGGAGTATGGCGCTCATTAATCACTAAAATGCTTTTGGGAAGGGAAGTTTTATTGTCCAGTTTAACAGAAGGAAAATAAAATCCTATAGTGGCAGAGTGCACTAATCCTTTCTTCAAGCTCTGGTTCCAAACTCACAAGAACAATTCTTTTCAGTGGTACCAAAACTTGGGGTCTGAAAGTCCTTGTATGGTCCATGCTTACCACCCACGACAGCCATAAATGCACCCTTGGTGCATATGGTGGTGTTGCTCCTTAGCATATCCTGCAAGTAAACAGAACTGAAAGTATGCTCCAAAGGGAATTTAAGC
The DNA here is from genome assembly GCF_000691975.1 of Corvus brachyrhynchos. NCBI lineage: Eukaryota > Metazoa > Chordata > Aves > Passeriformes > Corvidae > Corvus > Corvus brachyrhynchos. The sequence goes on from NW_008235977.1 coordinate 5,121,576, forward strand.
CTAAATCTTTACTGAAATTTTTCTGTCCTGCATTCAGTCAGCACAAATCCTAGAGAAGCTATAGAGCAGAGATGTTTAAATTGAAGACAGTTTCAGCTTCCAGGCATTTTCCTATGGAATGGTGTGTGTGTTTAAGCTGCTGCCCTCTTGATTAGGCATGGGTTCAGAAAGATGAAAAAACTTCCCAAAATATCTGATAAGAGTGTTTCAGTGGAACTGTTGCCAAAAGCTGACACTAAAGCTATCAAGTGTGAAATGAAAATTAGAAAGTCGTTGGACATTGATTTGAATTAACTCATAATGATCTGGTTTATGTTTTTGGCCTCTGGAAAGATGATTAGAACATAAAAACAACTTTCTGTGAAGGGCATAGGAATATTAATGAACTAGTCATCCAAATATAAGCAGAAAATATCCTTAGTTAAGGTCCTTGGAAAACAATCACCTTGCTAAAATATTGAAGTAGACATAGGAATGGGATGAAAAGACCAGAAAATTCTAAAAGGGAAATGCTTGAATTTCAGAAGCAGGAACAGTGGCATGTCCATATCAAAAGCTTTTTCACCTTTTAAAAGTATGACTTAATCATAAACTAAGAGAGAAAGCAGCATATGGTATTGTGGATTATGTGATGTTGGTGCCTCTGTAAACTGACTGAAGGTCAAGCTGTAGGAGAGCGGCAATGAAATTCAGTGTTGTTCCATTTCAAGGCTCTTGGGTGCCCCATATAAACAGTTGTGTTGTCAGTGGAGCTGTAACAGTTGGTATGGACTGAAAATCTGTTATGCAATTATGGTTGAGAGAATGTTATTCTTTGGATATACTTTGTAGGAATTAAAACCAGAAAATTATTATGTACTCCTGGAGATATCCGCAAGAATTAAAGAGGAAATTTGTGCTTATCTATGAGCTGCACCATTGCATTTCTTCAGTTTCATCATCTTTTTACTTGTCTTTTAGCCAAAAAAAACACCCTGAATGCAGTGACAATCTAACTCCAAAGGCATAGTGTCTAAACTAGACTTCTTTTTTCCACAGTATTCTAGCTTTGAGATGATAATGCTCTCACAAAAGGGAGAAACAATAGAGAATTCAAATGTTGAAATAAACATGTAATACTGATGATTTAAGTGGTGTCAAGCTTAGTTCCTTAAAAGCACCATCAGTTATATTCATATCTTCCTATTTGAGGGATGTTACCCTATTCATTCTTCAAAAGATTCCATGAAATCGAATTTTATATAGACCATATACAGGCATTTTAGAATTCCATACATAGGAAGGCTTAATTATGGGTTTTCAGTGGATTTTAATGTAGTTTTTATGGGTTTTTTTAATAAAATCTATATACTTTAGTAAAAAACTATGTTTAAAATATTAAAATTCTTTTAAGAAGTGTATAATATTGTGAAGAAAGATGTTGTGGTATGTGAGCTGTAGTATATTTAAAAAAAAATAAATCAGCTTTGAAAAGCCAGGCAATCTTTATAGGATTTTTCTATTTAGATATTTGGTATTGAATATGCTGTCACAAGGAGGGTCTTTATTTGAGAGAAGAAATGTTGGAAACTGATGGCCAAAACCTCTCTAATTGACCCCTGGTAATTACAATATTGATTGAACAGGTTAGTCATTCTACTCTTGTTTTATTCATGAGTTTTATGGTGAAAACAAGTGTTCAGTGTAAATGTCTCCTTAACTGACAGTCCTTAGTGTTGAAGGCTTTGTATCAATATCTTATTAAAAGGATATCTTTTCAGTACTTGGAACGGATAAAACTCTTAGTTGGCAACAACAGTGGGAAATTTAATTCTTGTGCACTATAACCCTGAAGACCTTCTGAAAAATTTCCTCTAGGTCAGAATTCCCAACCAGAGCCACCAGTGAGAGAGCTGTAAAAACACAGGGATATTGCTGAAGCTTCATTCTATAGTGAGTTCTTAAATCACCCCTTCCTGTGATCATGGCATCTTTAATGGACTAAATATTGTTTTAGGATTTAGTTGCTAGAAAAAGTTCCTGGTTTAAAGTGACAAGAACTTCTGATAGTGGGGAAGTTCTTATCTGCAACTTAATGAGGTCTGTGCCTTTAGCATCTGGGGTTGGAATGGAGGGGAACAGGTAATTTGTAAGTGAAAGGGTGACTATATAAACATTCAAAATCTGGATTTAGAATGTTTCTATCTTGTGCTTTTCTTCTCTGGGTTCAGATTATGGCTCAGGATCTCTAGCAGAAGCTGACAAATTCATTTTACAGGTGGTAAATGTGACTTAGCTGTACATTAAGATCAGTTAGCTAAACTTAAACTGCTGATGTGCATTAAATGAACTAATCCAGCAGGATATTGCATTGTTGTGGTGCTCTTGTGTTTTCCACTGTGAGCCTCCTCTGTGGATGTTGTCAGATTGATGAGCAAGTAAATCATGAGCCAAGTAAGTTTTGATTTTTCTGCCTAAATACTGAATGAAGCATCTCTTAATGCTAAGATATTTAAAACTGATTTGGGAGTATCTGTCCTAAGAAAAAAACTTCTTTTGAAAGGGAACTTCTGGTTTTAAAGTTTGTTTCTTTTGTGCAAGCCTCCTGGAAAAGAACATTCCTCTCCAAATAATCAGAAAAAAAATATATATATACATTATTAATATTAGAAAATATGTGGAAATATACACACACATACATATATAATATATAGTATATAGTATATATTTAGTATATATTTATTATATATTATATATATATTATATATGTATGTGTGTGTGTGTGTGTGTGTACCAATACGTGTTGAGGATAGTGTTGTGTGATGTGTCATGGATTTCTCAGTGTGCCATTCTAAAATTAAATTTTCAAGAAGTGCTATTGGAAAAAAACTATTCTCAAAACCCAGAAAATTTATTACAAACTGACCATGATATTTCCATATATAAACATTACTGCAGAGTCTATTTAATCTGAGGCTCACAGTGCACTGTTATATGAGACTTCCTTTAAAATGTGTAAGATCTTAAAAATGAAATCTTACTTCAAGAGCAGCCAACAGTGCATTTGTTTCTGATAAACAGGAGAACGGCACCCTGGAATTCTCTTTGTAGCACAATTTCTAAATATGTTGTGGCTGAAATTAGCAGGTGAGTTGCAAAGGTGGGCTGAACAGGTGCAGGGTACTTGAGAGCTGTGAGGCAGGCAGGAGGGCTGCCAGGGTTGCAGGCATTTTGCCTGGTGGATTTCTCTTTATTAATGCCCAAAAGCTTAGAGAGATTCTGAGTTCTCAAAACTGAAATTTGCAACAGCCTAGAAATATCTGCTGTATGATTCCCCTGTTCTCTTTTTGATTATCCTTTTCGCTCTTTAAAGATGATATAACAATAGCAAGCTGATCTCTGTTTCTAGTTAGTTTTACTTTCAGATGTTCATTTAACAATAGAAGATTGCAAACTCTAAGAAGCAAGAACAATTGTAGGTGCATCTTTGGGGGTTTATTTAATCTGATTTTCCACGGTTTTAACTCCTTAATAAAGACATCTCACCCTAACAATGTACCTTGAAGAGAAGTTTTTCAGAAAAGCATAATCCGAAAACCAGGTTTTTCTATTAGAACAGTGACAAGGATGGAGGAAGGAGGCAGTTTTATACTTTGGTTTGAGACCAGTAGAGCTGACAATTCCTAGGGGGTCATGTTGAACATGATGGACCTTTAAAGAAATTCATAGAATCCTCCTGTATTTACTCATATGGTATTTATTTGGGTAATGTCCTTGGGTATTTATTTAGGGTATTTCCCTTGATATTTATTTAGGTATTTTCCTTTGCTGTTTATTTTAAAAATGTATGAGCAATATTTTCTCCAGTGGTGCAGAATTGCGTGTAACTCACAAGCGAAATGTTAAAAATGGCATTGGAGAAAAAACCTGAGCAACCTTTTTCCCTGCTGTGCCAGTCAAGGTTTTGTACTTGGATAAAACTGAAATAAATACTGAAGATCAGCTATGAAATGAGGTTTAGCACCTAAAGGTGCTTGCAGTAAAATCTAAATTCAGTACAATCTAAATTATGTTCACAAAAACTTCTCTTACTCCAGATCTCGCAGTGAAATACCTTGTGCATCCTAGCTGACTTTCTCTTGGGAATTTAATCAAGCAACAAACTCACTAAAAAGACCAGTTCAAACTGAAATGGTACCTTCTGTGCAGAAGCTAATGCTGATTCAATTTTAAGATAAACTTCCTGTTACAGTAAAAGAGCTGAGGGATATTTGGAGGAAGCAAAATACAGGATTTCAGCCAGAAAAAACAGTTGGCTGCAGCATCAGGTGCTCCATGGTTCGGAGCTCTTGGCCCCGTGTAGGAAGGGCAGAGGCACTACTCCAGTGTGCAATAACAAAGGTGTAGCTTTGAAGAGTGATTATGACTGAGAATACTCTTAACCTGGTCAGGAGACTCTTCCACTGTAGGTCATGGCAAAAAATAATTGGGGCTTTCTCATTTTACGTGCAATAGATTCTCTTTGTGTGCCTTAATGGACACCATAACTGCAGAGCTCCTACACAGGGATTGTTCTCTGAAAGAGAATTTTATGTTTAATGTCATAAAATATAACAATTACAATGGAATACTTGGAAAATTTTTTTCTTGAATTGGTGCAATTCACTCTCTTTAGCCTGATCCAGGGAGAAAGGAGCTGATTAGTCTGAAGATACTATTTGAGCTGGCACAGTTGGGAAAAGAAAGGCATACAAATATCTATCCTTATCTATTGATGAATTCCTGTCCATGAAAGTAATTTTCTTTTCAGAAGTCATAGTAGAATTATAGCAACTTTAATCTGACTAGTGTCTTGCTACATAGTTAAAAATTTAAGGGAAATCGTGTTTGTAAAACTGGAAAACTTTATTTAGTAAAAGAGTGTTTGTTAATTACTGGACCTTCCAAATGTAGCCCATAACTGTCAACTCACTGCTGGATATTTTATTCCTCTGTATTCTTTCAAAAACATATGTCAAGTGAGTTACGATAATTTTTTGTTGTGTGTGATGGATGATATTGTGGTATCATTCTTTTTTTTTGTTTGCTTATTATTTCAGGGAGTACATTTTACCTACTTTTATTTTTTCTCTTTTAAATTTATTCAGTTGTCCAGTCAAGAAAGGTAGAGGGATTTTACAACTGCTATGAGTGACTCATAGCAAATATTTGTGGTGGGAGCATAGCACTGATAATAACACATTTTGTGTTGTATTCCAGAAGGGAGTGAGAGGGCAATGAACTTTTCCTGAAGGGAACTTTCCACGAAGGAAAAAGTGCAATGATAAATGGAACAATTACTGTTTCAGAAAGGATATAAGGGAAATTACAAACAGCCCACAGAGAAAGATGTATGTCATAGAAAGCTATATCATAAAGGTGAGGGACTATCAGACTTAAACAGTAATTGCCAAGAGAAAAACACAATTACATTTTCGGAGGGAAATTAAAACTGATAAAATGATATTTTATTTTAGTCATAAGATAAAATGGTGAGTCCATGTTTTGACAATAAGGGGGAGATTGGAGTTGATCAAGATATTATGCCTGAAATGAAGGAATACATTAACTCGGTTTTCAGCAAGGGCGATAACATGGAGCATGAGGACGGAGGTAGGAAAACTGCTGCAATGAAAATAAGCATATCTGGAGAAAATGGAAATTAATTGTCATAATAAGGATGAAGGGTAGACAGACAATTTCCATTCCAGAATACCAAAACTGCAATAAAACTGCTGTTTAAAAAAAAAAAAATTAAATAAATCTATCAGACTGGATGTAGTATTAGATAACAGGTAGCTAACAAATATACTGAGGTAGGAAATTATTGATCTGGTGTTTTGACTTAGAAACCTTTAGTACTATAACAAATACTCCAAGAAAAAACCTTAAGGACTGAGGTAAAGGATGAAAAAAGAATTAATGAAAGCTAATGATAAGAGTGCATGTATTGTAGATTGGACAGAAAATTAAAAAGTACGAAACTCATGCCAAAAATCTTGACCGGCACTTTTCAGCTGAGATTGACTCTACCGTCTAATATCATCAGCATACAAATCTGTAGAAAGGAATTCATGACTTAATAACGCATTATTTCATGTATACCTTCTCCTTCCATGTCTTTTAAACTATCTTAGGCTAAAAAAGAAATAGGGGCTTAGTATAGTTACATTTATGACTTGTTCTTATGGCTTGCAACTGTAGAGCATAACTTTGTTCTACATTTTACCACTGTAACTCTTTAATTATTAAAATTATTTTAATTTTTGCAGGTCCTACTTATATTTTTCCTAAGCACAGAGGGGGTTGTAGTTCTCAGAGCCATGCTTCTGTAGAGCTATCTCAATTATTAATTGCTTTATTATTTATATTGGTTTTTTTATTCCCATGTCAGTTGGGAATATCAAAAATGAAAGTAGTTTGCTGGGGATTTTTAGAACAACCATAGTACAAAATATGCAAAAGCTATTTTACTTTTTTTTTGTCAAAAAAGGCAGTTCCATATCCAAAGGGAACAATTACCACACTTGTAGTACAGATTCAAGAGCAAGTCAGGCCTTTAAAACTGAACACAGCTTGCGGAAGGTATCTTTTCAGCTTTATACCGGCTAGCGCTTGTATTTCAATGCCTTAGAAAGCCTCGAGCAGCCTTGAGAGGTAGCACAGGCGATCTAGCACTTTAGTAGCTCTAAAATCGGTACCTGAATCAGCTGCAGAGCAAATACCATCAGCAGAAGCAAAGAGGGAGAAATATAGCTCCCTGCCCGCTCAATTCCCTGCAGTTAGAAGCCTTCAAATGAGACAGACGACCAGAGATGTTTACAGGAAAGTAGCTGAGCTGAGAGAGGGCGTTTGCCTCCCCTCGACCATCTTTTATTAGGAGAAGGGGAAAGGGGAGGACTGGGGGCGGACCCGGGGTGAGCGGCCAATCAGACACTGCTGAAGAGTCTGAGTTACATTTGGCTTTGCCCGCGCTTAGAACAAAAGAGCTCAGAGCACATGTCTTTGGGAGGGGGGAGGGGAAGCTCGGAACAGGCAGCAACAACAGCTGACTACTGTATTTATTGGAGGAAGTATTTTTCTAATTTTTTCCCCTTATTTTATGATTAAATCCCACATTTTTTATAGGAAGCTTTACTTCCCATCAGAATGAGGAAACCAAGGGAATGTATTTTCTTGAATGTATTTCTTTTTTTTATACTCAATCTTACAAACACTGATTTTTCTTCAGTTTTGCATTACAGCTTTTCTGTTCTAAATAGACTTGTGGATTTTGTTGCTCTCAGAAATTAAGATTTTACTATTTAGAACAAATCAAAAGGGTTTTTAGCTGTCTGATAATACACAATGCTCTGCTTAGAGATTTTCATGGTATCCAAGTGCCCCGACCTGATGGTATCTTGGCATGTTGCACTTGGACATACCTGGTATTAAACACATGGAAAGTTCTGGATCTCCACCACGTTAATACTTCACTCAGGTTCTGACGTGGCTCTCATTCCAGAGCTGTTCACTTAACCATTATATTTGCTTTGAGCTGCTGCTTGTTTGTCTGAGAGGCTTAAGCATGTGCCTCTGCAGTGAAACATTTTCAGTTGACCTTAAACCACATCGCTCTTTATGCTCTGTTTTTCTAAATATGTCGTATTTTATTTCTAATTGTGCCCAGTGGTAACACTGTTCAAAGGGAACTCAACTCTGCAAGCCATAACACTTCTGCAAACATTCTGCTGCACAGTGCAAAGCTCTGGTCATACAGGGGCCACCACCAATACCAGCAAGTAATGGCCCAGTGGTATTGCCTCAGAACCGTCAGTTTGCTAAAAGATGGGCTCACAAGGGCCCAGCATTCAGATATGGCACAGCTAAATATTTAATTCTGCTGAATAGTTTATGCCTGCTGCAGAGCAGTGTTTGTCAAGCAGACTCACTGCGGAATAGACAGAAGTGCCGGACACTTCCAGTATATTCCCGGCATTTGTATTCATTTCAGCTCTCTACACAATTTTTATTACATTTGTCACCTGCTGTTTTTCAAATGGCAATTTATTGGTAAGAAATTCACGTCCTGCTAAGCACCATCTCTCTCTATCTCTTTTCTCCTCCACTCTTACACAACTGCTCATTTTTTTTAAATGCATCTTTTGATTTAATTTATAAGTTACGTGTACATTTTGGGGAGAGTCATACTGAAGTGGCTACAAAGCAGCAGCTGTAGCTGCAGCTGTTTCTTTCCTTGTTTACTGTTGGTTTTTAATCTAGTGAAGTTTACTTCAAAAAAAATTTACAAATAAATTAAATTTCTGTTAATGAGTACTGTACCCCCACTTTCTAGTTCAGAAATAAATATTGAAGCACATATTTTAAATTACTATAATGCATTACTTTTCATTAATGACTCTGCAGTTATTTAAACATCAGGTTCGTGATTGTTTGATAGAAGGATGTTAGCTTCAAGAGAAAGATAAATACATAAACAAGATTACCCAAAACCAGTGTATCAGCCTGCTGATGAAAAAAGTGGCAGCTGGTAGCTGTGTTGATTAGCAGTGTTCACAAACCGTGACTGCAGAATGTGTGTGAAAAGGATGAAGAAACCATCCACACGGCAGAAGACCAAACAATTAAAACAGGTTTTGGTTTTTCTTTCCCTCTGAAAGAAACCCAGATGAACACTGAATTGATATCTGTTCGACAGAGGAGGGAAAGTGGGAAACAGGAGTTTATCTTTTGTTACGTACCATGTGTGTACAGAGGGACAGCTGACCAGTACACAAGGTGCTTGCAGTATCTCTGTGCAAAGTAATCTCTCAAGTCATGTTTTCACTCAGTCATTTACACAGAATTACTATTCCCAGTGTCTGAACAGCAAGAGGGTATCATGGAAACTTCCAAGTAGTATTTGGCAAAATACAGACAACTTATAAATAATCAAGTTGTAAGTGGCACTATCCATTTAAAAGAACTGTAGGAAAAAGTTTGTTTTGCATTTTCCTAATTCTGATTTGCACCCAAGTGTCAGTCTCGTGCCGCTATGTCAGTGCAATTCCACAATTCTTAGACTGATATGGAAGGTTGCCACAGTCCTCCTGCCAACTAGTTTTAGTGGAAACTGTATCTAAATAACTCAAATATCAGTATCATTTTTCTGCAAACAGTGAGAAACAGGAAAAATTATTAAATCTATAAATGTTAAAATATGTAGTATTGCTATCCTTCCTGAATGAGACACCATGAAATCTGAACAAGTCGTGAAACTGCAGTTACCTGTTCAATCACCATGAAAATGTGTGTCAAGTGAAAAGACTTTGCTCTCATTGTCATGAGATAATATATTAGCCCTTGCAGAGAGACTATGGCACCTGCCTAATCTGTGATGTCTCCAGTTTTTGAAGCAATATTCTAAACAGATAAAGATTTGTATTCATACTATAAAGAAAAAAAATGGCTGAAGTGTTCTTGTGGTATTTATTTTGCTTGCTGCATTTATTCCAGCTGAATACAAAAAAGGCACTATGATGAGAGGAGGGAATGGGATGTAAGTTCCAGGGATCCAACACTCAAATTCTTCCATGCCATAAGAGAGCATGTTAGACTATGCACAGGCTGAAGCTTTTGGTTTGTGGCTTTTTAGAATTAAAATCCATTCAATTTTCTAATACTGTCTAGACACAGCTCTCTGAGCTATATTCAGTCTATAACATAATTCAGGGACTCTAAAGAGACTGAGTAAATGTGAATTGAAGCTGGAGAATCTGAGTTTGGTTTATTACACAGTATTAATGGAAACCAGCTCATTTAAGAACTTACATATCATTAGACTAGCGTCTTCCTCTAGGCAATAGCCTGATTTTGCCATGGATTAATAGCACAGGAAGTCTTTGCTAGTTTATCCATGTTCCAAGCAGCACAGATTGGATGAACACCGGTCATATGCAGAGCTATAAATCAGTACCCAAACATCTTTGATTTAAAAAGCCTAAGTTAACTTTCAATTTAACCAATATACTATTTTTTAAGATTTAAAATTTGAAAAGGGAAATAACATGATACAGTCCAACAATGTACTGTGCATCCCAAGTGGAATTGCACAAAAAATTAAAATGAGGATAAAGCCGATGTGATTGAATTGTTTAGGTTCCATCTCTGCAGCTGTGTGGGTTAGATGGCAATTACTATCTTCTGATTCAGCTGTTGATTCCTATGGCTTAAAGCGTGACTTTAGTTACAGGTTTTCTCATGTGGATCAGCATGAATCACCAGCATGAGTAAATTAATACTTACAGCAGAGATACTCCAATTATCTACTGTGTGAGCTAAATATTTAATAATATCATCTGTCAGTAAAGGAATGCTGTATCCTCACTGTGAATTAGACACGAAAAATGAGTATATAGGATGTTGATTTAGTGAGTAAATTCACAGATATGACTTTGTTTCACAACATCATATCTGAGCACAAAGGGAAAACAAGAAAGAAATTTCTTAAGAAAGTGAAATTAAACTGGTAAATCTACAGACAATACATTGCAGATACTGGGTATATTGCTTTGCTGGAATAAATGCCAATATGCTTACTCCTTTCTCTATACCAAAATTATCAGTAGCATCTTAATGTCCCTTGAAAGAAACAGAGAGAACAGGAAACTGATAATTCTTTTTTTAGATGAAGCAGATAAGAATTTTCCTAGATTATAACCAGTGAGATTTAATGATCTGATTCATTGGTCCTGTGCTTATACCAATTACAGTGAAAATGTCATGTGCTGAACACCACTGAAAACCAGTCTGAAAGCATTAAGACTTAGACCTTGGGAATTTTTCGTTTCAGAAGTATTCTTGGTGCTCTATGTGTAAGAAACAATCTTAAGAACCATAAGGTGGGAACGGTTATATAAAATGCTATATCTTAAATGTAACGAAGTTTAAAGTTACTTTATTTGACTTAACTCATCAGTACTAAGATGTTACAGAAGTTTTGTAACCTTGTCACAGAGAACCAGAATATGTCTTTTAATACATGAAAAATTACTCTGACCTGGTTTGGTAATAAATATTATGGTTTTACTGTTTTCTTGGTATAGCTCAGCTATAAAAGATTTCAGTCTACCTTAAGCTATTAAAAAAGTCACTATCTTCCACGGTTGGCAATCAGCCCTGAGACTTCCTGCAGCTTTGGAACACATCACATAGGGTGGAGATTTGATGAGGTCCCACCTGCTGTTTGCCAGTTCTCCAGGTGTTGCACAATGAACACATCACAAACAGAACGGACACAGGCAGTAGGGCCACACAGAAAGAGAATCCTGGGTACCTTTCAGAGAACAAATATTTTTGTTTTGTTTTTTTTGTGGTAAACTATCCCCCACAGTGTCCTTTAGCCGCTATGTAGCACCTGATATGCAGTTGTAGCTCAAGGTCAGCCCAAGATCCAAACTGGGCAAACTGGCTCTGTTGGTTTTGCACTGGGCTTGCAGCAGCCCCAGCTTCCTCTGGCTTGCTTGAGTTCATCAGACTGCTGTGGCAGAAAGTGCCCATAACACAGTTGGATTAATTGAAAACTTTGAATGATTAGTTCTGTTTACAGCACAGCAGAATTGTGCCAAAGAAAGCAGAGTCTTGCCCTTGGTAGGACACTGAGTTCCCAGCAAAGAGCAAGAGTGATGATTTGGTAGAAAGGTTGAATGTCTGAACAAAAGGGGTGGCCTGTATAGACAGTCTTTTCAAGGAATATCTCTTCTGCAGTCCAAAGTACATATCTGGATACTTTTACTCAGAAGAATTATTAGCTTGTTCCTTGAGTGTAGCTATTTGTTTGGAATGTGACTGCACATACATTAAATATGACACCTGCCAGTTTTGGGTGCCTGCTGGATTTTAACAGCCCTCAGAGACTTGGAGTTATGGGGTAGATACTGCAGTGAGAGCTAGGTATTATTTCATCGTGAGGCACTTCTGATTCAGTGTGATGACAGGCACATTAAATTAAATTCTCCTCTCACTTTCAGTTTTCTGAGCTGTTTGAGAAACCTCAGATATTGTTCAGAAAATTGGGGCTCAGCAGACAAGGAGCTACTACAACAGAGGAACATGCCAGCAGGTCATTCAGAAAGAAGGCTGTGATGGAGGATTTTATTATTACAAAGTACTTGCCTCAGAGATTTTTCACAGCTCTCAAAATTGCAGAAAAAGGGACTTATGTTTGAGTTCATCTAAGGTAAAAAAGGACAGTTTTATGCACTTTATTTGCAAATAGTCTCATTTCCAACTTGAAGTTTGGTGAATAATTCCATTATTTTTTATTGTGCCTACTTTATACTTTAAGTCATACCTTAAGTTTAAAATGCTATGTGGAAAGATTGCTATTTATTTGGAAAACTGCATGGAATATAAGTGTGGTATTCCAAATTCAAAGGTTATTTTTAAACTAATGAATACATGTGTTTTCAAATGACTGGTTTCACAATATCTGACAGTTACACACAGAATTTCCAGGAAGCAAGTTGTACTGGTGTCACAAACTGCAGTTGTACATGGGCACCTAAAATTTCCAAAACACAGAAACTCTTCCATAAACTTATTCTCTATTGCAGTTTTACCACCCTTATAAGCATATGACTTCTGGGAAAGCTGCTAACACATACCTGAGGAAAAAAAATTGCTCTTTAAAGATGAAAGAAAAAAGTGCTAAAGGATGTTGAAAGCTTAAGTGCAGCAATACATCATCCAACTTGCCTGCATAGTCCTATTTAGTGAGTGAAGTGAGAAAAAAATAGACCAATGTAAACAGAAAGATGTGAATTCTCATTTATTTCATGCAGAAAGTTAGTAAAATCATTCCCAAAAGCAATGTGGGTATCATCCTGTCTGTCTTTTGTGATCAAAAAAAAGTAGGCATTTCAGTGAGAGATTTGCTGGCTCACAGCACAGGGCTGAATCTGGAATCATACAATTTGAATTTAAAAGCAGATATTTTAATCTTTGTATATAAATGGTTCACATTTTTTTCAGAACCAAGGCAAAATGTGACATTTTCCCAAGAAACTTGAAGTATCAACAATTAAAACAGTCATAGAATTTATGGGAGGGAAAAAGTATTGTCTCACAGGGCATTTTGGGACTGGGAGGGTCATATCAGCAGGGATACTGGCATTTTGTTTGGTATGTATGTTCTGTTTGCACTGAAATACATTTCAAACAACCTATTTTTCCTACATACAACTATGTTTTTCAGTTAGGGCACTGGGAGGTGAATAACAGGCTGAAATTAAGCAGGTTTTCTATCCTAAGCTATCTTTTTTGAATCATAAATTCCCCTTTTGTATCATAGCAGTTTTATATACTTTAAATAGTCTGTTTCCTGTGCATGGCTTTTTGCATATGTTTTGTAGGTAAAAAATTTAAAATTATTTATATTTTGTTATTTTGTCTAAGTTTGAATTCATGTGCAAACCCTAATCTTGTATGTTGTTCTGTGTGCTTAGGATAGACTTGGGCATGTGCTCTCACTAACTGCATGGAAAAAGTTCAGCTTGAAAAGTGAGAGCTGGCCACACATCAAGCTTTGCCCTTCAGACAGGCAGTGTGAACACAGCCTTTTGCAGCCTCCTGAAAAGGCTGTTTTCACAATCACAGGAAAGAATAAAACCAGCACATTGGAGTATTTTTGTTATATTTTACTTGTCCAACTTCCACATTAATCAAAAGAAATTTTCCCTTGTGAATTTGACAGATTTTTTTGCTTCCTTTTGGATTGGTTTTCTCTTGTTAACAGTGTGCAAATACTGTTCTCTGACTCTTGACTTAAAAGGTGTCACATTTCTTATTTAAGCTGTGGTACTATTTTCAGAAAACTGGAATGAATGCTGTGTCTGCTTATGTACTCGTTTGAGCTCATTTAAGAATATCCCAGGCTGGTTCATTTTCAGAAACAATAGAAGTCTCTTAGGAAAGCAGTTGCTGTTTTGGTACATGGGTGAATTAGTTGTGTTTTTATTCTAGCCACCAATCTGCCTTGTTTCACAGAATCATAGAACTTCGCATGGAAGGGACCTTAAAGCCCATCCAGTTCCAACCACCTGCCATGGGCAGGGACACCTTCCCCTAGACCAGGTTGCTCCAAGCCCCATCCAACCTGGCCTTGGACACTTCCAGAGATGGGGCAGCCACAGCTTCTTTGAGCATCTGGTTTCCTGCTCTTTCTGAATATTTCTCAGGACTCTGATCTACTTCTGTTCTTGAAAAGGTTTTTTTGGCGTGTTTTGTGTGTTCTGTCAGCAGTTCAGATTGATGCAATAACTCTGTAGCATAAGGCATTTATATTTTTTAAGGTTTTGCAGCTCTTAAGGCAGAGTAGAAACAAGTGTCCTTTGAAATGGCACAGACTGCAGTGTAACTAGGTGAACTCATAGAGTAAACCTCTGACTGCCTTTACATGAATAAAGCTGCCAAATGGAGAACTGCGTGGTTGTGATGATGAGCCAGTTGAGTGCAGTATTTCAGTACTTGTGTGTTGCAGATGAACCTGATGGCTCAAGGCTTTTCTCAGGCTTGCAGCTCTGCAGTTCTGTACAACTTTTTCCAGTGGCCCAAGACAATGCAGATAGTTTGCCCAAACTAACCCTTATAAATACTGCTCTAAAATACTTCTCTGTGCCCCCCAAATGGGACAGTTATTTAAATGGTACATGCACATCTCCACCAGAATCTGGCCCTGAGATTAGTTCAGATGGTTAAAGCATGGTGCTAATAACACCAAGTTTGTGGGTTTGATGCCTGTATGGGCCTTTCACTTTAAAGTTGGGCTTGATGATCCTTGGGGGTCCTTCCAACTCAGAACATTCTGCGGTTCTCTTCTGTACCAGCTGTGCTGTTTTCCTGGGTTTCAGCTTGAACAGCAGCTCCTGAAATCCCTAACAGTGCCAGGAAAACCCATGACACAGAGTGCTCCATTTGCAGTGCTAAAATTTAATTTTCATGGTCTCTCAGCAATATTGTTCAGTCATACTGTACACAGTATTATGTTCCTTTGAGAAATAGGCTGTAAATGCTTCACTACAGATTCTCATCCTCTAGTGTGAAAGCTGGTCTTTCAGGTTTTTGATTATGTTATTTATATGCCTTTCACTGAAGTTGAGTGATTGCTAAAATCTATTTTTGTAAAATCTTGTGGTTTTATCTAGAGCCAGATCCCTGAATTTTCCTGCCTGGCCTCTTTGTAGGTTGTTATCTGGAACATATAATAGCAGTCAATGGTTTTTTCCATAGTTCTTACAAGGGCATACTTCATCCAGCTTCATTCACCTTCCCATTTGTTTCTGTTTACACAAAATCAATTTTTATTCTTGCTCAGCTTTAAACTAGGCCTAATCTTAACTTGTAAGAGCCACTGCTTTTGGGTAAGCTCAGGTTTCTGTATTTATTCGCCATATTCTGCCTGCATCCTTGCTTGCTCTGCAGAGACCTGTAAAGTATTGGTAAACACTATAATTTCTTTTCTCAATATCTTTTGATGCCAAGCCAATTGCCAGAGCTAAGTTCTGGGGATTGACAAAGAAATATTGATGTCTCTTCAATTATTTTTTTATGTTTTGTTTGCATCTCATACCTTAAAGTCTGAAATAATGTTAGGGTCAAAACAAAAGTATATCACCTTGGTCTCTGACTTTTTTTAGTAGTCTGGGAAGTTTTGTGCTGTGTTTGTACTTAGTCTGTTTTTAGTGCATGTAATGCAATCATGATTGAGGGTTCGATGACATAATTTAAAATCAGAGACCTCAGAAAATGCTAAAGAAATAAAGTGAAATGTAATTACTGAGCATCTACTGAGTTGTGCCATTCAGTATAAACTGTACCAAACTAACGAATGGAATTAGTGTCTCTTTACCTGTGGAGCACATTCTGCAGGTGCTTGCAAAACATCCCAAGTATTAGCACCTAAAATTAGGAAAACCAGAAAGACTCCAAATAGAGTGGAGATACCAACCCACAAGTAAAATGCATAATTTAATGTAGTAAAAATATATACCAGTAATTATCCTGATAATATTTTAATCATTTTAAATAAAATTATTTGCTTTTGTCCTCATAATTATTTTAAATTAACCATCTGGAGCGTGGCCTGTGATCTCTGCTGATGGTAGTCTGTTTCTATTTCTAGTTTTTCTGCTTATAGTAAGTATAGGTCTGGCTGTGTGTGGAGAGTTATTACAGGAGAATTGCTTTGCTTGGCACCAATAAATCACAGTTGACAGAGATGGCTCTCTTGCTTCTCCACAGACCATGATGCTGATGTTGATGCAAAAGAAAAGATTCTTGAATTTTAACAAGTTTTAGAAACTTTTGTAACTCTTCTTAAGAGGTCAGCACTAACTTCTAGAGTTTGAACTACGCTGTGGAGACCACAGAGATCTGGGGAGTGGAGAAGTGAAGTACAGGTTTACATTTTCAGTCCTCCTGTTCCCTACCAAGTGCTCTGAGTAGCAGATGCTTTTCTGAAGTCTCCTAGGCCACAATGCAGCCATTCCTTAGGGATGGCATCTTTAGACACATCCAGTGTAATAAAGTTCTGAACTGTTATGTAGTAATTGTTACTGATTTTCTAGCTTTCTTATCACTTTCAGACAGATTATTGCCTCATTATAACCTTGGTAGTTCAGTGCTCTCAAGAAAAAGATGCAGATTTAAAAATGAATGTATGTACCTTAATGAATCGTTCAACTGTGGTTTAAAATTTGTTTCAGTTTTTGTTTTTAAAAACATCTGTGTGATCTGAAACAAGAATATGTGAAGAAAAAGAAAGTCAGTATGTGGAAGACTTTTATCATAAAGCTTTCAAAGTTCACTTGGCTGAAGTAGGACAGAACTCCCTCTTGGGAGAAACTGACTGTTATTTCACAAGGTCTACACTGACTGCAGCTCTGCTTCTTTATGAGCCAGTCCTCGTCAATCATATTTATTGTTAGCAATCCAAGCTGTGCATCTAGTAAATTAACCTCTTTTCAATCCTCTTTGGCTAATCTTTTACCATGCTATCTCAATGTATAAACAGGGTATTAAGTAATATAGATTTTAATTCTCAGGCTGAATCCTTACAAGATGCTGATGTCTTAAATCATACTTCTTCTAACACCATACCAGAAAATATGTGATTTTTGAAAAGCAAAAGTTGGAACAAACAAGTTTGTTCCAATTTCCCTTTCCATATCACAGGAAGAGACAGTGACCATCTCTCTTTGGAGAACACTTTCTGATTGCATTGGCTCCTGAACACACCAGATGTCCTTTTGGATACCCAGTGGCAATAAAAATGAGCTATTTACCTGCTTGAAAGAGAAGAAGTAAAAAATGTGCTCTCAAGTAGTGAGTTTCAAGATATTTTGAAAATATTTCTGTATATCACAGACCTCATTATTTTTCCTAAGTTCAAGACCCCATAGGGTGGGTATTCCACCAGATTCCCACCACCCCTCCCGTCAGTGAAATAAGATTTATGATCAAGATTAATTCTTACAGTAGCACTTGAAACCAAGTCTGTTCTCCCTCTCATGGAAAGCCTTCCCATTCAACAAGCGTGCAACTGTGTGCCAGCAACAGCTTTAGTGGAGTTTACCTGCCTAGAATTAGACAGAACTCTAAGTGATTCAAAAATATATATAAACCAGTCATGCCTTGCAAAGACAAACCTGTAGATAGGCCTGAGCCATCCGTAACTGCTAATGTGTCCTGATGCTGCCTTTTTACATTGACTCTGTGTATAAAAATGGGCCGGGAACTTTAAAGTGGAGATTACTTTTAGCTCCCTCACAAGCCTCTTTCTCACTGTGTGATTCAGATTTGGCTTCTCTCTCTCTGTTACTCGCATGGATTAATCTCTAACAAAAAGACTGAAAAACATGAGAAACCTTTCTTTTTATTCTAGTAAATGTCACAAAATTCATCTTCTACCATACCAAAACCAGCTGAGATTTCCTGAAACCACTGAAGGAGCTTTGCCTTTCATCAACACAGCTCTACTCTTGAGAGCTGCTGAATGAAATGGCACTCCTTACAAATTGCAAACCTCTTTTCTCATTATCACAGACAGCAAGGCTTGGCTTACAGAAATGAGCTATGACATGAGGCAACTTTACCAATGAAGTACTGCAAGTTTTCCTCATCAGTGAATTTCTCAGTGTTCCTCTATGTATTTCATGATCAAGGTCATGCCTGTAGGGGGCTGAATAAGCAGAAATACTGTGGAACAGCACCCACGGCTTTAAATTAAAATTTAAATTAATTTTAATTAAGTCTGAATAACAGATGCATCTTATTTTTCTAGCAATAGGAGGATGAGCAGGTGAATAGGAAACAACTCTTACTTTCCTTTTAGATGCAAAAAACCCCAAGACACACTATGAAACCAGCTAATGGGAGATCCAAACAAATGGAGTCTGGTGGTCTTTAACCACACAGATCTTTAACAACACAGACCTGGGGAGGTCCCTCTGCTTTCAGAGCTAGCGTTGAGCTAGAAGGCCTCCAAATCTAGTATGCCTGTTCTCTGTGACAGATAGCACCAACTTTTAAAGAAAATTCCATTATTAATTATAAGTTCTTTTGAAGCCCAAACCTCAATATCAAAGGTGCACTTTCTTCCTATTTTTGTTTTGAAAATATAATTATACATGATATTGATCAATTCCAGTCTCTCGGCAACTGACATTTAATTTCTTTTGTGTCTTTTGCAAAAGCATCAATAGAGCATTCAGCTCTGAGAAATGTACTTCTTCAGATAGAGACTGTTCTGCAGTTTTGAGCTATATGAGGTATTATAGACAGCTTGATTTTAATAAGCACATTTTGCTCAGATGTGGATGAATGAAAAAGCTGTAAAGAAAGACATTTTAGAATGCATGGGAAAATCATATTTTCATTAATTTGATAAGTTCTTTGAAGGAAGGGAAGATATTCTGTGACTTTCATATTTTAATTAAAATAAGGAGAGACCAAGGTCCATCATCCCTCTTGAGTCTTCTGTCAGCTCTCAAGTTTCACGAGACCACTCAAGTTAACCCTTTCCCGGAGAGTGAATGACAGCCTCTTGAGGGTGTCTGCATTCAGTCTTTCAGAGTTACTGAAGTGGACAGCTGGGGGCAATGATTCACAATTTGCTTGAATTGCAGAGTTTCCATCTCGCATAAGAGCTTTTCTGTAAGTGTGCCTGAAGTGAAGGCGTTTGGAAAGTGCTCAAGGTAGAGAGGCATAAATGCTCACAATAGACATCTCCCCTAGCAATACCCAAACATTCAGGACTCCTGTTCAGGAAGGCACTGCCTGACCCCACACAGATTTGCTCTGCAGCAGCACTGCTACTGCCAAACATAAATGAACATTATGAAAAATATCTGACAAGGGGCTTGTAATTAAACTCTGAAGGCCCAGATTTATTCGTAGAAGAAAAACATGCATCAAAGAATGCCAGCTTACAAGGACACCATCTCTGGCTGAGAATGATTGAGCTAAAGTTTGTCCAAGGCAGGAAATGGATTGTGATGCCTCCTGTATCAAAAATGTAATCTATTGAATATCATGTCATGGGTGAATACTATTCAAAGCAGTGCATTGCATATATTATTGAATTAGACAAATCTTGTTTTTCACTTTCCTATTTTTCATCATAAATGAAGAATATTACAAGACAAGTATTTATATGGCATTATCATGCCTGAGGCAGGCAGTGATCTCACAGGTCACCACACAAGGCCATAGGGACACCATTCTTCACCAGTGTAATCCAACTTGTGTCCTGGAATAAATTCATGCTAATTTTCTCTGTTATATAAAAACTTCATGTACAAAAATCAGAAAGTTTCATCATCTCCATGATAGGGAGCTTCATGTCACCACTTTTTTTAAAAGCTGGTAAGCTGAAGAGATGCAGTTTGATCACAATTTTTATCTCTTCTTGTGTCAGTGATGAGTATTTCATCTGATAAATCAGCTTCAAACAGAGCGAGCCCTCTAATCTTATTTCCTAGTGCAGTGTTTCATACCTACAATCACTCAAACCTGTTTTTCCATTTGATTCATTAGCTATTAAATATACCTGCATAAATGCACTCATTTTCTCCAAAGCTTGAATCACACTCATTAAAAATCTTCAATTTTCCATAAACAGTTAGCAGGGATAGGTGAATTTGCAAGAAGCCTTTACAATAATGCTTTGCACAGAACTGGTGACTGATAGCTGCTGCATAGAGGAGTATTTTTAGTTGAAAGTCATGATCAGTGCTTTCTGTTTCATAGGTTCTAACAAAAACAAGGAGATTATAGGATCAAACAGAGGCAGGAACTGTGTGCTTAATTCAAGTATAGGAGAATTTATGCCCTTATTTAGAGAAAGCCAGTATAAAGCAGACGAAACCAAATTCAAAAGGGATCCAGCAAATCCTAGAAATAGAGGTTATTTTGCAGTATAAGTGCATAATTTAAAGTTGAATATAAACCTCCAAGTCTCTTAATAGTCGCAGATGCAGTCCTAAAGCAATAAAAAAATTATTCCCAAGTCCAGGGCTAAATGTAATTTTGATATATAAATCTCACTCTTGGGGAAATTGCATGTTTTAATTGTAGTTACGCTTGCTTTGGATGAACAGTGGGCAACTAATGCCAAGTTTTGTTTTCATACGACACCAATTAAAAGAGAATGGTTTTGGTGACCTAACAAGAATTGCTCCCCTGAGTTAATACATACATTTGTTTATGCTGATTGGGGGAAAAAAGTATTTTAATACAATAAAGAGAATTTCTGATGCTCTTTCTTCATTACTAGAAGATATGATAGTGCCAGAGACAATTACTTGTAAAGTAATTACTTTTAAACTCTGCTTTTGCAGTATCCTTAACATTACAGCATCTGATAGCACAAAATTTAGTGGATATGAAGTTAAGTCACCTGAGTGGTACTTGGGCAAAAACAGCCTCATGAAAAGCCGTAGTACATTATACAAGCAGTAGAGTCAAGGGGTACCTAACCAAAAGCAAAGCTGTAACAAGTGGTGTTAAATTACAGGCTGCCACGAATGGCTTTCATCATCTACGGGCCTTCATTAGGAATTTAGGCACAAAAACAGAACTTAAGATGCATAGGATCAGAGATTTGCCTATAGTGTGACATCAGACTCTTTCCAAGAGTCAGCCAACAGACCACATTCAAACCCTTGACTAAAACAATGAGACAGTTGGTATCCCACAGGATCAGTCTTTCACAGGCACCATCACACCAAGGCCACTGTTGGAGTAGGCAAAAAAAATTTTGCTGTGCACAGTTTAAATCCTTTACAAGAAGTGATCTGGAGATGCTTGTCTCTGGGAAAATTGTCTTTCAGGAAGTTTTTGGTATGTGAATTCATGTCCTTACAGAATTGTCATGGTTGTCATTATGGTTTAATTTTACTCTCCAGAAAAACAGAGAGATCTGTGTGAACTTTTGGCTTGTTCTTCAGTTATTGGGATTTTTCTTGATCTTTATGCAAAGTGGTAGCTCTTAGATTTGATGCCACTGATGCTGATGTAAGATCTTAAATTACTTGGATTCAAACCGTGGCTGCTCACATTTTCTGTGTAATTGTAGGCAAGACTTTTAATTCTATATCTCAACTAATAGTCATAGGGCTGGCTCACTGATTTCTGAGGGATTTTCGAGCAGAAGCAGATCTTCAGCTGCTCCTGTTTAAAGCAGTTTCACTGGAGTAAGAACAGTCTTCATCATGTGAGGATATGGTTCTGTGTTATTAACCCTGTGCTGGAACAATGATTAAAATGCCTTCCTTTGAGGTGGCAGTAAGGTATCACCCAGCATGATATAAATGAATCTAAAATGATTCCAAGTGCATTCACCTTTGCTTTTCCTTTTTTCTTTTTTGTATACAAATTTGGGAATGTGCTCATGAGAAATTATCCACTAAAGTTGCTTTGTACTATTCAACAGTAGAATTCCGCTTTCGAAAAAAGCTTTCCTAAATGGAAGTGCTGATGTTTTTCTGATAGCTCTGGTGATGTGGAAATTGGAGCTGTTTTATCCCCTCAGTGTTCTAGTTATACAAGAGCTAATTTGTGTGGAAATGAGAGAACTCATAGTCTAGCCAGCTCATTAGGTGCAATGAAAAGAAAGCCATCCCTCAGGGTCAATGAAAATCACTACCAGAGAAATAATTGTTCATGTTAGAGGGCTGTCTTCCCTTAAGCACAATAATATTGTATTAGTGTGTATTTTTCATACGCTTCTTATGGCTCTATATGAAACAGCACTCACTTTCTTGGAAGGGTCATTTGAAGTTGGCCTTCTGTCTTTTCTTTTTAGTAGAAGTTAACTGCCACAGATTGGAAAACTACATTTAGAAAGTTGATTTTCCAATGTCACTTATGTAGTTTGGTAATTCAAGATTTTTATTAAACTTTTCTTTTTAATGCAAATTTCTGTTCCAGAAAATAGAACATTAAAGAGTATAGTATAATAGCTGGGTGAAGTTAATGACTGTATACTTACTCAAAGATAAAATTTTGCAGTGTAGACTGTATTACAAAATATCTAATGTAATGATTGTAGAAATCATTAATCTGAAATGATTCTTCAAAACAAAATTGTAGAAGCTATGCTGAGATCAGTTATACCGAGACTTTCTTGTCTTCCAGCACAGGAGTATTTTGGAGCAGTGCACGTTTCTGTGTATGCAGACCAATCTGCTCCATCTGTCCTTGAGACTCTGATGTGTGCCCCAAGGGGCTACTTATTTCTCCATTTTCTCAGGTATTTAAAAACACAACACTGCCGCATTTTCATCATTACACTCAATATTGACTTGTTCGTTATGATGTGCTCTCAAGAGTTGATATTCTAAGAGTTGATATTCTATCAGTTTCTACTGAATGGGCTGCAGCTTTTTCTTCAGGAAGACCCTTTAGAATTTAGCAGATCTCAGCATCAGTAAAACATTCCTAATGTTCATCTTAAATGTTTTATTTGTTCTCTTCCACACTACTTCATCAAAATTGTCTTCTTGGACCTTTGTCAGTGATGTCCAGAGATATTTAGAAAAAAACCACAACTTTTTATTTTGTCTTTTTTTTAATCATAAAAGATGATAATATTATTTTATGATTAAAGATAATAATAAAGAGCATGATTTTAATTTAAAATTCTCCCCTCTTTCATGTTGTAATGCAGTATTTCTCAGAAAAATGATAGGTAACTTTGAAGAACTGAAAATAATTGCTGTGATACATTAAATACTTCAGTATAATTACTATCTGAAAGCTACAAGCAAACCTACTTGATCAGTTGCTTCTTTGCAATAAAAGGCTGACACTTTCCAGAACATCAAGATGACTTAATTTGGTGTATAATAAAGAAAAACATTTGTAAATGACAGATTTAATTTTTTTCCTATTGATCAAGGTTGCAATTACTAGATCAATTAACTTTTTGATCTCCATTAGGGTCCAAGTGAAATCTAAAAAAGTTTAAAATGACAGGGAGTTATTTTTTTGTAATAAAATGGATTAGCAGTAGTTGTCAGGAAGTTCAGCAGCGAATCATGGTCTGATACACAGACAGAAATCATTCTGTCCTTCCAAAATATATGCATGCCAAGTACAGGTAATAGTATCTCGAGATATTATGTTACCATTTTTGGTGTTCTTCTATTAAAACTGAACCAGTCGGTCTTTGACTTCTTAACTTTTTATTCAGGTAAATCAGTTAACAGAATTTTACACAGCTGGTGTATGGTCACAGTTGACCTTAGCTTGCATTCATCACTGTGCAAAAGCTAAGTTCTATGATTAATACTTTATAAGGCCAAGTGTGTATGGTATACGGGTGCTGCATAAGTTTACGATAGATTTATCTAAATAAGTAGCTTTAGAGGAGCAGTGTAATGAAAACCAGGATGCTTTGCCCCACATTCTCCAAGGTAAAATTATTTGAATTTAATATTTTACTTTTGCTCATGAGCATGAGGTTTAGTTCCACTGGCTCTGGTTATCACAGAAAGGATTCAATGGGAGGATTTCTCCTCCCATTCCTAAGTGAGGGTTATCATGGAAACACTGAAACTAAAAAATGAGGGAAAAAACCTTCTAACGTAAATATGAATTATACTAAGAATGTCGATTAGCGTAATTATCTTAAGTAGCTCTAAATCAGTGATTCACAATAAGGAAGAAATGTCAGCAGAATGCCTCATTCTGCTACTTACATTTGAATTATAGATTAAGAGCAACAATATTAACCACCTTTCTCCATGCCATGATGCCCAGCAGAACTGTCCATTATTCTTAACCTATGTTTTAGAACACTAAACATTAAACTAATAGGATGTGGGGAGAAAAAAAGAGAACTAACTATACAAATTCTTTTTGAAGATCTAGAGAAAAAAATGAGCCACTCATGATAAAAAACATACAGATTTTATATGACCTTATAAGTGACATAACCTTCTATTTCCTCCCAGCACCTGGGGGAATTTTCTAGTCAGCATCCCTGAAAAATAAAAATGTCTGTCTGATTATCACATATAACTTCTTTGGAAATATAATGGTGGCAATTTTTCAGATACCTTGATCACTGTTTTTTATACCTTATCTACATCTCAGATGAGACTCATGGTGAAACTAACAAAATTTGGCACTTCTTGATAAGGTTATTTAAAAGTTTGAGATAGAAAATGAGGACTACGATATTCTAACGCAAGCATAGAATGTATCTAGAAAGGCAAAATAGTTATTGAGACAGGAAGGTGGGTCAGTGAACTTATTTGGCTTTTAAAATGTTTCTCTAAAATTCAATTTTTTTTATTTGTAACCAAATTCAGTTCATGTCATAGATACAAACCCAACGTTTTGGCCCAAGAATAAATCAATCAGGAGCAAAACAGATGACTGAGACAAATGAGAGGGAAAACTGAAATTCATTTAAATTACTTTTTTTCTCTAAAAAATTATTACAGTACTAAAATGTAACTGGAAGCTTTATAGCTTTGAGAACTCAGTCTACATCACATTAAGAGACTTTGTAGTCTTAAATAAATGAGAATGAGAAAGAGGAGAAAAAGATGGGTAAACAGCAGCGATAAAATTGAAAGCAATTTATCTACAATAATTCAATAAATTAGTGGAAAAATGGGAGATACAGATCTCACAATCATTAATGAGCCATTCATTAAACCAAACTGTATTTCAATTTTTTTTTAAGTTAAACTATAACCTGAGCTATTTGTTGCTGTCAAACCTGTGCCTGTATTCATTTCTGACATTATTTTGGTTGAGCTGCCTCAGCTTTATCTGTAAGTAGTTTCTGAAATAAATGCCATGCTTTACAAATAGAGATACTCAAAGAAATGAAAATACACATTCCTTGAGCTGCTGGTGCTGGTAGACAAAGGAGTGGCAGGGGAGAACTATATAATGTATAAGGTCTTTGAATTGAAATTACTCCCTACTTGCTTAAATCTTTCTGGAAACAGTCCCGTGTATGAAAGAGATCAGTTATAACCAAAATGCTAAGAAATGGTTTCAATAGACAAAAAAAAATATTATTTTTTTAGTAACTAGGATGCTAAAATGTAAAATTCCTTGGTATCTACTGATTAGCTACTTTGCCATCTGTGTAACAGTTTCTGTACTGCTAAGCTTTGTGTATTTCATTGAGGTAGCAATGTGAAACAAACAGTACAGTAATAGCAGTAAGAATGTTTGTATTTCTATTATATTCTGTATCTTTTCATTCTGTGATACTTTGTGGTTTTGGGGTTAAACTGCAACAAGGCATTATCATAACTACCATTATTAAAATGTTTTCAAGTCTTCAGTTCTCCAGAGATGAATTAACCATTTTCAGGAAAATGCTGAAGGCTCAGCATATGTCTCTGACAAAGGGTGTTTTGATTTGGTACAGTGTGTGTTACCTCTACTTAGCGAAATTTATTGCTCTCAGGTAATGAGAGCTCCTTGGGAGAGCAAGTTTAGTAATTGAGGCATAAAAGATTAAAGCAAGAAAAAAACAAACCCTGTTACCTTTTGTTTTCTTTGTGACTTCCAAGTGACTGCCTCAGTAGTAACTGCTTTTTCCTTTCCTAATTTGAAATCTTTTCTCAAAGATAAATCATATTAATCTTCATATAACCATTCCTTGCATCCACTTCAAAACCATGGAAGATGCTTTGATCACTTTCATACTCATGTTTTTGCATGACAATGAATAATATGAAATCTTTTGTGATTAGACTGGAGCTAAAGGTGAAGCAGAGAGCTGAGGCTTTTAGATCTGTAGCCAAAAAATAACCTGGCATTTACCTGTCTGTGGAATCATCTTGTACTGGACATTTAGAATCACAGAGCAAATGGTGGCCTATAAATGAATGATTTTTCCAGTTTCAACATAATAAAGGTAAAAGACTGAGTGGCTTGAGGGAGGAACTGTTGGTGCATGATCAGAGTTTTCAAGTATGTGGTTTTTGTCAAGATACTAAAATGGTTGTCCTACAGATGCTCATTAAAGAAGAACTCTTTTGATTGAATTTTGCAAAAATATAGATACTTGATAAGAAACTGTTTTAAAAGGGGAAAAGGTTGTGTTTTGTTGTTTTATTCTCATCTGATATTATCAGTCATGTCTTGTTGAAATAGACTCTGCATGGAAACAAATATTTGGTAAATTCTAGTGTTTTACTCACATTGAGCTAAAAAAAGGTCTGTAATTTTTATTCTGACTGGCTATTCTCTATATAAAGTAGGGGACCACTTTAATTCTGAATCTGCTCACAGGAGGTGAATCTGCTTTTGCTACCTATCCCATAAGAAAAACATTCTGAAGTTGTTATGTTTTCTTCTATTCATTAGGGATAGAAAATTAAGAAATAAGTAACTATATATTATTTATAAATATTGGTTTTGTACCAGGGTTTCACTGTGTAGGACATAATTCTATTTTGTTTGTTTCCTGTCCTTAATTTGGTTATATTCTTTGTCTATTATCAAAACAGTTCAATTGTAATTGGAGAAGAGTTCCAGAAACTGCAAGCTCTGTTGAAGAGAACTTGCTGTGCTTTGATACAACAAGCAGTGTGATACAACAAGCAGCGTAATACAACAAGCAGTAACAAGCAGTGCTTCACCTGTCTACACTAGCACAAACTGGGGAACAAAGTGGTAGGAAAAACCACAAATTATTGACCTTTTTCCTGTTCTTTTTATTAATGCGTTGATCTACACACAGAGAGATGTTCTGTTACTGCTATATTGAAGGTAAATTACTTTAAAAAGTGAAACTCTCTAGTTTGAGTCAATGTTTTCCTTTTTTGTTTTCAATTCGTCATTGCCAACAAAGATAGAGAAGGGGTGGTTATGGCAATGGAAACCACTACAATATCTACTGTTCCTCGTGCCAGGATCAATGGTTGCTTGTACTATAAAGAAGCCCCTAAAAATATTTTCTCTGGAAAGAGGTTAACAGTGAGAAAATATTAAGGTGAACTTTAGGCAGTGAAGATGATACTGAAAACCCTAAAATTAGCCTTAGTAGAAGCCATCTTCTGATTTTATCTGTTTCTGTAGTTTACTTTCACAGACCTTTTCCTAATAACACGCTTCACTTCTCTTCCCCCACCTCCAATTTTAGTTCTGTTATAGAACACAAATGCATGCTCTAATAAACAGACAAAATTGATGCATAGGTATATTTCCTTTCTTTTGCAACCTGGCTCTCATATAAGGCTTCTTGTCACTCATCCGGTTTTTTTTTACTCCACCCACTTTTCGTTCCATGTCACTGTGCATGCTTCTAGTTGTATATAAACTGGATGGAAATTAAAACACAAAGTATTTTGTTAGTATTTTATTAAAAGTACTTCAACCAATACACAATCAATTGAAATCCTCAAGGTTAGGAGCAGTTGAGCAAAAAGTCTTTATGCTACTTACTGGGCTAGGAGCAGGAAGTGCCCTTGAGAATTACAATATGATTTCATGGAAGATTAGGAAAAATCTCTCTCTTAGGGTAGCCGTGGAATCTGAATTCATCATATCCTCTACAAATTTAATGCAGATATAACAGTCTCCATGTTATTACTATCATTTTCCTTAATAGAATATTTAATTTACTTATACAAATAATACAGTACAAAATTAGAAAATTTAAACTGTCTTCATTGTGTCAAAAAGAAACCAAAATTCAGAAAGTGTCTGTCTTAACCTACACAAAATAGTTATGGTCTCAGCTAATAAGTCTGTGATGTCATCCTGAGTACCACAATAATTATTTACTCACTGCATTATCTATCACCATGAAAGAAAAAGTAATAATTAATTTTCTTGGCTTTTGTTTTGAAGTTAACAACAGCAGTTTTCCATTACAAAAAAAAAAAAGGACCTTTCCATTGATCGTGAGTTATGGTCATTGGAGGGGGCTTTAAAAGATCATTCTTATCTTCTAGTACCTTGTGGAAAGTGAGATGGTTACTGCTGCTTTCATGAATACAGGTTTACTTCAATCTAGACAGAACTTGGGGTTACACCACTGTACTAGTTTGAAAACAAACCAGTGGGAGGCACCAAGTCAGAATAACAATTTAATGGAAATTAAAGAAAAGGAAAAAAAGTAAAAGAAAACACTGGTTCAAACTGACAGAGTCAAGGTACAGCCTGACACCCTGTTAGGCAGGGTGGTGGTAGCAGTCTGGTAGAATGGTGGCTGCAGTCCTCTGCAGCAGTGATCCTGTAGAAAAAAAAGGGTCTGCTCTTCCTCAGGAAGTCCAATGGTGGCTGTGTAGCTCCTGTCCTCTGGAAATCCAGTGGGAAGGGTTGTCTCTGGTGGTCAGAGTCCCAGATTATATCCACGATGGGATGCTTGGTTCCTCCCTCTGGGTGGAGCATCTCACAATGGGGTAATGAGTCATGAGGCCAAGTGTTAATTATGCTCATTAACAGAAGATAGTCCGGAGGGAGTTATCTCTGAGTCATGCAGCAGGACAATGATGGGCAATTAACAGAAAGATAGTCTGGGGGGAGGAGGCAAGGAAACGCTGCCCCACCTGATTTCAACAGCTCATGAGGATGGTAATAGAATACACTGCAACCCAGGACAACCACATAAACAATTTTGCACAAATTTGAGCTACCCATTTGTTCTTGTTTAAAATGATTCACTTCACTCCAAATAGCTTTTATTAACTGATAATCAGTTTAGAAAATGAATTTTTCACAGTGTTTTGTCCCTCCAAATAAACTCAAAGCCGTATCAATTTGTACTCATTATACTCCACTTCTCTGCTACTGTCAGAAAGTTACTTTAGCATTTCAAGTTATACCATCATTACAGTATTTAGAAAGTTATTTAAAAGATGTACTCTAATAGACTGTCACTCAATCTTTGACTAAAACTCTACAGAAGATACTTTTTAAATGAGCTCACTGGTGCACAATCAACTTTTAATGCAAATGTTCCTAAGCTCTGTCACCATCAGCTGTTCTTAGTTCCACATTATCTCAAAAGGTCTTGTACAGAACCAAGAAACATCTCAAAATCAGCAGTTCCTGGCTGGCAGAGCAAGAGATGACTAAATTGGCATTGGTTATGTTGGACAATAAATAGATCACTTTTATTGCTCTCACTTCACACTCACCTTCACTTACTAGACATGTCAAGAAACAAAATACATAAATCTACCCTAGTCCTTTTAACAAGGTTTAATTTCCTACAGAGGACAGTGTGAGATAGATTCTTTACTGTGTGTACACTCTGTGTGTTCACACAGGGTGTGTGATCCTATCTAATCTACAACAGCCCTGATATTCCCTTGTTTGACCTTCTACAGGCCAGCTAAAAGGGTAGATTTACTGTGCATCAAGACCAGTGCCTTTTCTGGGGGTTGCTGCAGTAAGAGCCAATAAGGACTGGTCAGCTGGTGAGATGAGCCCTTAGGAAGTGGCCTCCTTCAACCTGAGCATTACCTAATAAAGTCAAGTAAAATGGAAGGGTTAAAAATTGAGCAATTAATGAAGCAATTGTGTATCTCAAGAACTCATACTGTCAAAAAAATAATTTCTGGGGACGTGACTTAGTGAATAATTCTGTAACAGCTGTAATTTCATCCTTCATACAGATAGTCTAATTCTACAGGAGAGTACTAACAATTAAAGGGTTATCAGTAGCTCCTATGAAATGAACTGGACAAAAATGAGGAGTACTGTGAAAACAAGATGGTTCTCTCCCTCCATCATCTTCACAGATAGAGGAGTTCTATTCCTTAAAAATGCCGATCTAGCATCTTTTGTATTGTTTTCATTGCTGTTTCAAAACATGATATGAAAATAGACAATTATATCTCTTCCCTCTTGTAGACTGTATTTATCACAAAACTAGATGGTCTTGTTTTTATAGCACATGCCAAGTAATTTTATAATAACATTAACTCATCTTTCTCCCACTGAAATATATAGATGGCACAAGCATTCTCTTCAAAGAGATTGCATTCTCAGAGTAAAAGCAGTAATATTGAAACATGCTGAGAAGGAATATGAAAGAGATCATTTGTATTTATTATTCTTCATGTGAAATTAAAACTAGCTAACACAGCAAAAGCAGCCAGCTTGGTGTCAGTGTCACGTAATTAGGAAATGCTTGCTGAATGACTAAAGATACAAACATATTTATTTCCATTATACTCTGATCAAACTGTTCTGATGGTGAGCTCTGCACATATAGAAGAGGATAAATACATTAAAAATGTGTTTTATCCTCGGTCTTTTCCATGTGACATTATTAGTGTTTTATTAGTAAATAGCCCTTACATTTTAGTACTAGTCTGGGTCCCATGGCAGCATTCTTTTACCTTTATTTCTACAGTAGTATCTCTACAAAGATATTGGCATTAAGGCACATTTCATTAGCATGAAGCTACATAGATTTTTCAGATTTGGAATAAATTGTGGGCTGATTGAGTTTAGTGGCTTTTTAACAGTTTGGTTCTGTGGTATGTCTTCTATCTAATGGAAACAAAATTACTGTTATGCTCCAGCTCAAAATGCTGGAGGCTGATAATCTTTCCTGGTTGTAATACCATTTAGGGATTTGTTAGATAGCTCTCAAGACACCCACCAGTTTTTAAGAAGCAGAATGTTAAGACTATGGAATCAAACTTGAAATAGAAGAAAGGAAAGTGTTGGCAACTCCCTTGCTACTGAAGATATCATTACTAGTCTTCCCTGCATTTCTTTGTAGATGTTTAAAAAACACAGGAAAAATACCCTCAAATTAAACAGGAGGCTTACACTGGGTGTAAACTCTGGTTGGTAACATAATTTTCAGTAACCTGGTGGCCAGACTGAAAATAATTACATTATGCCACTGGTTTCCATCAGGAAAAGAGAGTGAGCACACACTGAGTAAGATTTTATAAAGAAAATAAATTTATAAAGCTTTTAGGACTCAAATGCATACTTTGCATGTACAAAAATAACCTGGATTCTTTTTGTTTATTAACATGTTCATACATTATTTAATACTGGGACTAACAAGAATTGATGAACCTTGTCATGCTTTTCAGAGCCTGAGTTATGGAAAGTGACACGACTGAGAGTTCTGCTTGTTTTATGTGGCCTACAGGCTTTATGAAGAATGCCATAATATATTTTACTCACATCTCCATAATACGGCTGTAAACAAATACTATTTATGGATGTGGTCCCTGTGAAGAGAATTTGTATGGAGTCTGTGTGTGAAGGGTTATTGATTTTTGCTAGAGCTGAAAGTGAGTAAGCAAGTATGGTAAATAAATCAGGAATCCATTATACCAGTACATTACTGCCAGAAACACTTGCTTGAATTTTTTTTGTTTGTTTTTTTGAACATATGACTATTGCCATCAAGATATTTGTCTCATTGCTTACGTAGTGCTTTCCACTCCTTTACCCTTGGGAACAGCTGCAGAGCTCCCAGGGCAGGACTTTGTCTTCTGACAGGAACAAGGCAAAGAACAGAGGTCTGTGACTCTGAGCAAACTTTCTAGGAGTGGGGAAGTGGTGGTACCAGAAGGAAAACCAAGAATTAATTCCTTCCATCATTCCCGAGTCTTCCTTCTGTCCTGCTCCTTAAAGCAGTCAAAACCAAGGCACAAAAAGGAGGCATCTCTCACCCTGTCTAACAAAACTGTCCACATTGCTCTGTCCTTCAAAGGGCTCCTCATGTCTTGAGGAGCCCTTGTTCTCTTTTCTACATATTTGCTCTGTTTTCTCAAAAATTCTGGCTCAGTCCCATATTTGTTCTTGTGCTGTAAGGATACAAAACAATAAAAAGGTTTAAGTTGGGAGCTTAAGATTTACTTTCTCAATTTTTTAGGAATTATTGCTTTTCTAAGTGTAATTCAAAACTCTTGTTCCCAGGTGGTCTTGAAAAGTCTGTGAAGATTGTTTTCTTTCCTTGATGCAGTGTTATTTTTTTCTAACCTGTCTCAAACCATGAGGTATAGCCCTTGATTCAGCTCTAAAGAATTTTTCTTAGCACCCAGAGCAACCGTCAGCAGTAGTCAAGAAAGCTGCTTTGGCATTTCCTACTGGAATCTTTATCCTGTCTCCTGCTTCATACACTTACCAGCTTCAACCTACCCCTTAACACACTAACTTTTATCTTTTTTCAGCTTTATAGTAAAGATTTTCCTCAGATTTTGCTCCTGCTCAAACTGCTCCTCATTCAATGGCTGCCTTTTTCCATGCTACTCCTTCACCCAAAGGATTTGTTGGATTTCTCACCTAATTCTTCAGCCCTTTTTGCCCAGTGAATCAGCTGGCATGTTCTTTATATCTATTATGTACCAGCTGTCACCCAAATGGTTTTATGAGTAACTCAGTATTTCCTGCCCAAATGCAGTAGTACCACCCCAGTTCCTTCTGCTCAAACCATTCTTCTCACTGCAAACTCTTCTGGACTCCACTGAGGAAACCCAAACCCTTCAGCTCTTCTCACTGACACACCTCAGTGCCTTACCCAAACTCTGCTTCTTGAAGTAAACCACAGCTTCCCACCAAAATCTTCTCACTAACCTGAAAATATTTCTAATTGTGAACATGGAAATAAAGCCTTTGTTCAAGATGAAAGAACCCATGAGTGTTATCTTTTTTGCAGACAGGACAAGAAGATGTGGGTGAAAACAGAGAAGGGAATGAGCAAGAAAATTGTCTCCTGTCATCTCCAATATTTTGGGGATCATCCTGCGTGGGCAGGAGAAATAATCAAGCCCAGGAGCACTATTAAAAATGGAGGAAGCAATAAGTGCTAAAGGGATTTTAAATATGTGGTTCAAGAACTAGATGAAATTAATTCTACTGTATGGTATTTAACTACCTCTGGAATACTCCTCCACCAAACTGCTTCTAATCAGAGCTGGCCCGCATCAGAATGTGCTTTGAACACTATGAGAAACCAGAGAACGTTGTGAGAGCATCACCTATGTAGTGGAGCCAAACTGACTGCAACTAGGAGCATAACGAGATGTTATTAGAGCTCTAAGAAATGTATGAAATCCAGTCATTGAGCACTTGTATCATTAACACCAGTTATTCATCAGACAGTGGAGGGCTGCAGTCTGCTGTGCTAAGTGGTGTCACCTGAGACGTGCTTGCAGGAGCAGCTTGTGTTGTGGCATGGTCAGGGGCATAGGTTGTGCTGATTGCTGTGTTGATAGTCCTGTCAGGTGAGCTAATTATGGCTCAGTCACTCAGATGAAAGCAGTAGCATCAGGATAAGTCACATTGAGCCACATCGAGTGCAGGGTGACTGCTTTAGTAGTCTTTGTTCTCTTATTCTGTGTAAAACCTCTTTACCACAGGATTCAAACCAGTTTTATTCTGATCTTTGAAACTCTGATTCTTTGTAAAGTAACCCTTAATCCTTTGAGAAAGAGGCCTCTGCCTTGCCCTTTTTTCTTCCCCCCCCCATCCCAACATTTAGTCCCAGCGATTTGAGGAGCATTAAACCCTACAGGCAAGGCAGTGCCGCTATGACCGGGGGTGGGGGCTTTGAAGCCGCAGCCGCTCTTAGCTCCGTCAGGGACGGGCTCTGTCCCGTCCTTCTCTAGAGAAGACAGGACAGTGCTGGGCGGTTCGGAGCCGGGGATGCTCTCCCGCCCCGGGCTAATTACAGGAATTAATTGCAGATGAGCGCCGTGCGGGGGTGCATGAAGTGAGAGGGGCCGGGGCGCGCTTCCCCACAGTCCTACAGCCGGCTCCGAACAGGGGTTCTGTGGGAGCTGCTCTTCTTAACTCCCAAGAAAAAGGTTTGGCTTGTGTTCTTAGTGGGGGTCTGGGTATTTTCTCCGTTTGTTGGTTTGTTTTTGTTAGTTTAATTTAAGAATGAAGGTGAATCAGGGGGATGGGAAGCAGGAGAATTAGTTTGTCAGGAACAATGCATCCAGCTTGGTCAGCATACCAGGGCAGGAAGAAAAGATAAGAGAACTCTGATAAAACCAGGGGGAGTCTCCGACAGATATCCTGCGAACTAGCTCAAACCAGTCTCAAAGGCCAGGGGTACAAAAGAGCATGCAAAACACCAGACCACACTGCGCAAGCGCAACGCGGATGTAAATGACTTTTGGGTTCATTATAATACGAAGCGAGGCTGGGCGGGGCTAGGTGATGAATATGTATAGGCATGTTGCGAAACTTAATGAATATGGAACTTGTAACCCGGTAAATACCGAGCTGAATGCAGCTGTCGGCACGCATGGCTTTGGAGGAGCGATGCCCCGTGCGTCCCAGCTGGAAATAAACATACCTACTTCACTACTTCTTTAGTAGTGGAGTTCTGTCCGCTCTTCAAAGGTGGCTTGAAGTCCAGCAGTCTCCCTTCCAGGTGAACACAGTTCTGTGGAAGGAGCAGGGCCAAAGAGTGATTTACCAATATTGTCAGCAACCTTTTACTAAGCATGTGGAAAAACTAATAGTTTACTCTTGTGTTGAGTCTGTCTTTATTTGTTATCTTTGCCCGGTGCTGCTCATTGCTCAGCACGTGCCTGTGGAGGAGCTCCTGGGACAGCCACAGCAGGTGGGAAAAGCCCATGGAAAAGGCAGGAACTGGATGTGCCATGCCCGTTTTCAAGTCAGGTTCGCATGGAAATAAGGCTTTCTGAAATACTGGAAGTCCTGGGTGCTTACACAGCCTTTTTTTGCTGTGACAAACTTTGCTAACTGTGTTCAGTGGCCCAGCTGATGAGGATAGTAACTAATGAAACTCTTGAATAATTTGGAGTTGTAGTGTCTGCTGCATCCTGATAGGAGAGAAAGCAGAACTGTGTGTGGTTGGGAATAAGTTATTAATGAAGCGGTTACAAAAACAATGTTTTTGTTCTGCTTTGTACCTCATGAAAGCTGTTAGCTTCTCTGAGGCAGAAGGAGGAGGAAAGGGATGTTCTCATTAGTAGCTGCCAGCATCCCAAAGTGCTCTTTGGGTATTGCAAAGCAGAACAGTACGAATTGCAGCAGAGATAAGGGATGGTAGAAGTCATACAAGTTTGCTCCGTGCTTCTCTAGATATCATCACAGTGTGTTATGAATAAATTAGGGTAGCAGCATCTGTTTGCCACCTACATAAACTAAGTAAACTCTTTGAAGGTATGAAAAATATGCTTCTGTTTTGGGTATAAGAACACCTTTTTGTCTAGGTGTCGATATAATAAAGAAAAAACCGAAAAATAAACAATAACCCACATGAATATTTGAACAGTTTAACATCTTTAGATAGGCTTTTGTGAGCATTTCAAGTACAAAAAGTAACTTTTGTGTCCATAATGTTACAACAGTCTGACCTCAGCCTGGTTAATGGGAAATGATAGAATGAATGAAAATTTCGGTTATCATCAGATGCAACATAAGGACAGTTTTATTCTCTTCCTAGTCCTGAAAGACTAGATGTGAATGCTGTGTGTTTTTAGCAGAACTGTGCATTGGATGTGGCTAATTATTATAATAGAGCAAAGCATTTATTATTTTCCAAGAGTGGAAGTAAAATCATTCTTAGAATATTGATGAGGCCATGTGTTTTAGGCCCAGGATTTTCTTTCCTGTAGTATTAGCAGTTCCCAAGGCAATCCAAGCAACTCCCATTCCCTCCAGGCTGGCCTGTGAAAGTCACTGCTGCTCAAACTTTCTCTTGTTCTTTGGGGTTACTGAAGATCAAATGGTTAGATAATGACAGATTAATTTAGCAGAGTTCTCATAAATTGTGCTGGACAAAGTTGTAAAAGGATAATTGTTGCGTAGTGGTTGCTGCTTTGTCTTTGCCTATTTTTCTCCCACTATAAAAATACATACAAATTGATAAACATTGACTTAGTCACTTCTGACCAGCCCTGAGGCCTGAGTATATGGACTGATCCTTTCTTTTGCTCTCCCTTTATGGAATCTTATTCAGTTAGGACTATAGTGCTTTGCAAAATTAGGCACCAAAATTGGCCAGACTGACTAAAACATGGATTTATTGAGTAGAAAGAAAGAAAGTATGGTTTTTCAGCAGCTCTTATCTGGCTCCATTTTTTGTCTTGCTTAGATTTGGCTTTCTTTTTGTGACAGTAACCTTTCCAAGGCTTTTCAGAGAAAGGGCACATGAGCAGTGGAAAGAGTTATTTGTTCACCAGCAGTATGAGCCATAACTTCATTCAAGAGAAATAGCTGTGTCACAGTTGGAGAGCAGAATTTTATGCATATTTTAAGATATTGCCACGATAGGATAAAATTGAAATTGTCATATTATTTTTCTTCTGTGTTGTGCTGCCTTGCCATTAACAGGCATGATTGTGGACAGTAGGTTTGTTTCAGAAAAGTTCAAACTTCAGTCTGAGATTAACACTGGATAGAAGTAAAATCCTTCCAGGTTGTGACTTAATGAATAAATTCCGTTTTTAAATTTGGTAAAATTGTTCTGTAGTGAACAGTAGCTATTTTGTTCTGTAATGTCTCAGTAGAATGGTTTAAGAGGATTCATTTTCAAGCAGTCTATCCCAGAAATGTGGCCTGTTTTTCTTGCAGTCAGTTTGGTGTTCCCCTACCTGAGTAATGAGAGTTCCACTCCCATGCCCTGAAAAACATCATAAGCCAATGTGAACTTGGAAATAAAATGGCACAACATTTATATCTCTTAGTTAATATGCTTTTTAAAAATAAATACACAGTGGTTGTGTCATTTTCAGCGAGCTATTTGTAACAGCTGATAGAGATTACTTGACTGAGCAGCTGATGTCTATAAACAGCCTGTGTGTAGGTAGGGTAGCAGGGGGGCTGATGAGAGGAGTATGACTTATGGTTTTTATTGCTGATGATAATCACGTAGTGACTCTGGAGTATGGGGGTGTGCAGAAAAGGTAGGTGAGAGTTCCATGATATTTCTGAAAGCAATAAGGGGGCAAAAATCTCCAAAAACCACTGAGGTAGTTACTGTGCTAGAGGGGACAGGAAGGTGAGAAAGGCATGTTTGCTGGTCATTTTCAGCTGCAATTGTATTTAAAACACAAGTGGGATTTTTTTAAAGATTTTTATAGTGGGTGGATGAGGGCTTGCAAATTTGAGAATTAGGTGTTAACTAAAGGTGGATAGAGAATTAAGGTGTGCTGTGAAATAAGGAAACTGAAAGTGATGCTGCTAGAGCTGCAGCAACTCACTGTCAGCAAAAGGGGAGAGAGTCCCTATTCCCTCCTCCCCCCCTCACACATCCACTGGCTACATGATCCCCTCCCTTTTCTCTGAACAAGCTTGTTGATTATCTTTACTGAGCATCAGTGAGTTGAGTGACAAGGAAAAAGCAGGGTGTAGGAGGCTGGGAAATGTAGGAGGACGTCCACCTTTTGGAGGCAGGGAGTTTTTAGACTGTGATAAGCATTTGAGCTGTGAAATGCAGCATCCCTTCAAGAAAATATGTACTGCATTGTTAGGAGGAGGAAAAGGCAGGTTCTTCCCCAAGGGAAGAGAAACCAGGCACAGTAAGGTGGGCAAGGGAATTGACAATCCCACAGTATGAGGGAAAGACAAGCAGGGCAGTCATAATGGCAGCCAGGGCCAGCCAGGAGCCTGGATAATCAGAAAAGTGTGGTCATGAGTCAGGTTCAAGGTCAATCTGGGATGTCAAGACAGCAAAATGTGGCTGTGATCAGGTCTGGAAAATAACCAGGGTCAGAAACAGCCCCATGCTGGCCAGGCATGTTGCATGGTGATGAGCTGGGTCTGAGGTCAAGAGAAATCTGTGTTTGGGCTGGGTTCAGTGACTGGGCACAGGCACGGCTGCTGCAGTGCTACTCAGGTGGGGCCATGGGTAAAAGCTTCAGCTTTAATGCAGCTCCCAGGGGAGAGGTACAACCCTCCTTGAGGCTCCTGTCATCGATACAGAGACCCAAGAATGAAAATATGCTGGTTTCCCAGCACAGATATGTAGCTGGTCCTGAGACCAGCTGTCAATAGAGCTGTGATCTTGACTTGGATTTTGGTAATACAAGCTAGGCAAGACAAACTTGAGGTTCAGATCTAGCCCTAGCATACAGAAGGAATAATTCCTGCCAGTAGCAAGCAGGTTCAGGGGACACAAAAAACCAAAGTAGTGAATGAAATATCCTGTCTGAGCTGTCTGCAGTGAGAATTCAACAAATGAGATCACTGGTTCTTTTATAACATGAAAATCAACAAGAGTTTAGATAAAGCTTCAACTTCAGTGTTGACAGCTCAAATCTGGTTGCAGTTACTGTCTTGTTTCCCCTCAGCTTCTCAGATGAATGGCTACATATGTGCTAGATGTTTTCTTTCTCCACCCTGAATGTATCTGGATGTACAAAATATAGTCCCCTGTCAGAGACAGGGTACACAGAATAGGCCAAATGAGGAGTTTTGGCATCTCACTTTTTAGGGTGGCTTTGGAATGTAGCTGCCAGCTCAGAGCTGCCTTATTGCTAAACTGATAAAACACATTATTGAGTCAGGCTTCCAGTCTGGCATGGGACGGTTTGGGTTGGAAGACAAAGATCACCCAGTGCCCATTCCCCTGCCAAGAGGACCTTTTAGGCTATGTGGGTAGGTATGACCAGACCACCACCAGGTCATTCTGATTAGTTTACTAAACCTTCAAGTGGAGCAACCTTGAAATATGCTGATTGTAAAATGCACCTGTCAAGTTCAGCTGAAACTCTGAGTCAGTAGGGTTTTAAATTTACTTTTTTTTTTTTTTT
Source organism: Corvus brachyrhynchos (assembly GCF_000691975.1). Lineage (NCBI taxonomy): Eukaryota > Metazoa > Chordata > Aves > Passeriformes > Corvidae > Corvus > Corvus brachyrhynchos. Next base: position 5,160,827 of record NW_008235977.1, read on the forward strand.
TAATATTTTTGTCTCAGATTTTCTGATTCTGGTGACAATATTGAGCTACAATCTCAACACAAATATATCATTACAAATGCCAGCATTTGGATGCATTGCTGTCTGCCTGTGGAATGATTGATCCATGTCATAGCAGTCATTAGCACTATGCTTGTACTACTTAAGTTTGAAGTCCTTTTCCTAACAACTTGAATTAATCAAAATGTTGCCAAATAAAGCTCCCTTGTCTAATCTAACAACTTGTTCGTGTTAGCTTAAACACTCCCTGTGTAATCAAACTACTTAATAGAGGTATAATTAAGTTTAATTTTACACATTAACCACAATGTGTCTGACTGTCTGCTGTCTACCTTTTGCTGGGGTACTAAAACTGTTCTTATTCAAAGGAATTCCACTTTTTTGCAGCTTCTTTAGGCAACTTAAATCAGTTCTATAAATCTAGAAGTGAGTCTAAAAGTTTGCCAAAGATCAAAAAATAGACGGTAAACATTACTTTTGTTTTTCTCAAGAATTATTTTTCACTATTACTACTAATTTTTAATCCAGTTTTTCCTACTAAAATATGTGACACAAGTTCAGGAAGACATTAGGAAGCAACATTGAAGACTAACAGCGCCCTGTAATCCAAAAAGAGCTCTGGGGAGCAGTGGTCAAATATAGGTGAAGATTTTCCAAAGGAAATAACTGAGTTGTTCATCCTGTGCAGGCTTGCAGCTTTTTTCAGTGAGATGGCCTTGACAAAATTAATATTTGTTTTTATTTTCGTTTCTGAACTAGGCCTGAAGACAATCTCCTTGAATGTCTAGTGCAAGAGTCTGCCTTAGCTGTGAAGCAGCAGCAAGGTCTCTGTGGATTTCACATCCCATTTTAAACCTGTCTGTGTATGCTGCACTGCCCTACTGCATCTTAGTCACCTTGTACTGGATTTAAACTTCAAAATTAGCTACAAGGAAGCTGGAATGCCTGGAAGATGGTGGGGGAAAAAAGAAAACATGGATTATATCTTAATCAAAAGAACATGCTGAGTGAAAGGGTGATGTACACTTTTGTGAAGGAATGCAGTGTAAAGGCCTCCTTTCTGTGTGAATTCTACTTCCCATGCAACCTAATTTTGTTTGTTTGTTTTCTGAAAGTAGCTTAAATTTACAACTAAAGGAATGTGAAAATGAATAAATAAATATTTTATTGGTTTTAGAAATTTTCCCATTCTTTTAGGAGCTTAATGTATTAGTCTTATTTTTTTTTTTTCTCTTGTTGAGAGAAAAATTGAGGGGATAGAATTGAGGGGTGAGTGTAGCTTTCTGTGTTTTGTGGGTTTTATAATGCACTGAGGAAAAGCACTTCTGTGACTTGTAGCTTATGGTGCAAGATGAGGGAGAGGCAGTTTGGTGTTCTGCATGTTTTGACTTTTAAAATGGCCAGAGATGTATTCAGGGACTAAGTGGTCCATTAACTGTTACATTTCACATCATTCAGTTGTTTTATGTGATGTGCATAAACCTTTGTTCAAAAACTTCATAAGCACTTAATTATTTATACAAATTTTTGATGGCACAATTTTTCTACTGTGCACTATTTATGTTTTTAAAATTATAGAAATATTAAATTTGTTTATTTTGTTACTGTAACTTGTTTTCTCAAGTTTCATGTTTTACATGGCTGAATAGAATTTGGAAATTGTTGAGTGTTAGCATTACAGGAAATGGCTCAAGCTATGGCATTTACCATAAACTATGTTCATAATTGCTAGCACTTCAGTTTCTCTATAAGTAAGCACCAGTGTGGAATTATTATGCATTTTTTGAAACCAGAAAGTATGGATTCATCTGGTATTGATTACCATGTTACCACATGTTAATTATGCCTGGCAAAGATTTTGTTCCTTTCCGTTATATGTTTGTGGAGAAGCCAGTTAGTTCTGCTTCATTTCAGCAAACTGGGCTGATGCCCAGACAACTATTATTAGTAGCTTCAGTGTCATTATTTATACTGAATGGCAAAATTTATGATTATCAGGGTGAACCGTGCAACCTGAAAGGGAAATTCTTGGCAAAACATGTTTATGTTTCTTTTCCTTTGTCATTATGCCATGTTCATGACAGCTACATTCTCACAGTGCCAGTTGTTTTTATTGGGTATTTCCATCAATTAAAAAAATAGCCTCATATTTTGCAACTACATTCTTGGCTATAAGGCATCATGACCATATGAGGGAAATCTATTGTGGTAAGTGCCTGAGGAAAACACTAATATCGCACCCAAATTGTGATTCACCTATGTTTCCCTGAGGTAAATCTGCACAACCAGGAGTAATACCCATCTTAGTGGGTAGCTGTGCTACAGTTACTTTGTGATTGTTGCTTTTTAAAGGAACAGTGGTATTTCAGCACCACCTATGGGTATTTAAAGGAAATCTATTTAAATCTACAACAGGATTCACAAATGGATTCTGTACTTATTGAAAGTTCAGGACTATTTGTGATGATTGCATAGCTGCTGTTACAAGCATTTTCCATCTTTAATCTTGGCTCAAAAATGGAGTAACATACTATGTAATATGTATGAAATATGGTATAACATTACATGTTAAATTTGTTGTATTGAAGAAATATTTAGTGTGAAACTACATGATCAGAGAGCATGACAGGAAGCTTAATGAGATGCAGTTTTCAAAAGTTTTCAGGTTTTGCCTCTTAATCTAAATAAAGGGCTGGGAGAAAAAAGGGTTTTTAGTAGTGTCAAATTTTCTCTGGATTCATAGGAGGGTTTTCTGTACTTTAGGAAGTTTTTTACTGATTAAAACCACAGAATCTGAGTTCACCCTTAAATACAAACACGGCTGAGATTTATAAGTAACTGGTACATTTTTGCATCCTGTGTCTCCTTTATGTGGAATGATTCATGTTTTTGAATTGGGCAAGAGTGTTGAAATTACTGGCCTTTTGAAAGAGCAAGATATGAGAACTCAAGTTGCCTGGATCTCCCAGAGAAATGTCTCAGAAGTCACAAATGCATGAGACCTCTGAATGCAAAATGTCCTAGTATGCCGGTGCCTACTGAATTTCATTTTAATATTGTATGCAGTGCCTTAAATTTACATACAGCTTAAACAAGGGGTTTTGTTAGGGTTTATGGGGGGGAGGAGGTTTGTGCAGTGAGGTTTTTTGTTTTGTTTTGTTGGGGGTGTTTTGGTTTGGTTTTTAATTGCAAAATGTATGCCCAAACCTGAAGCCTTAAAATATGTTGCTAGGTCTAAGTTAAAAGCTGTTCAACAGAAATAAATGTGGTATCTTCCTGGGAGGGAGAATATCTGATTGGTGGGAAAAGTGACAACATTTTACACTTTGCTTCAGTGAATCTTTAGAAATTATTCTGTGCTGCAGTTTTAATATTGCTACAAAAATTCAATAACAGAGCATATGCCGTACAGGCTCTCTCTTCACAGTTGTTGACCCTTGCACTGGATTTACTTGAGAGGAAGAAATGTGTTAAGGGCTCTTCTGGGACTGCCTGGGTTTTCCAGGCCAGGAATAGTGCTATTACTGGAGGATTTATGTTCATCCAGTAATCATTGCTGCTCTGCCAGGCTTTAAACACACCCTAAATGAGTGAGATAGACAATGTATGGTAAATATAGCTCAGTAATGCCTCCTGCATAGCATTTGGAAATCCTGTACTTGAGCCCATTGAAGGCTGTTCCCTCTCTATCTTGTTATTCATATTTGCATGAAGTAGTGCCACGTGGGGTCAGATGGAAGAAACTGTCAATCCCTTTGTGGACATAAGGGTGAAAAGGGTGGAGTTTTTCTCATTATTTTGTCAGCAGTGTGAGAAAATAAGTGAAGGACAAGTAGCTCTGCCTAAATGGAGAGAATATTTATTTCATGAGCTGTAATTTTCTCTTTTGTTTTACAGAGGTGCTGCTTGCTGTGTCTGTTCATTTCTCTGCATAACTGGCTAATAACAGTTCCAGGTGCAATTCAGTTTATAGAGTGAAGGCCTGTGCCTTTGGATTTGTTGATATATGCAGCAGGGGTGGTACTTTGAGTACTTTGGCCTTTCCAGCTTGTATTCCTGAAGGTGAAATTGTTGCTGATCAAACTATTCTACCTAGCTGCATAATGAATGTAGACTGAGACATCTCCTTGTCATCCACCAGCCTCTTCTGACACTTAATTTTTGGTTTGACCACACACAAATAATCAAGAATTTTTTTTTTATTAATCCACTCTAGACAGATGTTAGTAGTAGAACTGGTCACCTAAATATTAAGAAAAACAAGGAAAGAAACAGAAACAACCCCACCCCAAAATTAAACCCAACTGTGAAAACAATGAACTCCATCAAAGGAAATTAAGCCTTTTTTTTTTTTTTTTTTTTTTTGTTTGCTACTGAAAAAGCTAAAGGTGAAATTATGCTCACCTCGTGGAAATTTTTTTTACACAGAAAAAATCATGAGGCTTCCAAACTCTAGTAATTTATTCTTCCGTTCACCCAGAAAGATCCAGTGCAACAAGCTGTGTGATTTAAATGAGTAAGGTACTTAAACAAAGACCTCAAGGTAGTAAGTGAGGTAATTCAGGTGAGAGAGACACTGTTTATCCTAAAGCAATCCCTCAAAAATAAGAATATTTGTGTGAAGGTGGATGGGAATAAAGAAGGATGAACGGAATTCTGGGTGATCACAACTGGACATGTATGTCATATGCTACTCTGTAAGCTGGATATTTTTTCACTTTGTGACATCCCATTTAAGGGCACTATTCGGCACACAAACAAAAAAGCAGCTGTTGGATCACTAAAAGATTTTCATTTTGGTCTTTGGTAGTAGGGAAAAATTTAATTTTATTGCAATTGATCAACTTTATGGGAAAGGCACTGCAGGTTATTATTTTTCAGTGCCAACTCTTAAAAACAGGACTCAATTTTCACAGGGAAATAGATGCAGCAGACCTCATACCCAGCTCTTCAAAGAAATGAACCTTCCTGATAATCTGCTTTTCATGCAGCATGTTTCTCTATCCAAGATAGAAGCAGAAATCATATCTGGCTATTATATTAGCAGATATAAATACCTTAATAAAACTTGACAAAGTCTACTTCTTTTGCTACTTTCATTTGTGTCATTTATTGGTTTGAAATAATTTGTTTTTCTGTGGGGCAGGTTTCAGCATAAACGAAACTGCTTCCAAAATGAGAGGAGGCTTGGGTAGCTGTTAAACACCAGCATTTCTCTTACAAGCAGTTGAAACTTTTCATAACTCTACAAAAAAGCAAAGCCAGACTGCAATGACTTTTTTCTGTGCTATATAGTTCCAAGTTCTGTGGAAAAGTTTCTAAAATTATCTGTCTTATTATTTTATGGGTGACAGGGATACCCTTGTTTTATAAGTCTGCCAGATGTTTATAGAAAAGCAGCTTTGCTGGAGTGAAGAGAGAAGATAGTGTGCCTATGTTCTGTGAATGAACTCCACAAAGAGAGGAGTCTGCAAAGGAATTTAGATGATAGGAAAGGATATTAGGTCTCCTTTATGCTGAGTGCGTGGATTGGTTTCCTATGTCCAATATCTGAATGTTTCAATCCCTCTTCCTCTGCATCAAGTAAAGAAAAAGGTAGCAAAATATAAAATTAAGTAAATTGTCAGATTCTGTTACTGCAATGGTTGGTGGTTCTTGGCAACTATCTGTTTAAAGGCTTTTCATACTATTAACAGGCATGTTCAGTTTTCATGGTAAAATTTCCATGTCAGGTTTTTGGTAAAATTCCTGATTAGCAATGTGCTCTGACCCACAGTGAAGTCTGCACTCACTGACCACTGCACACAGACGAGAGCTCAGGGATCTCAGAGCATGCCAGGAGAGACAGACAAGACCAGTTGTAAAAACACCAGACAGGTTAGTTACTAGAGGGTAGGAGACAGGTTTAACTTGCAATTACTTTCAATTACTTTTGACTATATTAGTGAATGGTGTTAAGTGAGCAACAGGCCATCTTTACGTATTTTGTTGGTACTGCAATCGTTGCTGATTTTTAGTAATGCCTATTGCTTCCACCTAAGAAAGTCAATAGGTCACCTCTTCATTTATAGATTGCAGTGTTGTATTGTAATTGATTTATTTTTTTACATGGTATGTGCTTTGAAGAGACTTAGTGTATAATTGAGGTTACAAAATCTGTATAAATTTTCTGGGTTTGTTTGGGTTTTTTGCTAAAACAAATTTGCTGTGAAGTCTAAAGTGTTCCCTAAAGCCCCCAAGAAGGAATAGGTGATAAATATATTCCTATTTCAATTAAGGTTTAAAACAGTATTAGCTAATCCCAAGTAATTCTCCAAGGTTGCTTTGTGTGAAAATAAGGTAGAAGGAAACGGTAGTTGTGGCAAAACACTGATGACAAGTTCTAAGATGTTATCAAGAAAATAAGATGACCAGATGCAATTATTTTATATTGCAATGATGAAAGGATGTCATGGAATTAAGTTATGATGTTTGCACTGTACTTTCATTAAAGGCATGTGCTGCCTTAAATACAATGCCCAGTTAACCTACTGTCAATCAGATAGGGTACAAGAGGGAAATCAATAAGATTAAAGAAGAAAGGATTTCCCTAAAGAAAGAGATCAGAAAGATAAGTTGATTCAGTTTAGACAGAAATAACAAAGAGCAGAGCAAAAGCATATTGAATGAGTGTGATTTAGAGAGTCACTAGAGCATTTTCCTTTGCTGTTTCATGTCAGAGAAAGCTGTAAATACACCCTCAGAGATAAAAGGATGACAAACAAATTTTATTTCCAAGTAAAACAAGGTTATAAAAGTTACTAAGGTCAGTAAGAGCAAACAATTTTGTTTTTTCTCAAAAAGGCAGAGAAGTGTATTGACCACAATGCACTCTGTGTCTGGTTAAGGCATTACCTACAGAAGTCACATTGCAGGCAGAGGTGCTGCTGACAAGGCAGCAATTTTGGTCCTCCTAATCCATATGTGTATCAGAACAGGAAGGTCTGTAGCACAGCTGGCTTCACACTGAGCAGAAGCAGTAGCTGCATTAGTTTTAGAAATGTTCTCAATATTGTCTTGTCCAGCAGGAGAAACTCAGATCACATGAGTTGTGGAGATTGTGTTAAAAGTAAGGGCACAAAAACGTACCAGGCAAATGTAGAATGCTGTGGCAGAAACTGCCAGCTTGAGCTGAAGGGAGGGAAATCAATGATGTGAACCAGCCTCCAGCTGCAGAAGGCAACTTGTCTCATGTTTTGCTGTCCCCATTCCATAGTCACACTAACTCTGCTCCATTCCTGACAACAATCATTGTCTGTCCATGTCAGACACCTGCCCAGTGGGGACAGGAGTTTGCTGCACTGCACTTTCTGTGGCAATTCCCATTCTTCTCCAGTCTTAGAATGACATTTTTTCCCTTTTCCTACCCTAGCCTTAGGCCAAGGCAGTCAGGATGTAAAAGGACAATTTCATTGCAAAGTGGTTATTAACCCTTTAGAGATGTGCACTCATTCAGCTTCCATCTCAGTTTGCTTAAGAGTCCTGTTCATTTTTTTTGCTATTAAATATCTCATCATCTTTGTCACGTAGTGTGACTCTGTTGCTTGTAACCCATGCCAGTCTTTCACCAAAAGATGGCCAAGAGATATTTGTCCTGCTGACTTCATCTGCTTTGATAATATTCATTTTCATCTCTGTAGTCGTACCTGGATTTCTACATTTTCAAGTCCTAACAGTAAATTCAGGCAGAGAGGGAGGCAAAAGTACATCTGAATTTCAGCAGCTTTGATACAACTCCCAGTGACTTTTAAAGCCTGATCATTATCTAATGCTAGAAACATAAATGTAAAAAAAGCCTGAAATACTGAAAATGTCTCACATGGTTTTAGTAATATCATCACATAATGTTGAAGAAAGATAAACCCCAAGTACTTGATACACTTTCTCCTGTTACAGCTTTATGTAATAAGTATGGCCTGTGCCAGAGAGCAAAGATTGTTTGTTGCTGTAGACAAATCATCCTTTGAAAAAATAAACTACCTAACTGGAGAACACACTTGGAACTCTGGATAAGTCACTATTTTCTGGAGCTGAAGTACAAGTCCATAAGAAGGCTTGAAAGAAGGAATCTTCTTTGTTGTATAAGCAATAACAGTTTGCAGTTTTTCATCTAACTACTGAGATGAGTTTAGTATTAAATGATTTTTCATTTTTTTAAACAGTTTAAGAATTTTATTCTGCTGTGGCGGGTGAGAGTCCAGACTTCTCATATTGCTGCTAGTGTTAGTTTTATAAGTCACAGAATAAAAAAGGCAAATGAAAAGGAGACTAGCAAGAAGAGTACCTGACTGAGATCATTTTATCTTTTAAGCAACTAGCCCTAAATGATACTGATACTTTTGGCAAATGTCTTCAGGTTCTGGCTTTCTGCATAGATTTGATTGTAGCTTTCCATTGGTATATTCCCAAGGAAAATTGTGTTTTATTGGATTGACTTTTTGTGATTGAAAACTGTTTCATGGTAAATTATCACTATTTGTACAGCCCACCCACATTTAAAGGATGTCTTACTTCCCAAATCCATACACAACATTTTAGGTGGTTGTTAATCTGTATATAGACATGGTTTAATAGCCTTGCAGAGAGAGAAGTTTGAGAAAGATTCTATTTTTTATAAAGAAAAACATTAATAAGATTACAGTGCAGGGCAACTGTACAAAGCTTTCTTCTCGATGCACAAGGAATGTGCAAGTTTCTTTCATATTTCTTCTTCTAAATTCTTTTAAAAGCTTTATTTCTTTTTGCAGTAAGCCCTTTAACTGTATTTGCATTAAAACATACTGCAGTAGCTGAAATCAAAATAAGAATGTTTATAGAATATAGCATTTTATCATATAGCAGTTTTATAACTTCAGATTAGTACCGGCAAATCTATAATCACTACAGAGTTTTAATCTTTATACATTTCCTTTTTTTTGCTTCTATGAAATCTGTGCCAAAGTGAAAGTTGCAAAAGACATGAATACATTTCTGTCTTCCTTTTGCTGAACTGCTTAATAACGCTATATCTCATTCCAATCCAGGTGAAATTAAAAAATTATTCTGTTTAATTGTGTGGGATGTCAGCAGCATTTTGCCAATTAACTCTATCACAGAGTAGCCATTCAGGGGACATTATTTGGTACTGCATTAAATTGAGTTAGTCCAAAATTCCTACTTCAAGTGGTACTGCTGGTTGAGCAGCTGGCCTTTGAGGGATTTTTACTTTAGCACGTATAAAAAATGCAGAAAAATGGCATAGTTACACTATTTTGTAGTAAGTACACTTGTCTGGCTCTGTGATGTATATTTGGTAGATTGATTTGAAATATTATAAGGCTTTAGATAGTGGCCCTCACTCCTGGCAAAGTTAATTAGTAACTGGATATTGGCTGGGGAGGAAATGAGTGAATATAAATGAGAAATGAAATTATTTGAATTCTAATAACAAGTAAAATGTTGTTGTCTTTGTGCTCCTACAATAGCTTGGGAGGAAATTGCTGATAGCTGCCTTTATAACAAGGAAACCCTGTTTTGGGAATCAAGAGCAGCATATTCTTTTAAGGAATAAGATGCATGTGGTGAGGATAATCGGGTACTGGGGTGCTTGTATAATTGCATTGGGCTATCTTTGTTATCTCAAGTATTTAAATCAAAGATTTTGCTCAATACTAGAGAGTTCTAAGAAAAAGTCAGCTCCTTTAATTTGCAGCCTTCAGTGCTCTTCCTGTCACACTCGCAGTTGCTTCCTAGGATTAGGACTGTCTTTCCTTCCTTTCAGGCTGGAAGAGGTGGGTGAGGCACAAAATATGTTCTCAGGGTATTGAGCATCTCTGCTGGAGCTTCTTGTTTCAGAGGTTAGAATTATAACTTTTGTTTTCAAAATTTAATTTTTCCTATCCATGCTTAGGTCATTTTGTACTGTTGCGAAATTATGAGAGGTATTAAAGTAGAATCATCCTGTTAATTTGTCTGACCAAAAATGAAAAAAGTAACTAAAATACATTTTAAAGAAATACTTCTAAAATATTTTAGTTGCTTTCTTTTGTTTTGAACTTTAAAAATAATATCTATAAAAGTAGCATATAGTAGACAAAATTATACATTTAGATGATGTCATATTCCTGTCTAAGCATAGAGTACCAGAGAAATCATAGTCTGTACCAAAGAATTATAGTCTGTAACTTTTTTTTTATAACTTACTTGTGAATCATAGGTAGAGATTCACATAATGTGTAAAATATATGTGTAATGATTTGTGTGTTTGTAGGTTAGAATTCAGAAAGTTTGTGTAAATGTTCTTTTCAAAATGAGCTTGTAATATTTGGTCTACATTTTAATCACTGGCTGTTTTTCCAGAATTAAAGGTGGTCTTCCTACAGTGAGATGCCGTGGAGAAAATAAAAGTGTCACTTTTTTCTCTGGAGTTAATGTCCAAGTTCCAGTGACAGTGTAGGTAAACCCTGAAGTTACCATCATGGGTTACATTTTAGTATGAATATTACATTGCAGACACACAAACTGAAACAGGTTAAAACTGCAACCAGGAACTTTTCAGCTGGACTCTGTAAGATAATAAGGATAAAAAGCATGCTATCCAAATAGTTCATTCTGTCAATGTGAGCTGGAAGATGTTGTCTTGGTTTCTGACAGGCTTTGCATTTCCTGAAGAACTACCTTTATTCCGGTTCCAAATATTCCAGGTTCAATTACAGACTTGTTTTTATCTCTAAGACATAAATTCTGTATTTGTTCAGACTTTGGGTGCTTTAATTTTGGTGATTTTGGCATTTTATTGGAAAATTACTGACTTGACAGTCAGAATTATCATGGTCAAATGCAAAACCCTCCCACTGCCCTCAAAGAATCCAGTTACTGTTGCCCAAGTGTTTTCTTGCTGTATCGACTTAAAGTTGACTTTTAGACTATAGTTAAATGATAGTGCTACACTCTCCTTGTCTCTTAGGGAGAGTTGGTGTTACCTGTTGATGAGCTTTAGTCAAACCAGTTAAATGTACTGTATGATCCATTTGGAAATTAAATCTGTAACAGGGATTGGCTTTCCACTGGCACCAATTCAAGCATGCAGCTTATTTCAGTGTATTGTGCATTTTATTAGAAACCGTGGGGAAGATTAAATAAACAGACTTTTAAATTCTCTGTCTTTAATGGTTACAAAGAAGAGGACAGAAGGGTTTGCTCTTCCTAGTCAAGCACTATAGTCAGTGGAAAGGGAAATTGTCCCTTTTATGACATAGAACAAGATTGATGCCAGATGAGATGAGGAAACTTCACTGGCAGAACTTTGTGTTTTGTAGTAAATGATATTTAGTTATAATAGCTGTTCCTGCAGCTTTATATAACATGGAGACCATTTGTTTCTGCAGATATCTTTAGGGTTGTACAGATAGTGTTCTTGTATTGTGCTTCATATTTGTCTTTGGACAAAAAATTCTGCTGTAAATATTGCTATACAATCTTTTGGATTGGAAAGGTATTGAAGAGACAGTGGAGAAAGGAAGAAACATAACATTAAAAATATAAAAGAGGAATTAGCAGCCCTTGCTTGTTGTGGCTTTATTTATTGATTTTTAATAGATGAATACAGTGACAATGGGAAGTTAAGTGATCTCTCCAGCACAAGAACAGTTTAAAAAGATGTTATTCTTCAGAAAGAGTCCACAATCTTGCAGCTCAAACCAGAAGTACTCCTTTTCCTCAACTCTCTAGTGCCTAGTCAAGACCAGATGTTGCTGTGGGTGGAGTAGGAAAGGTCCCAGTGAGGAGCCTGTGTGGGATCAGACCGAGGTTATAAACCTTGTACGGCAGTCCAAAATTGAGGAAGAGGAATGTTGGAGCCTTGGGCAGGAAGTATTCTGTTCTGCTCCTGGTTTAATGCCTTGGCATGAATAAGGTTTGAAAAATGATACTTCTGTTGTAGAACTCCTCATGGCTTTGGCTCTTCAGGAGCCATAAACTATCTAAGATACCACACTCTATCAGTGAGATTGAACAGTATTTCAGCAGGATTTGTCAGTGTCTGCCCTTTCTTAGATCACAGCAAGCAATGGTGTTTCTATAATCACTGTTTGATGGTCACTGGGACTCATTATCTATAATGAAATGCATAACAATTAAAACATACTTCTCTCTGATCTTAAAATACGTAAACTGGTTTTCAGCCAACAAAGCTGCTACAGCACTCATTAGAGGAGTTTGCTCTCGTTAATGGTGACAAGCAAGAATCAGAGAGACTTTGCTTCATAAACGTGGTGTCTACTGAAGTTCCCAGTATTTTTACTTACATTATATAAAGGATCCAGCAACGACTTAAAGAAATACTCTTTTAAAAGAGTGGTTGTGTGTAAAGAATGTGGTTCTTGACAACCAGCCAGCAATGTGAGCACATTGTTCAAAACATGCTTTGTAAGAAAAGCCAGTTGGGGAAAGTGGCCCTGCTTCTCTGCTCCATGTTTCTGGAAGAGAATGTGTATTTTATAACCTTGGGGGGCTTGTGGAAATGAACAACATACTATTGCAATGAAATAGAAAATTTCGTGAAGATCTGCTGCAGTTGTCCAGAGCTGTATCACTGTGAGCCTCCTTTTTACTTGGCTTGAGAGCTGTGGGGCTCAAAAGTGACTTCACTCCTCAGCCATCAAATTAGTGTTTCTAATCAAGGATGCTGAAAGCAGTGCAAAGGCTCACCCTCTGCACAGCAACAGAGCTGAGCTTCCTTGCTTTAGGCTTAGCTCCATTTACATCACATTTTGTCTATGAATAAAATTTCTTACTAATGACTACTAGTTGCATGTTTCACACTGACAGCCTGTAGTACAATTCTTACTTTCAAATCCTGTTCATGTGAAATAGGTCTGTTCTGTACTTTCATAGCAGCAGATAATGCTTGAAGGGTTAACTTCTTAATTCTCCAGAGGCTATAATTTCTACTTACCCTCTTATCAGTGGTTATTTTCTTTTCCTATTTTCTCTCTCTGGTTTATTTTGTCTTATAAAACTTTATACAGTATTAACAGATAGGATAACTTGTTCTATGGGTTGTTAAATAACTGTATCTTGAAGAACTTAGTCTTAATTAGGTCTGGTATTCAAAAGTCCTAAATTGATACATAGTTTCTGAAAACTGCTGCATTATCCCTGGAAGCATGGCACGCTTAAACAGCTCAAATAAGCAACATCAAGAAATGAAAATGGATTCTAATTAACTTGTACACTTCATCTGTTGCTTCTTAAAACAGACTGCTGCAGACCTGTTTTTTCAGTTACAGTATCTCTTTTTGCTAAGATTGTATGCAAAGATGTGTCTTTCCTGGAAGGTTACTCAGTGTATAACCTGACTTACCTCCAGACAAAGAACTTCTATGGCTATAACTCAGACTTAGAAACCTGAACAAATAAACAAAAACTAGACAAAAATTACAGTGACTGGGCAGGAAGAGGTCGAGCACTTAGCAACTAGGAAAACTTATTCCTTGATTCCCTCTTCTTACTTTTCAGTAGTGAGTTAGAAATGGTAGGAATTCAGGCCATCATTGACCTTGTTTTGTAGAAAATCGATTGAAATTTTTAAGCTTGTTTATCCTAAGAAAATAGGTTATGCCATACATACATGCATACATTTTGGGGTGGGTTTTCTGCTTTTAATGCAGCAGCTGTGGATGAGCAGAGCACCTCATGCAAAATAAAAAAGATTCCTTCATTCAGGTATTTATTTCCTCATCTCCTTTAGATCCAAAACTATGGGCAGGAACTGTTAGAAAAAAGGTCATTCTACTAAGATGCTTCTCTCTTTAATTGGAACAATAAAGCCTTTGTCAGCTACAAGATGTGCAGGCAAATAGAGAGGTGACCTGTGGATTGATCCTGCAAGACAAAAATGGATTGTATCTCCCTTAGCTGCACCATTCATTTGGAATTTCCTTTCTGTTGTCTTGGATTTAAATCACGATTTTGGAAGAAAAATTTGACTAAAAATATGCTGGAAAAAAACCTCTTTAATTCTGTACGGTAGAATTCACTACTGTTAGACTAATAAATAATTTTCTTCTTTTGAAGAGATTTCAGTGATTGAACGGAAGACCTAGTGGATGTTCCGGGGGGGGACTCGTGTGTGCTTTAAAGAGCCACGAATTGTAATTTGGCATAGTTTTTTAATTAGTCATGATATACTACATGTTTCCTGTGGCTAATTCCAAAGATAAAGTCTTTATAATCAGAAGCATTTGTTCAGATAGGAAACTGCTCTGTGTAGAAAGCATTAATTGTATTGCAATGACTTTAATAACAATGTAGAGACAAATTTAGGACTGAGAGATGAATTTTTATATCATTTTCTGGTGATATTGACCAAAGGAGTAACTGTCATATTTCTAAAGAGATACAGAAGTTCCCCTAGGAAGCTTTTTAAAGTAATCAGTGTATTTTTGTGTTCTCCAGAACTCCAAGCAGAGAAAATCTGTGAGTTATTTACTACTGAGGTGTGCTAAGATACCCAGTTTTCAGGTTCTGGTTTTTGTTTTCTACTGGTTCTGTTTTCAAGGCCTTAAAGCTTATACCAACAGCAGTAAGTATAGCATAGTTTCTCATCAGGTTATGTTATTTGTGTCATGCCAGAAAAAAAAAAATTGTGTTCTAAATCTGTTGGGGTCCCTGCCCCGCCGTGTAGCCCTGGGAGAGGGGCCCTGAGGGCACAGACACGGGGCTTCCCTGCCCCTGCTCAGCCTCGTTCCCATTGGTTGGTTTGTGTTCCCTGCGCGGGCAAGGACCCTTGGTCCCGTGATTGAACAGTTCCTCGGCAGAGCTCCGGCCATGTGGATGGAGAAATAAACATCTCTGAAACATCTAGCAAGAATCTGTCTGTCCATATATATTTCCTTTCCACGGGACTCCTGGTTTGGTATATGCATGTTTCAGGATCCCCACTGCAACATAATGGTAGAGAATTGAGAGCAGAACGATCCCCGATCCCTAAGCGACTGATTTGTGTGAGTAAACCCTGGAAACTTTGGATTCCTCTTCTTGGTTTTGCTTTGCTATTCCGTATCTAAACTATGGAGGAACGGTGGGAAGACTCTTGGCTCTCAGAGCCGCATATGGACATTTATCTTAAACTTAAAATGATTCTTGAACAACGATTTGTAAATTTTAGCTTGATTCAAGCTCAAAAAGAACTGAAACACTTCCTGGCATGGTTGTTTAAGAACTTTTTCTATGTTTCTTGGGATTTAATTCTTACCAAGGGCTTTTGGAAAACCATTTGGACACAGTTAATACTGGAGTCAAAATATATGCCGATGGAAGAATATTTTCGTGAATATTATTTCGTTACCGAGACTGTTGAGCAATGTCAGCTGTGTCCTGGCGAAGGGAAGCCTGGCGCAGGGACCGTGCGGCCCAGGCCACGTGCACCGAGCGCTCTGCGAGCAGCAGCGAGGCAGTTCCCGCG
>NW_008235977.1:5176751-5283485 GCF_000691975.1 Corvus brachyrhynchos
AGATGGAGAAGTCGTGGAATTCAAAATTATACGAGGTAGAAAAGGGTTACAAGCATCGCAGGTCACTGGGCCTGATGGTGTTCCTGTAAAAGGCAGTATATATGCAAAAAATCGTAGTCATGTTAGACAGTATCTCTATTGTAAGTCTCCCCGACAATCTCCCTTTCCTAATCCCACCTTTCCCTTTTACCCTATGTCCTATTACCCCCAGTGTATTCCCAATCCGTTTTTTCATCCATGGTTTCCCTCACAAAACCATGCTTTTGCCAATTGTTTCCCCAAAAATCCCTTTCCAATGCCGAGTGGGGGATGAAAAGGGGACGGGACGAAGTTAAACCCTCTCCTGCCTCAGTTTCCCCACAAAGCATGCTCAGAGAGTTCTGTCTCCCTTCTGTCAGCCCTAAGATGTTCCACAGAATCTGTTTGGACATTTAAAGACTCAGGAGGGTGGCTTGTTTTGTTTTGAAACTGTTCTTGTTATGTTTATCCAGTTGTTTTCATTCTCCTTTTATTAAAATAAAACGGGTGAGGTGTTGGGGTCCCTCCCCTGCCGTGTAGCCCTGGCAGAGGGGCCCTGAGGGCACAGACACGGGGTTTCCCTGCCCCTGCTCAGCCTCGTTCCCATGGGTTGGTTTGTGTTCCCTGCGCGGGCAGAAGGACCCTTGGGCCCGTGACTGGAACAGTTCCTCGGCAGAGCTCCGGCCATGCGGCTGGAGAAATAAACATCTCTGAAACATCTAGCAAGAATCTGTCTGTCCATATATATTTCCTTTCCACGGGACTCCTGGTTTGATATATGCATGTTGCAGTATCCCCACTGCAACATAAATCCTGGCTAGAACTTCTGCATACTCAGTAGTAAATAACTCACAGATTTGCTTAAATAATGTAAATAGGAACCCCCTATCTACAAAGAGGTTGTACCTCACAGGTTTTGTATGGTCCAGTTTACTGAAACACCTCTGTAATTTAATTAATATGTGTAATTCTGAGAAGGTATAGGATATGCAGAGGAAAAAATGGAAAGTAATGAGCAAGTGCTACAAAACTGTGATGCATCATATCGTGGCCATGCAGTGACACAGCTGAACCCTTCGGAATGCTTCCTCACCCTCTAGTGGTTAAACTGCTTTTCTGAGCAGTGGACTTCCAAAATCTGCCAGTGCCAAACACTTGCAGATGTGCCAGAGGATGCTGGAGTATCTCCAGCTGTGAGGTGGTAATTATTCAGCTTTCCACTTTAAATAGTCTGCTTGTTTTGGAGGAGAAGAGATGTTCCCACAAGTAGCCACTGTAATACCAGAGAATGTGTGTAGTTTTACTATACAAAAATATACTCTGTGGAGGATTGACTTTTTTCCCCACAGCCATTGCTTGGTACCACATATAGAGAATATTTGCTGTATCACCTGCAAGTGGGAAAAACAGTTGGCAGTTGGTGTTTTGGGGTTTTTATTTGTTGGGGTTTTTTTCTGTGGGTTTGTTTTTGGCTTTAGTTTTTTTGTTTGAATCCTTATATTTTAGAAATTCCAAGTATGTGAACAAAAAAATCTTCATACAGTGGGTAAACAAATCACAAATCCTATGTTCATCCAGTAGCATATTGAACTGTTTAACCTCAGATGTGAATATTGTAGCAGGACAGGGTTTTCTCACCTATTGATAAAGCTGCACCGAGCAGACAGTCTGCTTTCAAGTCCATTTTGAAACAAAATCTTAAATGGGTTCTTTGCAGACACGTTGCAGGCATTGGCAAAAAGCATAAAGGTCCATCTGTGAGCTGGGGGGACAGCTCCAGGCTTGGTGTGCTGTGCACAACCCTGCTGGTTATTGCAGAGCTGAAGGTACTTTCTTGGATTTCACAGGCAGGAAGAGTAGTTGGCAACAATGAAGGAAGAAATGCCATCTTCCCTCTTGAACAGTAGTAAGAATTATCAAATGGAATATGGTGAAGTTTAGTCCTTTTCACCGAAGAGAAGTAATAAATCACCAAGAAACCCTTCTCACGTTTGGTGTTTTAAGTACATGAGCCTTGCTATGCCTTAGAGCCACGCCAGGTCTTGACAACAGATTGCTTAATTGATTAATCAGTGCTCCTTAATGTCATAAGCAGAAAGAACTGGTAGCTCATTATTCACACAGATACTTGGGTTGAAATTTTCTGCTGTCTCTTGTGAGAAAAGCATTGATAGTTGAGAATGATATTTTGGTCAGAAAAGTGAGTATTCTCTTTAAAAACCAAAGGACCTTCTTTTAATGATGTGAATCATCTATGTTTAGCAAAAAGCACTTTGGTTTCAGGAAAATTTCTCTTTACTGAGGGAAAATCTATGTTAGCATGAATATCTTTATTTTACCAAAAATACTTACAAACCTTCTGCAGGGATTCATCTTTAAATAAGTGTCTCTTGTTTTGAGCAATTAAAACTTTATGTTTTTTTCTTTTCCTTCTGCTTTCCAGCTGGCTTGTCCACCTGCTTACAGTTTGTATCCAAAAAGCACAATTCAGAAACCTGTAACATCTTTCTATTTTAGCTGGAACAAAACAGTGATAATGTCTGTGTTCTTCATTAAAATGTTGACATAATGTGAAAAAAAGCAAACCCAACCATACAAGCCCAACCAAAAAAGCCCAAATTTGCATCCTGATCAATACCACTAATTCAACCAATGGTCATTGTGTAAGAAAGAAAATTGTTTAGTAAAGTCCAAGATACCTATGTTGAAAATGGTTAATTATAATAGCATATGTTGTCGTGAATATGTTATTTTTTTTTTTTTTTTTCCTCATGAGCAACTGATAACTGAAAAACACTCAACTTTGCTTTCTTGTTTTGCTTGGTCCCATCTTCTGTTTCCTGCACTACGGTAACAGAAATGAAGAAACATCTTGAAATTTAAAAATACTTTTGCCTTTATACATATCACTTCATATCTGTGGAACAGATCCTGAAAAACTTCATTTTCTTCTTGCATTTTGGTGTATGAGAAATTCCAACCCTAGTCTGGGTCTGTAATCTATTCAAGCCTCTCTCACTTACAAAGCTTCCACACTTCTAACTATTTTTGTCAGTTCAGCAGTAAGGGAAAAAAATAAGAGAGAAGTTTGCCATTTGTCACACTTCTGAAATGATTTACCCTCAAAACGCGGCATTCTCTGTCCTGACCAAGTAGCAAATACTCTGCACGCTATTACAGCTCACTGTAAAATAACACTGGAAGGAAAAACTGAATGAACAGAGCCTTCTTAAAGGAAATCACAATCTGTCTTTCTGCATATATAGCTCTTCTCTTAGTTTTCATTCCTGGCTGAAATCTGTGCTAGTGTATTCCAGAACTGCAGGACGGGAGGGAATGATGGACCTATCTATCATAGCTGTCCCTCAAAATATTTGAAGTTTGAAATACTTGAATCAATCTGTTAGTAACATGCTTTCTTTTGCATGTAGTGTCAAAGTAAGATGCTGGTTCTATTTATTATTTTTGTTGTTGTGTTGCTATTATTATTACAAAGTATTTAAAGGAAAAATTAATTTGGTCAAACTATACGTGAATATCTTGATAGGATGAAAAGCCGCCATGAACAAATATCTTGTATCTCTATACCAGTTATTTCTTCAACAAGCAAGACATTTTTAAAATGGAATTGGAGGAATGAAATCTGTTGGGGGGAATATTTAAATATTTTTAATTGAATATGGTCCAACATGGCACTCTGATCATAAAAAACCTGTGTTCAGCTTGTATTTAGTTTTTGAGAAGAAACTGTTTCTGTGTTTGATTTATTGCAAGTAGCTTGTATTAAAAGCTTCTTTGAAATGTAAGTGCCAGGAATCATGGTTTTGTGAGGGCTATTCTGTCAAAGAAATTTGTATGTGTCTATTAGAAGAGTTATCCAGCGCATTAGAGCAGGGTGTGTGTATTGCAGCATCTTAGCTCTGAGCAAATTTTGTTACCTTGTGGTGTAAGTAAGCAAAAAATATCACTCTTGCTATCTCCCAGGCTGGAAAGAAATCAAATAAGCTGACAGCTTCTACCAGAATCTAGTGGAGATTTGTGTAGTTCTAGAAATAGATTGCAGAGGATCAAAGAAAAATATAGATTAATTCTTAATCTTCTTTTACCAACAGCACACAAGCCTTATGAAAAATCCTCCTTCACTACCTGTTTTCTTATTAAAATAGGCTAATTCAGGAAAGGTGATGAGAATATTGCAGTGAGAGATTCTTGCCAGTTAAAAATTTGCCACTCAGCAAACTAGGATTTTACTATAATTGTTTGGATTTCCCCATGATAGCCACACAGTTTTCCATATGTTGTAAATACAACTTTGGTAAGTATTCTGAACAGTCCCGTTAAACTTGCTTTACTAAGGATGTACTTAACACCCAGGAAGCACCTTTAAATACCGTATTTCTTTCTAATGAGTGAAACAGGATCATTACATTGTTCTCAGTCCTCCACAGACTTCTCAGATTCCTTTCTGACTGGTCTCTGGTAGCACTCTGAGTAAATCAGGTGAGCTGTCATTAATTCATTACTGTTAAAGAACTGCTGTGGATACAGTTTAAATTGCTTCATTCACCCAGTTATTGAGCAGACCAACAGGTCTGAACTTGCTGCATGAGACAAGAATGGAGAAATCAGTGAATTTCTCTGCAGCAACCTGTTGTGTTCTTCTCCTTTTAAAAGTACTGCCTTATTCCAGAGTTATTTATCACTTACACGTTTAGAGTTAGGCACACGTTTGAGTAGCTTTGCCTGGTCAGCATTCCAGATGTTTACTCTTCATTTTGAAATGATCAAGCCAAAATGGAAAACTCTTGTGAAAGACATTATGTTCCATTTTCTGTCTCCTGGGAGAGGCAATCTTGCCAAGGATCTGTTTTGTTTTTTGTTGTTTTGTGTGTTTGCTGTGAAAGAGTTGCATGGAAGAGATGTTTTGAATCCAGCACCTTCCTTGCAGTAATTTTGCTTCTGAAGAAAGGAGTAAATGATGTTACCACTGACTAATTTGATGGATATCAGTCATCTAAGGTGGCTCTTGCCTAATGATTTGAAAAGGGCTTTCCCATCTGGAGCAGTCTGATGGGACCTGTGACACACAATTTGTATCATGTCATGAGTTTCAGTATCACAGTGTACAGAGTATTACATGTTTGGCACAGTCTTCTCTTGATTGATAAGTTTTGAAACAGCCTGGTGCTGGACTTTAAACAAGCTTGTTTGTTTTTTTTTTTTCCCAGTTCTAATCCAGCATTTCTGCCTTTTTTGAAGGGCAGTCTGGTGTTTTAAACATCCTCCACATGTCTAATCTCATTAT
Organism: Corvus brachyrhynchos; assembly: GCF_000691975.1. Classification (NCBI taxonomy): domain Eukaryota; kingdom Metazoa; phylum Chordata; class Aves; order Passeriformes; family Corvidae; genus Corvus; species Corvus brachyrhynchos. The sequence goes on from NW_008235977.1 coordinate 5,182,075, forward strand.
TTATTACTTGTTTTCCAGTACCAGAAAAGTAGTATTAAATACTAAAAGAATAGGAATCTTTTTCTCACTGCTAGGCAGCATAAGCTTTGCTGAAGATGGAGTAGGACTCTGTCAGCTGAGAAACACAAATTGTTTTTGGAAGGCAGGAACTCAGTAGAGGGGAGACAATTGTGAGAGTTATAAGCACTATGTAAACAATTGTCCCCTGTTCCCTGGTAAGCGTGTGCACTGCAATAACTGTCACAGGAACAACTGGCTGGGCTCACCTGCCTAATGATTTCTTCTGAACACACTTGAAAAGTTTGTTTTGCTTAGAGATGCTGTCTTAGAAACTGGATAGCAACTAAAAAGAACCAAAGTCTAGGTGGCGTTTCCCAAATGACTTTTACTGTCTCTGTGATTCCTAGAGAAGCCTTTTCCTCTCCAAAAGTACACCCAGAAGGCTGCAAGTCAGTGAGTTGGGGAGGAAGCCAGGCCCAGGAAGTGCATGTCTTTATCACAGTACTTGTTGGTAATGCTTTATTTTGGTTTTTAGCAGATTGGAAAACAGGTTTCCTGCTTGTGCGTTGGGTTGCCTTTCTGGGTCTGGTGTAGACATGAGGAGCCAGGAGGTGATGGAGCAGAAATGACAAGTGGGGCAGGGATGCTGGGAAGCACTGCTGGCAGGAGGGTACTCATGCTGGGGCTGGGGGGAGCAGAAGGCAGCAGGTCTGGCCCTGTGGCAGCTGGGGCCGGGGCCAGCTCTGTCTGCCGGGAAATGCCTCTCACGGGCTGCTCAGGCTCCCCAGAACTGGCAGCAGATGGTGGTGTCCTCAGTTGCCACCTCCTTCACTTACTCACACCCTTAAAATACTTTTCTGGGAGCATATTGTGGGACTCCTGCTGCCATTCCTTATGGCATGGCTTGTGCATCTCCTGATTTATTCCCCCAGCCGCACCACAGAGGAGGGTTCAGCCTGGGAGAAGCTGGCATATTGAAAAACCCAAAACGACACAGAAGGTGGCCTGAGTGGAGTCTGGAGGAGCAACTGTAATGAGTGTCTCCCAGCCATACGCTTTATAAAGACAATAACTTCCACTCTATTCTTCCTTTGTCAAGATAAAGAAAATACAGGTGTGCTCACAGCTTTCTGAGAAATCACTAGAAAGTCCAATGAGTGGGAAGTTCTGCTTGTTTTGTGGTTTTCTAGCTAAAAGCACACTCAATTTAATTTCATTTTGCTTCATTTAACCAAGAGTTAGAAACAGCTAAATAATACTGTCATATTATACTTCTAATTGATGATTTTGGTGCTGCTATAATACATTTCAAGGGGGTTTGGAAAAACCCCTGTAAGAAGTCTCTGATAATGTAAGCTACTTATATGCATACCTAAATTATTCAATTTTCAACATTCTGAACACATAGAGTTGTTTCTTGAACTTTGTCTTGGTTTTGTTAAAGCATTGGGTAGGTATTTTAGGTATTGCAATAGTTAATCATTTAAATTTACAGCTTGCATTAACCTACCAGAAATTATTTTGGAATGATTAAAGAAATATTATATCAATGTTATATGTGCATATGTATTCATAAATAAGTATATTACTTGTCTACTAGTGTGTGCATATATATTTGTGTGTATATATGTAGAGGCAGAAATATGTATACTGTGCATTCATAGAAAGATATTCAGAAAAAAATCTCTTATCAGAGCAGTGGAAATAAAAAAAGAGCACACTTTTAAATTAAAATGGAAAGAGTTTTAAAAGTTTAATGAAATACTTTCCCCTGAAAGTAGAAATTGTCCTCAGGCCTGAATGCTTCCAAATCTTTCTTATACTAAAACTTGCACTGACTGCAGCCTCAGCAAAAAAAACCAATAATAATAATAATAATAATAATAATAACGAAGGAATAAAATACAAGTGTAGTTGCTTGCTGTTTCCACATAAAATACCAAAACTCTCAGTGCTGCAACAGTGACATCCAGTGACTAAGCCAGTTAGTCCTGGGCTCAGTCTGCATTTGGAATGAGCACTACTAAAGGACATGGATGGAAAGAGAGGCTTGTTTACCAAAGTCTTTAGTGCAACACTGGACTCATTAAGAGGATAATCAGAAACACCACACGAGAATGAAAATCATGATGAATAGGTAATCAAGAAAAATTATGTGTTAAATTAACCCAGATCTGTTTCAGAATTAGACATTTGATGAGCCAAGTAAGGAATGTATTATTTAAAAAAAAGTGTTTTGTCCAGTGAGGCAATTTGCTTGATGAGCCTATGTACACCCCTTTTTTATTATTTAATGAAACAGAATTCAGTAGGTAGTACTTCTACCATATTTTGCTGCAGATATGATCTACTTCAGATCTAAATGCAGCTGTATGATGAAAAGTTCTTTCAGTTTTTAGCAAATTAACGAAATAAAAAGACCAAAAAGAAATGAGAACCCGCCTTTTGTATGAAAGGTGACAAAATTCTTACTGTCCTTTTACAGAAGATATCCCTTATTCTGTTTTGGTTGAAGGCATTGTAAGTTTTTTAATGAAATTCACACTTCATAAAGCTGCTGGCTCTAAAAATGAGTGGCATTGGATTCTGACCTGACCCCTTACTTCCTTGGTTATCCAATTTTGCTTTTATTGGATCTGAATCTTGAAATCTCCACATTATTCAAAATGTCACGTGATATGTCCTGTACTTTGATTCCTGTTATTGTACTACAGAAGTAGCTTATCTTTGGGCTTTTCAAAAAGGTAGTAATAGGAACTAATCCTTTAGGATTTCAACTTCAAAGCATGCTCCAAGTTGTCCGTGTTTTCACTCTTAAGAAATTAATGAGTTTAAAAAAGTATATGAGTAATGTAAGTTCATAAGCAAAAAGAAATGCACAGAAAAATGGATTAAAAGAATTCCAAGGGAAACAACTACCCAAATGGAAACAAGAAATGCAAAAGTTTGTCACATCTGTCCTTTGGCAAGAGGTAATAGTGTGATTGTGATACAGGAAAGAAAAGAAAAATTAAATCCGTAGGGTTACATTGCTTCTCCCTGCTTGTTCTAAACAATATTCAGATTATTAAATATGCTGGGTATTTAACCCCTGCTTCATCTGGTATCAACACAGGCAATGTTATATTCTGCTGCCATGCTAATACTGGGTTTCTATAGGATAGAAGATGACAAAGTGTTCTGCCTAATAAAAGGAGGGTCTTCTCTTTTTAAGCCCTGGATTTGACGGAGGGAAAATTTTAAAAGCTCAGCTTCTTTCAGGAAAAAGAACAGCAGCATCAGTTGACTGAAGAACCTCTGTACTTCTGCTGGGCAAAACATAAGTTTAATTTCAAGAGAACCAGTTGCTCAACATAAGACCACTGGGCTTGGAAATCAGAAAGGCAGATGCAGATGCTGAATGGATTCCTTGCTGCTTCTCAAACAGGTTGGGTAGTTCAGCTTGGGAAGCTTTCCAACTAGTAAGAAATTGATCTGATAATCACTTTCATCTCATCTATCACTCAATTCCTTTCCTCTACTCATCCCTGAAAAAAAAAGCACATTAGGAGAGTCCACTTACCCAACTTACCCTTGACAGCCTTGTTAAAGGTTTGACTTTCAAAGCACAAAAACCCAAGACAAACCCCCCCCAAAAAATAAATTTGGGTGTTAAGAGTTGAAGATTCTCCCTTTTAAATATGTTCCTACATTTCCATTAGTAATATTATGCTTTATTGTGTTACTTAGCTATTACTACTTTGAAGTGAGGACAGAAACAAAGCCTGAATTTTTGGAGCTGCCTTATTGTACTATCTCAACGTTCTGCTTTCAGAAAAAAATAGTCACCTGCTATGTTCATTTCAGTTTTAGTCTTTAAAAAACACTTGAGATATGGTTTTTAAATAAGATCAGGAAGTTACAGGGAAGAAACAATAAGGGGGGACAGAGGAGTGCATCAGAGAGACAGCTTTTCGAGTGACAGCTGCTGGATTCTGATCTTTCTTTCACTAGTGAGGATCTTTCACTTCCATTCACGCATTTTTAGTTGGGATTTAAATATTAAATACTATAGAGACCAAATAAAAAGAATGGAACAAGTATAAACCACTAATAGAACCATTTGTAAAACTCATACTGAAAGGAAATAAGGCTACGTTCCTCTTTTAGAACTTAGTTAGTGTTTTGTGTGTTGCGGACATGCAGATGCCCTTAGCTGGAAAAGCAGACATACACTTCAATGGCCTCAAAACGATCAGCTAATGTTAAGTTCATCTAACACTTCAGCACAAAAGCGCTGCTAACTGTGCAGACATGGATAGGTAGCTGACTGTTCCCTCTGTCAGTGTTTGTTGCAGTGCTCTATTGTACAGGGAGGGAAAACAGCAACAGTCAGTGCTTCCAGAAACCCTTCAAGGGCACCAGGCCTGCCCTGGAAGATGATTCGTGTCTGTGCTGAGGGAGAGGCTCTGGGAGCCTGGTAACAGTGACTGCCCCATCTCAGCTCCCCCTTGAAGCTCACTGGGCTAAGCCAGCTATGCTGGTGGTGTTTTTCCTGTCAGCTTGCTCTCGGGTTCGTTATTCCTTATGAGGATTCAGAAATACCTGTGCTTTCCCATCTAATTTAAGCACCAGGTAGAAGTATTCAGTTATGATTCAGTTTGTTGAAGGCAGGAGGCAGGCAGCTCTCAGGTCTATGGAAAATTTTGAAGAACTTAGCAGTGGGAAAATCAAGTGGCGTCACTAGAGGGCAACAAGACATCACAGACGTCTGTGTTGTTTAAGCTCGAGCAATGTCACACCCTCACTGAGAGGCACGTGTGAAGAGCAGCTTACACAAGCCTTTGTGTTTTCCCAGCTGTGTGACATAGTGAATCTTGCTTCAGAAATGATGGAGCTTAAAAAATTAATTTCATTATATATGTATGCACGAAACTTATAATTTTCTTATTGCTTTATCTCTGTTCTGGTACACTAAAACAATTACAAGATTAGACATTTGTGCATCATTTTAATTCCTGAACACCGTATACTTAGGACTATGGTGAAGTATAATATATTCTGCTAAAACTGATGCACTATTTGCAAATAAAAATGTACAGTATAGGAAAGTCTGAATTTGTAGTTCACTGTGTTTCCCTCCTCCCTTTCAGTCAGCATGAGCACCAACCCAAACTGGTGACAGACATTGCAGAGGACAGTGACCCTGGCCCAGTCCTCTGAAGCTGTTAGGGTAGTTGTTAGCTCTTACCTTCCGTTTCCCTGATGTCCTGCTGGCCCTAAAGATGTTATCAGTGTAAAACCAGTAGCAGCTTCCCACACTGTGGTAGGAATGTAGGCTGTGTAGTATGAGGACATGATGGAGAGAAGGGTAGAGTACCTGGCCTGAAGTCACTGCTCTGTCCCAAGGAAGAGTCAGCTGTTTTTAACCTGTGTGTTGTAAGCATTTTGCAGATGCAGATGTTATCCTTGCCTGCCTTCTGCAGGCCAGTAGTCAAGACAGAACTCCAGGCCAGGGGGTTTTCTGGGATGGCACATTGTTTCCTGTTTTGGCTCTTGGAAAAAATGGGTCTGTCACCAGAAGCAGTTTTTCATGATCAGAGTTCCCAATTGACAACATGGAGTAAAGGGATTTTTTCTTTGGCCAGAGGGTAGCTGGCACTGTGCCTTTTCAATTAGTGTCTGTTCATCAGGCTTGTAATGATGCTGACCTCTTACACAGACCTTCATTTTTTTTAATTCCCTGATCTCCCAATTTGTTGGGAATAATTCTGTGCACTGTCAGATGACTAAATTCTAATAATCTCAGCTTTGAACTCTTCAGAGCCAGCTATTGAGTATTGCAAGTATTGTACAAGGGATTTTTTTCATGGCATCTCTGTTTTAGTTTACTCTAGCTGTACTTTTGTCTATATCTGCTTATTGATACCTATTGGGGTAGGGACATTTTCCTCTGTCAACAGACAACAGATATCAGGCTTCAGGGCAGGGCAGAGACTAATGTGATTGTCTAGGCCAGGTCATATCTGAACGGAATTCTCTGATCATACTAAAAGTTCAAATCAGTTTTGTTTTCATCTTCAAAGTCTGATTCCAGTTTCAACTGAAGCCTTTTATGTTGTAGTTACAATGCAAACTAAATTAGGAGGGCAACTGAATTAATTCCTGGCAACTAAATTAGGAGGTCTGCATGTGGGAGCTGGAGAGACATTAACGGAATAGAAAGCAAAACTGCTAATCTGAAAATGAAATAGTTTTCTTGGAATTGTTCTTGTGCGCATGTGTTCCTTGAGCACATGGTGGCATTTTTACTCTCATCCTGTTTTATTATTAACCAAAGATTTCTTAGTTAAACTTTTAATTAAAATAAGGGTTTCATTCTCTTGTATGTTCTTTAAAGTTCTTTATATGTTTTTATCCCCTTAATTGATGATAAAATGACAAATGAATTTTAAACTGTAGCTTTTCCCTTTTATTTTTTCATGTCTGTATGGACTATTTCTTTCAGAATTGCTTTAAGTGACTTGAGTAAGACCTTGTGAGAAAAGGACTGATGTTAATACATTATGACACAAACTACGAAATTTCTTTTTTGTGTGTGTCCATTTTTAAAAAATCTCATAAAAATAACAACAAAAAAAATCCTCTTGAAATTATGGCCAGGCCCAGGCCCTAGATTTGAAATACATTTACACAGACTTGCCATTTCAGACCATTCAGCATCCAGTACGACTAAAAACAAAGCAACTTGTTCATAGATTGCTTGTAGAGTGGAGCAAGTTTGAAACTATCCCCACAGATTTTTGTTCATCCATATAGATTCATTATCAAAGTGAAGAAGTATGTACCTTTTTGAAATCTAGTGAGTTTTGTTTCTATTGTAAATGTACAGACATTTCTTTAAGTCATGGTGTAATTTTAGTGCATCTGTTTTGGACTTTCTTGTGACCCTCAAATGGATTTATGGATAGCACTGATAGATACTAATTCTTAACACAATGTTTTTCATTTGTTGTGGTGTGACACAACTTGACAGGCTGACCATTTCCATTTCGCTGACCTCTGGAGCTGGCTTGCCTCTTGCTTTATCTGAGCTGGTAATTAGTAACTGCATGGTAGAACCTCACCCCACCATTTGAACTGCCCCTTTACTTCATGAGTGCTTCTAGTCCATTTCATGACAGTTGATCCATTTAATTATTGACCCAGTTAATAGTAAGTTGACTCAGCTGACTACTGACTTTGTTCTGAAAAGTATTACAGATATTTTTACAGTCAGGAACAACAGCCAGGAGATCTAAGGAGCTACCAGGAGCACTTCTGTTTGTGTCAGAGATAGTTAATCCATTAACTGATGGGACAAACTGCCAGTCTGTTTCAGGATGGTGATGAACAGATGAGTTTAACCTTCAATGAAAGTGATTTAACTACCTGTTTGTCTTTGCCTAGAAATAATTACAATGAGTTACAGCTACTGACTGTGTAAGTTATTGTACTTCAGTTGCTATTTCTGTCTCTCTTACTGTTTGATTCCTTACCAGGGAAATTCCCATCCTGTGTGTCCAAGACTAAGATTCCGGACATGTGTCTCTCTACGCCCACGAGTTACAAGGTCTCTGAGGGTCCCTATCCCTGTCATCAGCCATGGTACTCTTAATGACGCTGAACTTGAGTTTTAGCACATACTGGTGTGATGTTTAAATAGATGGGATGTTGTAGCTGCAGGCAGAACAGCCTTTGGAAACAGCTCCAGACACCGCTGGCTGCAGCCTGGGGGCAGAGTGAGCAGCATGGCTTCGTTTAAAAACAGACAAAACAACAGTCCGTCACACCACATCTCTTAAACGGGCAAGGAGTAGGGCATCCTCATGAACTATATCAGAGCCTGCCAGCTACAATGAATAAATTATCCTACAGTCTCTCACTCTTTAAAGGTGCATTACATTTTAGCTCGTGCTGTTTAGAAAGCTGCTCCAAACTCCAGGCAGATGAGAGCTTTAAACAGGAAACATTCCCGCCTCTGCTGCAGATCTCTGACTTCTACCCAGAGCGAGCCTGTGTGTTCGACAAAACGCCAGAACAGCGGCAAGCTGAGTAATCTCCAGGCAGGAGTCCACTCTAGGAAGATCAGGTTGCAATCCTGCCTTTGTAGCTTTACACCACACCCCTTCAACGTGAATTAATAGGGGAGGATCATATTCAGCTCTGATTCAGGAATTCCCTCTTTCTTCAAGAACTGTTGCTAGGAGTTTGGTGAGTACTTTGGAACAGACTTTCAGTTTTAACTGAGTAATTCTTTTCCCTTTAGCTGCCGAAAGCAGTATCAGCTGGTGGCTTTTCTTCAGATGCAGTAGTCAGATGTTTAGGTACAAAGTCCGGCAATGAGTGCTGCAAAAAGGAGACTTCTTTTCCTCTGCAAATTTGAAACAGCAGGACAATGTATATACTTTATCATTAATAATACTGCTAATATTTGGATGCCATAATCTGTCTGAAGCATTTTAAGCTCCAAGACAGTTTTTGGAAAGGAAACCCTCCTAAAGCTGAATAAGTTAATTCTGATCAATAGCTCGAGTTTGAAGAAAAGCTCTTGTTTTTAGAAGCAATTTCTCCACTGCAGTAGCTCCCAGAGAGGCTTGACTCAAGCAGGGTGGTCTGCCAGGCTGTTTTAAATCATTCTGAGGCAAGTAATATCTGAAGCAATTCATATTTTGAGAAGTACAAGAAGATTTTAGGAGAATCAAATTAAGCTAATAAGACATAAGCCAATTTCACTCACAGTATATTTGAAATTTTCAAGAAACTCTTAATCAATGAGGGTAGTTAATGAGGTAGTTAATGAGTTGTATCAGTGTAACAAACACACTGCCCCCCAAAAATCCAGAATTTTTCTGGTAACTTTTCTAATATTTTACTTAAAATAATTGATGCAAACTTCAGTTTTAGTGACTGTGTAAAACAAAGCAGTGATACTAGCCTATATTTTAAAAAATTGCTAGAATTTGCTAATATGTTAGAAAATTTACAGTTTAAATGAGTGAAAGGCCCATAATAATGGGAAAATAGGAGTGGGGAGAAAAAGAACAATTTGGATGGAGGGGGTGTGCGGATGGTCAGTTTGACTCAGTACTCCAGGAATTAGCTGTGAAAGTACTTTCACGGGAAACATGTAAAGATATAAACTTTCCTTCCTGAATGTCTTACGGACAGATGCAGAGACAGGAAGTGCAGCTGTCAGTGCAGATAGGGACAGCAAGGGCGTGCTGGAGTCATTGCTAGGCATCTACTTGGGCAAAAGTGTCAGCCTTTGCCCTTTTGAACCTTCTGCCCATTATTTAATTTTACTAAGAGACATTTATTACTGTGAAGGCAGCAAGTGTCTGTATCCACAGCAAATTTCTCTGAATTATTGTTTAAGCTGAATTTCAGAATTACAATCAAATTTCCTTTGTGTGTAGTGCACACAGAACAATGCTGAGGAGGTAAAGGTGATTAAAGCACATCCTGCTCTGGCCTTTTCTCCTGTCAAATAACGCCCCACATGAAAGGGCTCATTAAAAAGCAGCCATGTGGTCAATTGCTTGAAAATCCATTTATTTGAAAATTTTATGAATTTTATGCCAGAGTGTCTCTAAGTGCCCTTTAAATTGCCTTTCACTAATCTGTATGTTTGTCCTCACACTGTGCATTGCATTGTTTGTAATTTTGGGTTTTAAAGCATTTCAGCTCCCTAGTATAGTTACGGGACATTTAAGGTGCACTTAGCTTTTTAGTGCAGTGCCCACATTTACCAATATTGCTCATGAAAACTTAATTGTTATTCATCTAGTAATATTCTAATTGCAGAATTAGGGTTTTCTCTTTCTGACTCAGGACAGAGAGAAATTTAATGGCATTGAGTTTATCTATCCCTACTCTCATCAGAGAGTCATTTTGAAAGCCCGTAAAAACTTATGACTCTTTGGTGTCTATTTTAGTTCTGAAGGAAAGTGAGGAACAGCATTCAAGAAGAAGTCAGATTCCTGGCAAAGAGGAAATTTTAAGACATTGGAGGAAAAGTAATCTGGGAAACAAAGCAAGGATATAAAAAATGAGCATTCTAGCAGACTTCCAGAACATGCCCAAATCCACAGATAGAGAAGGAGAATTACTGGGCTCCAGTTCTGCCTTCAAGGGCTGTTTCTCAAATAACCTTTCCAAGTTAAGTGCATAAATAGAAGCAGACACTGGTATCCAGGTGTTCTCCAGCACAGGGGCAGTGATATCCTTCATGCTATTCTGATTCTGTGCATCTTGGATTACTTTTAGGGCACAGAACACAGACTTCTCTCACTGATATATCAGTGGGATTAGGATTGTTTCTGGAAAAAAATTAAATCTCCTCTGGCAAAAAATGACCATTACACAGTCTCTCATGTTCTGGAAAGTTGTTTTAACATCTACATTTACTTTAAAGAGGTGATTCTGGCAGTAATTTTAGCTTGCAATTTAAAATAAGGTGATACCTGCTTTAAGTGCTTTTTTACTGTCATGATTTTGTTGGTGTGCATTCAGTTCATTGTGAGAATGTCTTCCAGAGGGACTCAGAGCATGTGCATAGGAAGAAGAAATTTTTAAATTAAAAAAAGAAAGAATATCAGTAAAACTTAGTGGCCTTGAGGTTTACATGGCTGCTATATCTCACAGTTTTGGAGCAAAGTGTTTAAAATCTGTCAAATTCCAGTAGTTACTATTGTTTCTTGTTTGGGCTGCATTCTGAATAGTCATAATTTCTCTCTAGAGAGCCAGGAGAGGCTGATGGGGTCTTCCTATCTGAAGCTGCTCTTCACAGTGAAACCAGGGAAAACTGTCTTAAAAAACAGGGATAAATTACCTACTTCTGTATGCTTCTCTTATGAAACCATTTTAGCTTTACAATGTGAACAGAGTACCCCTGGGAACAGAATGAAGCAAAATCATGTGGAGACTTGTATAATTTGTTTCCTCTCTTAGTTACTTCACAGCAAAATAGACTTATTCTTAATCCTTTTAATATTCTCTCACAGTTCTTTGTTCTGTTTCTTAATTATTTCCTGTGCTGTTAATACAGCTGTTTATTTCCCATCTTTAGTATTGCTGCCATCTTCCCTGATGAGTGCCATTCATAACTGAGTATAGTTTTGAAGTTAACTGAGTAATTAAATTTACAGTTTAGTGAAAAATTAAAACTAGTCTTTTGACCTCCAGGGTTGGACCACAAGAAAGTTCAACTTTCTTTCAGAAAATTTAACCTTCCTTCAGAAAATACAGCATTCCAAAAGAACCAATTTTAACGTAACTACATTGAAAAGAGCAGTTACAGCAAGTAAGTTAGAAATACAAATTTGATATAAAGGAAATACTCGGTACTGTTTTCATAAACTTCAAGAAAGGTCTCTCGAAGTGCGTTGGCATTTGCTCTATGTCCACAGGAGTTGGCACTGCCACCAGAATAAGGAGTATGACCTATACTGTGGTGGGAGATGAAGGGAATACAACCCTTCTTTTCTGTGGCATTATTTTATGTTGGTTTAAAGTGATTGTAGGATGATCATCTGAGGCAGTCTGAAGCCTGGGTTCTTCCCACTGAAGGCAGTTTTAACATTTCTAACCTGTGTGATGATCCAAAGCTCTCACATCCACTGCAGTAAAAGTGTCTGTGGTGTCTCCAGTTGGAAAGATAGACCAGGGGAGCTGAACTTGCCTGACACAGCAAGGAAATTTGTGTTTTGGACCTCTGTATGTGTGAAAATGCAATTAATGTGATGATGAGGTTACAAAAGGTTAATGGGTATGGTCAAAATCTGTCACAAGAGGCGTCACTGTGGCAGTAGTTTCCTCCTGTGCCTCCTGTGGTATTTTCAGTGTCTGACAGCTTCACGTTAGTGAAATTGAGTAGTCATGTTTCCATAGTGTGTGCAAATGGGAAATCACACACAGCTGGGTTATATATATATTATATAGTACTGAAATGACTCTCTCCACTAGAGAAGCAGGTTGTGCTAAGTTAGCTGACATCTAAATACACGTCTATTTATCAATAAGCACAGCTGAGAATTGAACACGTAGACTGTACTTTTCCTGTCCAAACTGCTAGGAAAAAAATCATGCTAGAGACTTTATAGTGCTTACATATAACTAATATTGCTGCTTGTTGGTTTTGCTAGTGGCTTTTGTGCTCTGGAGTGGCTTTTATTAGGGTACTGAAGGCATTCCCTGTTTGAAAATAAGATTAGATGACCAATACTTTTGCTACCAACGCGTAGTTTCTATCCAAGTAGTACAGGCCTGAGTATGGCCAGTTTGTTTTTTTGTTTATTAAGATTTATGAAAACATGTGAACAAGTAATTTGCTTTAGTCCACATGTAAAAATATTTTGGCAGGAGCAAAAGATTTCTTTTCCCCTTTTAAAGCTGTATCACTATGAAAATGAGCTAGTTATATGATTTGCTGTAGAGAGCTGGAGCTGTGTCACCAGAGAAGCTGAGTGGAGGCAGGATGGCAGAAGTACCTGGAAAACAATTTTAAAGCAAGAGTGAAAGAAGTTAACAAGGAAAACGAAAAGGCAAGAGAGGTCTACAGGCATATGAAAAAAAAGAAAGGACTTCTTCTGCTGGGTTTATCAATGTCTTTGTTTTTTTAAATTTCCATTTCAAAATATGACAAGGCTTTTCTTTTCAATTCTTTTTATCAGGTGTGCTTGAAAAGCAGCATTTGCAACCTTCATAGAAGCAGAACAAAGGTGGGAGTTTAAATCTGAAACAGTGACATCAGGTTATACAACTTTTCAGCATAAAAGCTAATAAAAACCTTAGTTTCTCTAAATTTTCTCTTTACTTCCCTGTTTTCACTTCACTTTCCAGTTTTCACTAGGGAATTTCAGAGACTGGAACAGTGCAACAGGAAAGCATTTATGCTAAATAGTGGAAGGTAGGTAACTAACCAAAATTCTTTCATGACAAGAAGGAATTTGAGGAACTGGATGGAGTCCCTGGTCTCAGAACTGACACAGACTATGAGAGCTGCTACAGCAGGGCCCAGAAGAGAGATAAGCTGGGATGGGGGGTGGAATTTCCATAGCTTTTGCTTTCAGTCAGTAATATTTGCATGCTGATGATTCACAGTGCAATGCCTGAATTTAAGTTGCTGTGACAGCACAAGGCTCTGGTGACTCTGGTGGAAGTCAGTTTAATTGACAGCCCATCACTGACTCTGGGGCAGGTATCATCACCAGAGCAGAGGTGATAGAATTCCTGCTCACTTCATTCTTCATATTTACTGCTGAGGGAATGAGAAAACATGATGGTGCAAGCAGCTCCAAACCAGCACATGTAATAAAATATTTTTTAAGGGAACACACTGACTCTGCCAGCTGGGAAACAATGCTGCAGACAAGTCCAATTAAACCTTTGTCACACAAGTCCAATTAAACCTTTGTCACACAAGTTCTAGTTGGTAGTGCATGATATCATAGGGCAAATAAAATGCCTCTGAAATACAGTGAACTGAAAAAGGTCTGCTTTTATATCAGAAGTGTTATAATCCTGTCTAGTTAGACCTTTTAATCCTTAATTTTAGGCTGTGCTAAATTGGACCTCTGACCATGCACATCCTATCTCCTGCTATTAATTCTTCAACTTAATTATATCCTCTGCCTTTTTTTGTGTGTCTGTGTGCTTCTATTTCCTGGGCTGTCAGTGTGAATGAGTCACTTTTACAGTCATTACTGTGTCACTTTAGACCTTTTTCTAAGGATGTCTTTTTTCGGCCACTACGGGAAATGCTAGTTTTATTTTTCTTTTTCCAGTTAGCTTGTTAGAGATGAATGCCATGCTGAAAAAAAAGTTTGTGACTAAACATTCAGGGAATTATAGAAATTGGTATTGAAGAGACTGTTAGGTAAAAAAAAAGTGTGTGTGTTTACATATATATATACACAGATACACATAACACTCCTGTCTCCAAAGGCTGCAAACGGTATGGACAAGACACTGAGTTTTATACTTTTCTGGTATTGGCAAAAAAGTCTTTAGATCTTCCTTTTATTTTTATTTTGGGTGTCAGGATAAAAAAGGCTTGGTAGTAAGGATCTGTTGCTGGGAGCATTCTTGATTGCTTGTGGTCTGCCTTGGCTACCTGTATTTCAGCCTGAGAGAAGCTAATGGCACTAAATGAAAGCATTTAATTAAATCACTAAATAAATCAGTGCCAATTATTACCCACGGACCTTTGATCTCCTTTGTCAAGTAACATTCTGGTTGTCTGTTATAGAATGTCTCATTAAAAGGTAGGGAGTTTGGGAGCAGTAGGATGCCAGTTCCTAAGGAATTATCTTTATGAAATATATGTTAATGACACTGTGATGTAGAGTATTAATGCTGGACTGATTCCTGGCTGTCCTAAGCTAGAATCCTTCTGGAGGAAAAGGCTTTATTTACTCAGAAATTTTCAGAATGTGGCTTAAATAATCAGACCATTAAAATTGAAACATTTCCTATTTTTCCCGTGCTGGACAGTTTTTCACCAATGTGTGCATTTGACATTTTTCTGAGCCAAATATCATAGATGAAGTATTTTGAATTGTGCACTCTATACAAATATAACAAAAAAAAAATCAGAATGCTTAAAAAATATATATATACACCAGTATCATAGGAGGCTTACAGCTTTAAAGTTCTGTTACTGGGCAGCTGAAAATCCAGTCAGAAAACCTGGACTTTTCTAGATGTTTTGGGATTTTAATTGAAAGAGCAGTGCCAAGTACCCTTTGATCTGGGATTTCGTTCTCTCTTTAGGAATAATAAGAAATAATTAAACCAAGGAAGGATTTAAGCATTTTATTACCAAAGCCTTCACCCCACTCATGCCACCTCCACCCAAACCTGACACAATGTTCTGGGACTGTGACCTTCTGGGAAGGTTAGCCAGAAGATAAAGGAGATTACATTTGGTCAGTAGACATACCAGAAAGGCAGATATGCTGTTGCACAGCCTACATTGTTCCTCTTGGGAACTGGCCCAAGCACCAAGATGCCCAGCTTTTACACACTTTTGGCCCTTCCTTTCAAGGGAAATTTAGGAGTTAAGTGGAAGAATAGAAATCCTGCACCCTGGTAAGGTTTTTGTTCTCTGTACAAATGCAGTAATTTATCCTCAAAATCACACAGTGACAATTCTAAATGGTAACTCATGATACACAAAATTCTATTTTCAAATTAAAAAATAGAAACTTATTAAGGATTTCCATTTCTGCCTGACTGCCTCTCTTCTACTTGGGAAAAAGCTTTTGAGAACATGGGATAACTGACTAATAACTGATTACTAAATTTTGCAGTCTAAATTGATACTCTGCAGATTCCTGGAAGAAGGAACCATAGCCTCAATTTAAGTGATAGAAAACCAAAGTCAAATAGAATTTTGCTGAACTAGTGAGAGTTTTGACGGCATGTTTGGAAAAACTCAAACATGGAAAATGAGGGCTCAGGGACAAACATGGAATTAATGCATGTGTAACTGAGGTTGTGGATAATTAGCAAGTTCCTTTATGAAGAGTCACAATTGTGCCAATGATTACTTCTAAGGAAAACAATGTGCTAGAAATTTGCTCTTTCCCATGTAGTTACAAAAACTGTAACTGTATTTAGCAATTTTTTACTCCAGTGAACTCACTGGAGCCAGGGAGTTTGAAAGTTATTACTGTATATCTAGGTATCAAATCTGAATATTTCATGGTATTTCTGCTTTAAGTGAGCCTAGATGATGTCAAATTATCACCAGCTTTGTTTATATTGTAATGCTAAGTATCTGTGCAGTTCTTTGATTTTTTTACTTAATATTTCTCCCCATATCATTTGTCTTAGTTGTGGATTTATTTTCATTTTAGTTGATGTCAAACTAAAATCAACTTTGAGAGGTGTCTCTCAAATCAAAAAGTCTTAGGCAACTTCAGGTTACCTTGTACAGAGTTACTTTGTATTTTAAAGGATGACTGGGCTTTTTATCAGGGGTGAATAAAAAGATTTGCCGTAATTGTTTTTTCGAACCTTTGGATGAAAATGCATAATTTTTCCAAGGTCAGGTACTACAAAGCTTTGTATATAAAGGATTGTAGGACTGGATTTCTAGTTAGAATTATGATAAAAGATGTTACTTCTATTTCTTTGAAAAACACCTGAAAATGAGCAACTGTAGCTCTTGCTCATTTTCTCCATTTACAGAATGTTTCAGAACTTGTGTAGTGGTTTCTAATCCAAGAGAGGTTATTCCATCTCTGCTAGAAAACAATAATTTCTGAATTTGTTCACAGAATTAAAGAACAGCCTTTGAGGAAAGATTTTTAAAATTATGATTAAAAGCACAAAATAAGATCTGTATTATTTTGCAAAACATTTTGCTGAACCATATGTGGATAATGCCTTTTATTTTTTTTCCTGTAGAAGTTAACCTTAGTAATTGAGTTTAGAAGGAATCAAAGACATGCAATTTTTTTGCTTATTTTGGCAGGAAAGCATTATGATGTAGAAGTTACTGCTGTCATATTTTTTGGCTAAAATAGAAATTCCTTTAAGCACAAAATTATTGTTCCATTACAAAAAAAATAAAGAAGGAAGAAGTCTCAGTGGTTTTCACTACATTATGTATTGAAGCCTTCTAAAGGATATTGTCAACTTAAAAAATTACCCAAACAGTGCTGCCCATGATCTGATTTGTAATTTCACCAAGAGTTGTTTTTAAGAATGCATTTCTTATCTGTTATATGCTGCAAGCTGGGAAAACATTGAGTGCAAGAGGAAAAAATGGTAAGTTTTCTAGAGAGAAATGAGGATTGTGGCTCTGATTTGGTGTAGAGATGCTGTCTTCACAGGCATGCAAACAAAAACACTAAAGACCAAAGAGTTTCTGAAGGCTAGGAACTTCCTAGTCCTTAGATGTTTAGTTTTTATTTACTTAATATCAATTAACATAGCAAAAAAAATGTAGTATTGTACTTTTAAGAGGGTAGGGTAATAGGAATTATGAATAGGGAATTGGTATGTTGGTAACAAAGAAGATATTGAGCCTATTCTCTAATTAAAATCCAGATATCCTTAAGGAACTTTTAGTTAGTTGGAAAATATTTTTTTAAAAAGTTAAAGCAAAAGTATTCCAGAGTTAATTTCACGTGTGTGCATAACCTCATCTTTGGCAACCTGAACATGCCAGCTGCCATGGAATAAAAGTGTTTTCTTCTGTCAGTGATTGCACTGATTCAATGTGAAAAATAATAGCTCTGTACTTAAGTGAAGTCCTCAGTATAAAAGAGCTCTACAATATTCAAAATACCACTAAAAGCACTGAAGCCCATGTTGCAAAAAGTTCACTGATTCCTCTGAAATGCAACTTGCTCAAGAGTCTGGGAACTTGATAACTATACATTGGCTAAATATTTGTTAAAAATGTTGTGGCAATGAATCTAGGTTCTGCAGGCTGAGTAAAACTTGGAAGGATTTGACTTGGCAAGCAACAGTACATTGTGTAAATAATGGCAGGACATTAAAAGTACCAAGTGCTACGTTTCGTGTCATGATGAATTTCGGGAGGTGAGTTCGGCTGGGGCTTAGAATGAAAGAAATAGAAGTGCCTCTAACTTGTACTGGAGATGGGACAGGACACTTGCAATCTGCTGAGCACAACCCCAATCCTTGTCTTGTTTTTCATTGTGCTTACAATATGATTATACTAAAAGAGCTCACGTTATCTGCAAAGCTCCCAGTTCGTGTATCTGCCCACAGGGTTATGCACTACCCTGCTAATGTCTGTTGCAGAACGCTCAAGGAACTTAACGGAATCAGGTATTGTCCTTTTTATCTTATACAGGGAAGATGAAAGGAAGAAAGAAGGGGCATTCCTTACCTTCAACCTTTATCTTGCTGTTCTTCTCTATCGCTGGGCACACAACTGCTGAGCTGGATGGCAGCAAAGAGCATGTTGTGGGTAAGAGATACCAGAAAACACCTAAAACTCAACCAACAAAAAACAAACACTCGAACAACAAAGCCCACTATGTGAAAATGCACTGCAGATGTAATTCTGTACTTGAGAACTTTAGTGGGAAACTTTCAAAATTGGGACTTAGCTAAAAATGGTCTCTAACTAGGAGAGAGATGCTTAGAATTACCTATTAAGCTTTAGCAAAATTGCCTTCTACTGAGGCTTCTGTTTCCCAAGCTTTTTGGAACATCTAATCCTTATCAAACACTGGGTTAAATATCAAGATGATTCCCTTAAAGCTCTGCTTTAGGAGCGTGGAAAAGTTCAATGTTCAGGGAAAGGAAACATAGGGCTGGTTAACTCAGGCAGAGTTAACACAGAAAAAGCAGAAATATGAATAGCATTGTAGATTGATGTTGCTCTGTCCCATGCACAGATCTCTTGAGCCACAGTTAATTTGCAAAGTTTGATTTAAAGATGATACAATTACTGTCCTGGTTGTTTTCCTGGGCCTTGACGAAGGTCTTTGTATAGCCCCAAGTGATTTGATATCACTGGATAAATAAAGGAGTTGGACTCGATCCTTGTTAATCCCTTCTAACTCAGGGTATTCTATAATTCTATAACTGAAAACTCACCAGTTGAAAATTTTTGTTAGAAAAGCAGTGTGACTGTTAGAACTGGGGACACTCCTGGATTTTCACCACGGTAAGATCATTGTTTAATTCACCGAAATTTAGATGGATCAGAATTCTATACTGGATATCATTTTGAAGGTTATTTTAATTTCCTCCCAAAAAATTCTGAGAAAGATGAAGGAAAAATACACTGTTGGGGCCACACTAAAATATTCCTTTTTCCTTTGAGGAAATGACTTGAAACTGTGATCACTTCCCTAAGCTGCAGAGGACTATGAAGTGGATGCTTTTGTTTGACATGTCTGATTTTGAAGTGCAAATGAAAGTGCAGCTAAGAGGAACCTTTTTCTTATGTTTTGTCCAATTTCCATTCAGATTACTTCTCTCTATCAGACTTTTGCAGCAGTGTTCTTTGAGACAGAAATAGTAATTATGCACAGTCATGGCTATAGTAAGCTAGTGCTTAGGACCATGTCACAATCACTACAATTTAAGACATGCACTGTTTCAGGTTAAGCATGTGCTTAGCATGGCTCTGTAGTAAAGATTGGTTCATGCAGAATAAATTTGTTTCTTTTGAACTCTGAAGTACAAAAATGCCCTTTTTGTTTGAGGGCAAAGTCACATTTATCTTTGCCCCACAACTCTTAGTGCTGTATAAATTCTTAGCCAAGCTTGCAGGTCGTGACGGCTAAATCATCTTGCACACTTTGTGACCACAACAAGAAATCTGATGGCTTAATGTTTTTCCTCTATTTACTTTGTTTATAAAAGAAAATAAGTAAATAATCTTAAGGAAATTAAATTGTCATTTTACTGGGGATTATTTTTCACTTTTTATTCACTGGTTATTTTGCAACTAGTTACTTAGAATTATGTGACCACTAACTGATTTACTATGAGAATCAGTTCTAAACTTCTGGGCTTTAATTCTGAAGTAAAAACCAATCAAATGTGAGGCTTAGAAATTAAAGTAGGATCCTGTTTTTATGATGACTACTGAAGACTCGCAGTGTTTACAAAAAAAAATTACTTTTGCTGTACTCTGTTTTCACAAAATATTTAGATTGTTGCTAACTAAAATTATATTTGTGGTTTCTCAAGATTTAACTTCTGGACTCAGTGACTTTAAATGTAGAAATTTTGTGGGCAGCAATTTCATTGATAACATTTGTTTTTGAAGTTAGATGATTATAAAGCAATGACATATTTTACCCCAGCATTCCATAAATTTCAGGTATTAAAGGATAAAATTAGTTGTGTGCATCCATTATTTTTAATGTCATACTTTCAGATCTCATTGAGTACAAATGCTTTGTGAATTTAAGAGGTGGGATTTTGTCTATTTTAATTACAGTAATAATCAAGATTGCAGGTCAAGTCTAATGGAATAAAAAAGGATTTTTAATTTTTTCTTTTCCAGCAAAACCTGTTTTTCCATCAATAAGTAAGTGTAATAGCAAAAATGAAAGGTATAAAAGTAACCAGGGTTTGTATATTGTTCCTTAATCCCTTATGTGGTAAGCAGCACTTAAGTTGATGTTCCAAAGCCTGAAGAAAATGACTCAAAAATTGAATGTGCTTTTTACTCATACATGAAACTTTGCCAAGAATAAATGTGCCTGCCTAAAGAAAGTGTAGGAAACACATGAGTAGGAAGAGCACTGAACGGTGTGTGGGTGGGAAGCTGTCAAATTGACAAAGATGGAGAGAAAAGAAACAGCTATTCATTAGTGACAAGGTGCTTAGTATTGATAACCTCTTATCAATGGGCGGCATTACCAGGGAAGGCTGGAAAGATGACAGCATATCTTTATAATTAAGGATAACCACAGAAACTCATATGAAGTTGAGAACACATAACCTAAACAAACTAAAGCAAAGCATTTTTTACATAAAAATTCAGAAATATTCCTGATATTTATTCTCCCAATTTATATAGTTCTGTTCTGAAAAGCAACTCCTCCATAACACTTACCTTTCATACTTGTGCTGCAGGTGTAGTCTAGAAATCAGTTCATTTTATAATGAAAAGGAGGTCTTTTTATCGAGCAGCCCTGCAGATTATCCATGAGTCTGAAAGCCAAATTAGAGTCTTTTGTTATGTCTACATCCAGGAGAAAGGTATTGTTTTCACTTGTATTAATGTAAGAGGATTAGAGACACTATTCACCACTTCAGCTTTTGTAATATTACCCTGCTCTCTAGTGAAGTGGTAACAGTGCCTTGCCTGGATCACCTACAGCCCACGTGCTCGGGGCTGCAGCAGGGCTGACTGCAGGTTATTAGAGCTCTCACAGTGAAATGACTGCACTGAAATGCAGGGTGGTGTTCATGTGTGAAACAGTCATGTCTTGAGTTGCAAAAGTTGCCGTGTGAATGACAACAAACGTGAGAATGACTGTGCTGCATAGGAACAATCTTGGCCTGTATCTTGTTTGACAGTTGCAAAAAGTAGGAAGGCTGAAGGAATGGAGGAAGGAAGTAGTGACATAAAATATCTGCAATGAGCTCATGCTCTTTGTTAGCCATTTCATGGGCATTACTTTGTACTTACCACAGACCATGGAGTGCCATGACTTAGAGCAATCGGTGTTTAGTGCTTGAGTAGGTGATGTAAGGAAGTAATTTCATTAAAAAGCTGGGAAGGGGGAAGAAAAAGGGGAGAGAAGATTTTGCTGTGCTTTTTTTCAGTTTTAGTATGGGAAGTAATAACTTCTGTGTGACAGTAAACATCAGCTGTAATCATGATTTAATGTATTTATAACAAAATTTTCTTGGTCTAGGCTAGTACAGTCCTACAATTACACAAGATTTCTAAATGTATTTGGACCAGATGCCTAAAATGGATGAGTAATATATATCCAACAGAGCCAGATCCAAAGCGGAGGGTTAAACTAAATTTTTTTAGAATGATAAACGCAATGTGCTATACTGAAGAAGGAGAATTAATACAATCATAAATATAAGAAGGAAAATAAATGTTGAAGCACCTGTATAACAAGATTCTATTTGCTGGAAAGTAAATGGAAGTTACAGAGCATTGCAAAGGTAATTCAATGTTTTAAAAAAAAAAGCAAGTGATTTTGTGTTGGATTAAGAAAAAACCCCAAAGGATCATTATTCCACTCTATTTGCCACTAGTAATGCCTCTAGGTGGGGGATTATATTCAGCTCTGGGCAGCCCATTTTACCAGGAATCCAGACCAATAACAAAGATCCAAAGAATAGTTATGAGAGGATTAGAAAGCAAGGCAAATAAAAAGATGGGAAGAAAGGAGTTTATTTAGTGTGTGCATAATTAAGAGGAGACAAATCTTCCAAATGAAAGAAAGAGAGAAGTGGGCTACTGAAGTGGTGTGGTGAGAGCGAGGCAACTGCACCATGACAGCTTCAAGCAGCCAGGGATGGAGCTGAATTTGGAAAGCCCAAAATAAAGGTTGAGAGTGCAGGAGGCAACTTTCTCTCCTGCAGCAGCCTGGAATTGCAAGACATGAATGGTGCATTAGAAAATCAAAACTGATTTACTATGTGTGTATACATGGTTTTAAATTATTGTATCTATGCATGAAGGAAGTAAAAATTATTTAATATATAATAGAGAATGTTCAGGCAGTATATTACCAAAAAAAGGGTTGTCTTACAAGAAGAGTAGTGAAATTCTAGAACTGACTGCTTCAGATTGCTTGGAATTTTACTTCACTTGGATGAGAAACTCCGTTAACATTTCTTCAACTGTTATCTTCTTATGTTTCCGTTGAAGAATTTTCACTGACCTTCCTGTCAGACATCTTCCCTAAATGTCATATCCTGTGCTTTTCACACAGCATCTAAAATGTAGTAACAATTTGTCCCAGTGTTCAAGAGATGAGGCCTTACACTGAGAATTAGTTTTCTCAACGTATATTCCACAATTGAAATGAGTGCAGGCAGATGTGTCTGCAGTCTGTGCAGATCTACTGGGCAAACACTCCTGCTTGCCTTCTCATCTGTTGCTCCAGTCTGAGAAGGAAAGCTAATTTTATATCATCTGAGTTAAGTGTTCCCAGGTGTAAAATAATGGAGAAGAATTCTCTCACTGTTCCCAGACAGAAGAATGATTCATTTCCGATTAATCCCTTCGAGACCTCTTTCTTCAGTCACTTGGTTACTGTTTGGAGTTGGAGGGTTTTGCCCCTGGGGGTTTGACAGGGTACAGATTTTACTGAAGCTATGGCAACTTTCTAGTGTTCCTAGGAAACTGAGTGATTGCCAAGAAGCGTGACACAGTTTAGTCATTATGCTTGCAGCAGATGTCAGGACATCTGACAGTGGTTAACAGCATCCCTGTGACTGCAGGGGAAAGGCCTTAGGAGGTAACCAAAACAATGATTTAGTTCTGTGCGTCTAATGGGAAGTGGGCTAGGAGTGGAGACCAGAAAGTTCCCAGGATAAACTCCGCTGAGCCATTTGTTCATCCTCTTTGTGTAGTTTTGCAACTATGCTTTCATACTATTTCTGTTTGGATAGCCCACAACACTGGGGTGGTGCAATGCAGCAAAAAAATGAGCTGACATAGCTCTGTGTCTGACATTTCAGTAGTTAAGAAACCTGGTAAGTTTTCACAACCTCTTGTAGACTGAACTGGGTCACTGACAAAGGTCACAGAGGGGATCTAATTTCTTGTGTGCCAAGAAAATGACGTGTTTATAAACCAGCTGCCAGCTCTCACCCCAACCACATTTGAGTTGGATCAGTTTCTATGGAGCTCTGAGTGTTTGATTTTAGCATTTCAGGAGTGAGTTCATAACTTACTGAAAACTTTGATGTTTGAAGGCATTTTTTCCCTGGTATTGAGCAGGGGAAATCCAAAGTTTCATTTTGCAGTGCAGTATCCTCTCAATTTTTTAAGTTTGCATATATGTTCTGAGATATCAGTGTTCTAATTAGCTGTAAGAGAATGAATTAAAACCTTTAGATCTGTTCTTCCGGTTCCTAAGGCAAGCACACAAGCTCTGTAGAGCTTTCAAAATCCTCTAGGTAAAAATACTTCCTTGGAAAAGCAAAACAGCAAAATACAGTAAACCATATATTTATAAGGGAACAGGACCAGGAACTGGATTGCTAGTCAGAATTTCCTTATAGACATTGACAGGGTGAAAAACTTTGCTAGTGGTCTTCACAATGTGTATGACAATTTATACAAAACATTCCCTGACTTAATATATACTGAAAGGCAGAAATAACACATTTTGAAAACATACAGCTTTGTTTTGCCTTGACTTTCTAGTTGCATACACCTGAAAGCTGTAATGCAAGAACAGTGAGATCAAAGGAAAAAAGAGCCTGGTGCCTCTCAGTGGTCCTGGAGGGGTTTGTGTCCCAATCTGACAGGAGAGTGATGCCCTCTGCAGGGCTCTGTCCATCCCACGCTGTTCCCCGGCAAATTCTTTATGAGCCAAGTTCACTGGGAGAAGCGCATGGAAGAGAGCCCAAGGAAACTTTTCTGCCTTGGTGGTCATTGTGTCTTTTGGAGCTACCAAGACTTTGTCAGTGTTTTTGTTATTCAGAATTGCACCCCAGCTCATGTGACTCAGCCACTCTCTGTAACTGTTTAGAGGTTTGTGATGAGGAGTTAAGTTTATATTATGAGATGTTTTGGTGGAAAATTGAAACCACACATTTGATTTGATCGAATGGAATTTGTGTTCCAATGCAGATAACGGTTTTCTTTTTACATCTGTTTAGTGTGTTCAGAGCTTTGCAGACAGATGTTGTGAGGTGCCTCTAGCAGAACACACAAGCAATCTCATTCTGGAGTTACACTGTGTAGTACACAGCAATCTAACCTAGTTGTTCTACTTCTGCTCTGTATTACAGGTGCTGCTTTGCCACCGCTGAAGCTTGGGCACTCATTCTGTGCCATGAAAGCAGATGATGGTCCGTGCAAAGCCATCCACATCCGCTATTTCTTCAATATTAAAAGCCGCAAGTGTGAAGTGTTTGAGTATGGTGGATGCCATGGCAATGAGAACAACTTCCTAACTCTGGAAGAATGCCAGAAGAAGTGTGTGGTAACAGGCCAGTACCCATTCTCTTACCCTCCTACCAATTCTTCATTTGCATCCATTACTTCTCATTCACAAACCACTTGAATTTGGGAAGTAGAAGCCCTCTTCTGTTCCTATTAATACAGAAATATGATTTCTCTAACTATGTTCCCAAGTAGGTTGTAGTCATCTGAATTATTTTATATGGTTCAAGCAAATAGTCAGGATTTGGAAAGATAGGTGGATTTTTTAGTGTATCTGTGGAATAGAGGCACCAATGCAAGAAAGCTTATTTTCTAGCTAGAGCCCTATTTTTGACAAGTTCTTAAGTGAAATTACTTTGAGGCTTGACTAAGCTGGTGGGTAGCACAGATGTTCTTTATTGCTTTCAGAGTGTCTAACCCAATTTTTATCCCAGATTTGTCCTTCACTTGAGAAGCTGATAGAAGTTGTCCAAAATTTTGGCCATCTTCTATGTTTCAGCATAATTAGTATTACAGCAGTAGATACGATGATAAATGAGATCTAACACATGATACACAGCACAATGTGCACCAAGGGCCTTGTGAATGCTGATTCTGCTATTAAAATTCATCCTCATAATTAATTAAGGTTTTCAGCATTGTACAAATTCCTCACATGACTGGATGAAAATTAGAAGGTTCTTAAATTTGCAAATGAAGCTAGAAATTCTATAAGTTTGTATTTTTAGAGACTGGAGGAATTCAAGTCTTATTGAGGGTTTCTTCTGAATACCTGCTATGGATCCTGCCTTCATGGGAATTTGATGGAATGTGTCTGGCTGTGTAAACAGGAAGAGATAGGGATATCTTGAAGGGGAAGAAGGCAATGAAAATGGCAAGAAAATTTCAGAACCAGTGGGTCCTCAAAGTTGTGTAATAACCCTCAGGTATTATATCAACTATGTGAATTTTTTTCCCAAGTCTCTTTCATACATTGGATGTTAATTTCTTAGACTTCGAGGTAAGATAGAAGGATTCATTCCCAACAGAAGGTACTGTTCAGTCACATGTGCCTTGCCCAGCAGCAGAATTTGCCATGGTTACTGAGCTCAAGACAATGATGCTGGGCAATTCTGCAGCAGAGAACAGTTAATAGGTTATTCTGGGGATGGGCAACACAAGTAGCTGAAAATTGTCACTCTCTGCTGTCTATTAGTGATGTGCCCTGGTAGCACCTATTGCTAAGCAGACCTTGGCAGGTGTCATTTTGTTTGCCTTTTTTTCATAATTTACTGTGGACCTGGGCCTTTTCTTGAAACTGGAAATCTGCTGAAGGTGCTATAGGCACAGAGTTGTTTTGCAGGATACAAACTTGGATCTTCTAGGATCAGCATAGGCCACTTGCAAGCACAGTTAGTTCTTATAGGTTGCAAAAAAAATACTTGCAAGAAATTTCAGTTTAGAAAATTGCTTTCAGAAGCTCCTATTTGGGTTTTCTGGCCAAAGCAGACTGCATATATGACAAGGTAATTTATAGCATCAGGCTTTGTCTGGCAACAAATGTAAATGTCTTTTACCCATTTTCCGTCCCTTCCAGGATTCATATCTACACAGTATTTAGACCAGGCCTTAAATCTGTTACATTGTCTGTTTCATAACATATCTGTATTTCCCGATAAAAATTACTCTGGATCGTGTTGCTAAATTTATTTAGAAATCAAAGTAAGTATCTGTCTCCCACCCCAGTGTCAGAATAATGGCTGGAGCTGGTTACACATTACCATAAGTAGTATTTCAAGAGTGTTTGTTAGTTTTAACACATCTAATCTTTCACAATCTGCAAATGTTAATAAGCCAGGCATTGAAAATAAGCCATTTTTTATCTTCCCTTTAACTGTCAAAAAAAGAAAGGTGGTAAGGCAAGAGAAAAAGAGATCAATAGACTGCCTCACAATTGGAGCAGGGAGTACAGCTCAGGGTGTCTGACTTATATTCACTAGTGGTATAAGCTCTTCTGCCAGCATTAACTCTATAGCCTTGATACTCTGTTATACTAGCTGATGGTTCCTCCATATGTTTATGGAATAGGACACTGTGTTTGAATACAAATGCAACAGCTGCACCTCATTGTCCAGCTTAGGCTTTCAGAATTTCTCAAGTCTGTAATTCAGTTGACTCAGACCTTTCTCCCTCTCTATCCAGTCCAGCCACAGCAAAGGAAAGAACAGATGTGTGTGCTTATTATACATTTCTGGTATGCTGATTTCCAGTGGTGGTTGCAATTTATAGAGTAAAGCAGAGGTTCTTTCTTACCTACACAACTGGAGCCAGAAGAGTGTGTCTGTGTTGGAACCAGGATGCAGTGGGACTGTATTTATTAAGAATAGCAAAATTTAATCTGAAGAGTTGTACGTGAGCACAAAGTTTCACTGATTAGAAGATACTGAAAGAGCAGCTAACAGGAAAACCCATCCTTCCTTGAAAGCATCCCTGGTCTTGATGCCTGTGGTCTTTCCAAAGAGGAGACTGCACGCATTTTATTTACTCAGCAAATACTAACGCAAGATACTATTTACCATTCAGATCCATTTTTTCTGATCTGCTGGTGCCACCATAATTTCTGTTCAATTAGGTTTTGCTTTTAAACAATTGCATGCTTCTAAAGCTATCTCTATCAGGTTGAAAAAAAATCCACTACAAAATTTCACTAAAAACATGTCAAAGCCAAAAAGATTACTCCATTTTTTAAGTGAATGGCAGTTTTCCAGCCCATTTTACTCTAAGGATTAATTTGAAACTTACCTTTTGATGGTTTCTGGAAAAATGTACTAATAAGCCTCAGAGACCAGTGGTGCTCCAGGAAGAAGTGGCAAGAATCAGTTACAGCCTCACTCTGTTTTCAGATGCAATACATGGGTAAACACAGTGGCAATGATATTAAAATAATCTTAATTATTAAAATGGCATCCCATCAAGAAAGAGGTATATGGAAATCACAATTCCTTAGTTATTAAATAACATAGCCTAGCATTTCAAGTTAAGAAGAAAAACATCTTGCCCCAAATGCAAGAACGCACAAAGTTCAGGAACCCCTCTTCTACTTGGATCTGAAACAGATCTTAAGCAAACTCTTCCTGAACTGGCTGAAAAGGGAAAGAACCTTTACATCAAAGAATTTCTTTTTGTGTTGAAGTCTCAGATACTTCCAGAAGTGCAGATTATTATTTTGGTGCTCATTTACCTGTATTTGGTATTTTAGCAATTGGTAAGAATAAAAGCTGTTTACAACACTGTTCCTTCTCCAGACTGTACTATTTGTGTCTTTGATTTCTCATACCAGAGTTTAAAAAAAAAATACCAATGTAAGATAGAATTCAAGTAATAGGTTTTAAAATCTTCCTGAAAGACTACTGTATGGGAACAGATTTCATTTCTGGGCAGAAAATCAAACAAAGAAGGAATTCACTACAGATGATTAATCTGTTTCTAGTTATGACTCCACCAAGTTTAAAGAGTACAGTCTTTCAAGATAAAAAATTGAAAGTTATTGTTTCCTTGAATAGCATTCAGTTTCAGAAAGACCTGGAGTCTAGGATGTGAATTAGCTCTTCTTTTTCTGACCAGGCTGGCTTTCAGTAGTTTCCATGTAGTGCTTGGTTCAGGGTTTCAGCAGGACCCATAGCATCTTTACCATCCTTGGAGTGAGGTTATTTGCAGGACTGCATCTGCCAGTATCTCATCCAAAATTTGACACTTCCTGTCACAGGAAACTTGGAGTGTTTGTACTCAATTTCAATTTAAAGGCTAAGACAGAGCAACAAAAGGGGAAAGGCAGGGTCAATAGATGCTGAATTTGGAATGAAGTGCCCAAAAGTCATAATCAGGTGTCATGAGCAAAGATTTATCACATTATTTTTTCAGTCTAATGCTCCTGTTTTCACAGAATCACAGAATAAGCTGAGTTGGAAGGCACCCAGTGTTACTTTGATTCTGACACAAATGTTGGATCTGGAACAGACCTTCTAGACCAAATCCTGTACTGGCATGTATCTGGCATAACTCTATAGTATAAAACTGAAAGTTATTTAAAATGAGAACTGGCTTAGTGTGCCCACATGTTGGTACTCAGCCCAAGAACAGTTTTCTGTGTATGAATAACAGTGACCCATTACTCTCCAAGAGCTGGATCTGCTTGGAGGAAGAGAAGCAAAAAAGGGCCATTATCTCTGTATTCTCTGAATGGATGACAGCAGATAAAAGGGTTTGGTCTCACATACAGTGTGCTGCAGACCATCAGGCATAAAGCAAAGTAAATTACTAAGTTAATCCCTTTTGCTAACATAATTCAGCAAAACCCCATATAATTCTGTGAATTCTTTTTGTTAAATCTAGATCTCTGTGCAGTCTTGTAGTTTGTAGTTGTATTCATCTTACTTACATTTCCAGTATTTGTTGCTGTTGGAAGATCACTATTTAGTGACTGTAGAGATCAGTCTGAAGAGAGAATATGAGTGAGAAAAAAGTGCTTCAAAACAAAGAAGAATCTGAAATACAAAATTATTACTGTGAAGAATGCAAAGACCAATATTGATAAAAATAAGCTCAAGGGAAGCTATCTAATACAACATTCAGAAGAAATAATGTGAATAGTCAAAGTTTTTTATTTTCAATATTCAGCACAAATACAAGAATAAATGAGCCAACATGAGTGAATTACCAGATTGGGATAACTTTTTAACATTTTGGAATCAATAAGGCAGCTGACAGAATAGATTGAAGTCAGTACAACAGAGTTCAGAGAGCCCAGCTGCAGGTTGGCCACTCTAAGGCTCTCCAAGACAAGGTTCAGATTCAAGATGCCTACTTGTGACTCAAGTTTCCTGGAAATCAGCTGCATTTTTTGTTTCTTGTGCCCAATTCTCACAGCTTCAGGGAATGAAAAAGTACTTTCTGAGAGGAATTTGCTCATATCCTCCATTGTTTACTGGATGGGAGCATAATCACAAATGTCGTCACTAGCACAAAGATCTTAATTTTCAAGGCAGTGAATATAAATTTTAGGCTACTTAAACTTGCTACTGTGGGAAAATACCTACTGATAAATGGTTCTGGTCACAATGGCAATTCGAATGTCTATTATTTAGAGTGGATCTACTCACAAATACACTTTTTTTACAAAGAAGAAATCAACTCATATGTGGATTTGGCTTTTTGACTGAAACCAGAAGCAAAAGACACTGTTGAGATGGTAGTGAGATTAAAAGATTCTAGGTCTGTATAAACTCACAATAAAATTTTCCTTTTCTCTGCCAGAAGAGTAGAGATCACATGGCAAAATATGATTGCTGATTTTGCCCTGAAGGGGACAGCTGAGTGAGATTAGTAAAATGGCCTGACATGCGTGTCCAAAGTTTAGGTCATGGGTTTAAATGCTGAGAGCCAAGCCTCCCACTAATATGAAAAACTGGAAATCTGTTCAAAGAAATGCTATGTCACTCTGAAGTGCACGCCATGTCTTTAATATTTTTTAAAGGGTAACAGCTGCATTGTCCCAGAGGTGGAAGGAGAAATGTGTCATGACAGAATTTCTACCCAATAGATTTGCTTTGAAAATATAACATTGGCAGGTTTCCAGAGAAAACCAGAGTAGAATTATGATACAAAAGGGCAATAGAGTACAAAACAAGAATTATGAAACAATGTAAATAAGGTGACTAAGGCAGAGTCCAGAAGCTGCTGGCCACCTTTCTCTCAGCTGTCGAAATATTGTCAGCCTTTCTCAGACATTCCATGATCTGCTCTGCCTTTGGACTCCTTTGCAGTTTTATGATTAGACAGTCTCCTACAAGGAGAAGGTTTGTTTTCAATCTCTAAAAAGGAATTTGGGGTTGAATTAAGATATCCAGTTTCTTGAGCTGATACAATAAAACCCAGGCTCCTGCATTAAGAATGATAATAATTTCACTGCAGATTGTGCACGTAGAGAACCATGCAGACAAGGTTGTCATCATACCCCCCTAAGGATACTTGGCCAAAGGGGCCTTAATATCATCAACTGCATAAGGAAAGCTTCACTCAGGCCCTACATGGCAGAGCAAATGGAATTGGATAGGATGAGAGAAGTCTTACTGCCTCCCTCAGTCAGCTCCAAAGCTATGAGCAATATCGGTAGCTACAGCAGTGAGGTTGTTAGTCTGCTCTTTACTCCTCTTTTGAGGAGTAAGATTGTATGATACAGGGTTCTGGATCCAGTAACAAGAAGAGTAATTTCCCTGTTCAGTTCAGTATCAGCATAATTTGATTTCGGTACTTTCTATATCCTCAAGTTTCCATTATAGCAGGTCTTCTTATACAAAGGAAATGATACTTCAGTTCTCCAGAACAAATTTTTGTGCTGCATCCCAAATAAAGAGAAAAAGAAAGAGGAAGAAATGCTGTGTTCTTGCCTCTCAGTTCTCACTGTCACTGCTAAGCACACTGGTATCTCAGGTGAGACTTAACATGTCTGCTTTTGCTAAATACTTTCATTTTTATTTATCTTGCAGAATTGCCTCAGAAGATGATGTTAGCAAAAATTAAGAAAGGTAATTATATTTACATGGTAATTTAAGATTCTTCTACCGCAATAAGGGATTTATTATGTTCTTTGTTAGCTTGGAACAATACATAAATAATTTATCTTCTAACAAAAACAGCAATGTCAGATTTAAGTGAATTCTTAGTCTGAATCTTCTTCTGTCTTCATCAAAGAATTTGAGGAGAGTTGTGGTCACTGAAGATGGCAATCACCTCTCCACAAAAAAAATACATCATGATTCTTTTCTCTTTCTTCAGTAAAAAGGGGGACTTGGCAGAGATTCAAGTATTGTATAATCAGCCATGATGGGGAACTCTTATTGTGTATTTTGAGAACAAGCTAAATGCTTGCTCTACTTTTAGAAAAATAGGAAAAAATTGCTCTGAAACAGAACTTTTTAAGCATTGGCTGTGGAGGAGCTACCACAGGTTAGGGCAGATCCCCTAATTGCACATCAAACAAGGGAGCAAGTTTCCCATTCCTGAAGGGACAGACTTTTAACAGAACTTTAAATTCCTGATACCTCAGACGTCCAAAATAGCCAGTGCTAAAGTATTGAGAGTCCCTTACTGAAACACTGTTGGTCTGTTGAGGAAACTGATGTTCCTAATGAGGATATTTCAGTTTGACACTCAGAGTAGAGCTTGTGAAGATTTACTCTACCTTTTCTCCTTGCACATTGGAGACTCACCTGGATGGGGCTCACTGTGGGCAGCCAGAGCTCCCCAAACACAGACTTGAATACATTTTTTTACAAGTCAGCTCCTCTTTTCCTGCTTACTCTCCTTCATCTCTCCTTCCACTCATGACTTCCTGAATTGTTGTGCATTTAGCAGCTTGCAGAAATGTGAGTATTTGCACATACAGTTTGAAATAGATGTTTGTAATCAAATCATCTATCTTTGCAGAATGGTATTTGGAATACTTTCATAGGAGATTATGGTTTTCTTTTCCTGTTTTCTACTGTCTTTTCAATTCTTAATGTGTTTTTTAAAAAATCGTGACTATACTGTGGAAGTTACTAAAGTTGATTTTCCACAGATGCTGCAGCCTTTGGCACTACTTCCTTTAAGGGCTGACCCTAGCTCCCTGCTTTTAACGACAAACTGGAACACATCCTGTAAGATTCAGCTCGTGGCTATCATTAGCGTTATTGCACTTGTACTATTGTTTCCACTAACGTAGTCTTGAATATCAAGTCCCTGGAGAAAGATGTGGCATTTAGAAGTATAATACTGCTTTGTATGATTAGGATTATATTGCTTTCATGAACTCTCTCTTCAAAAGTGGCTATAAAAGTTAGCTGTGAGCTCAACTAATTTGGACTTAATTTCATTTGCAAGAACCTGCAAGAAACATTTTAATATAAGAATATTCTAAATGAAGGATATCTGTTTTTAAGAGTCAGTCATAATCTTGTATTCTACTTTGCATACCCTTATTTTTATCTGCCTTCCCTTTTCAGTTAATAGCTGTCTAATAATCTCTTTCTTTTATTTCACAGTACTGTGCAATGTTTGATGAGAGAATTTTTTCTTTAGCTCCTGTTGTCTGTGAGCTCCTAGCAGAAGGTGTATGGAACAGATACTCCTCTGGTGGAGTCTTGCTGCTCTGTGTCTACATACCTGTCTCACCTTTGTTCCCTGTGTTGAAAGCACATCATGTCATATTTCTCATATTTATTGCTCTATGTGAGCTTACTTTTCTAAGTCTGTGTACATCAATGCATTTGCGTAGTAAGAAAGGTACAACATCTGAACTGTGGATTGCACTTACTGGCAGAGAATGAAATTTGTAATGAAGAATCAAGATTAAGCTATTCAGGAATGCTTAAAACAGTTGATTTGGTTGCTTTATGCAAGAATATTTTAGTGATTTAATTTTGCATGTGATCTCTGAAAATCATTTTTCACTGTTCACGAAGTATTATAAAAATTGAAATTCAATATATTGCCAATTAATTCTTAGAAAAACACTAGTTATGAGCTATTATAATATTTTATATAAAATCAAGATGTGCATCAATTTCCTTTAATAATAATCTTGTTCTAGCAATGGATTTTAATATATACCTAGCTAAAATAGGTGTAATAGGATTAACTTCTTTGCAACTTTATAATCTACTTCTAAAATGTTAGGAACTTCAAAGTAATTGTTCTATACCAATTTTTATAAAATGGCAGCCCACTGCACACTGTTTTAGTATCAATATTTTGTGAATTTTCACAGCTAAGCAAGGCCTTTATATGTCATATCTGATACGATTTTCTTATGTGGGGGTTAAATAGACTTTCTTCTGCAAGTCAGCTCAGACAAGAATCATATTTCAAAATATCTATTAGCAAGAATCAGAGAATTCCTCCACATATATTTCATTATTGTTACCATGATTTTAAGTACACAATTTTAAGAAAAAACTGAATACGGTGAGAGGTTGACTTTTGGGGATTATCATATGGCTATGTGCTTTTCTTCCCTGCCAGAGGATGTGATATCACACTGTGATATTCAGTCAAATTATGCAATATTCATTTGTTAACTTTTTCTTGGTTGATATTGTAGTTACAGATTGCAAACTCAGAACTGGGACTGAAAATTCGTAGAACAGCTGCTTTGTCTCCCTGTTTCCAGTATCCTTTTATAAGGATAAACTGCCCTAGACAAAATGCACTGCTAGATTTTTACCTGTTCTGTTTTAAAACTCGTTCCTTTTTTCTTTTGTTTGACTATTGCTTTGTGTATAATTCACATTAACATTGACTGAAACATAAATAACAAGGATGTGTATAGGTGCGCATGATCCAGCTGAGATTCAGATCTTCTTTTAAATCGGAGTAAAAGCTAATTTTCAACTTAGAGGTTAAATGTTTTGGAACTTTAAAGGAATCATTAGTTGTCATTTTTCAAGATGTAATTTACTGGCTACTTGAACAGAGCAAGACAATCCCTATAATGCTCCAGTGTAATATTGCAGTGTTACATATAGAACAAAAGCAGCACAATAAAGCAGCAGTTATTTTATAGATGGCCTTTAGCCCAAAGTCGCAGGTTTATTTTGTAAACTCCCTCCAGTTCTGTTGTTGTCTTGGGATGCGTTTTGGTTTTTTTCTTCACCCACCCTGCTCATCATTTAGCATTGTTTCTAGGAAAGCCTGACTTCTGCTTCCACGACCAAGACCCTGGAATCTGCCGAGGCTATTTTACCAGGTACTTCTACAACAAAGAGACAAAATTGTGTGAAGCATTCAAGTATGGTGGGTGCCTAGGAAACCAGAACAACTTCAGGAGTTTGGAGGAGTGCCAGAGTACCTGCCAAGAAAACTGTAAGTTGCTGGTTTTATCACTCTTAGTTTTACTCTTGAATAAAAAATGGTGTGTTTTGAAGGTATTTTGCACATAAAAAAGGCAATTTAGGGTGCCCTGAGGTGGCAGTACTTTATATATGAAATTTGCAATAACTATACATATTTTTAAATATAAATACCAAAATGTAAATTATGAAGTAAAAAATGGTAGGTACTATTTAGGGAATATTACTATATAATTATATAAAATTAGGACTCCTACTTTTTTACTTTTCTCATGACAGTTGACCTAAAATCTGCCATCTGTTTGGCTTTATAATACCATAAAACACTAATAGATGCTTTTAACCCATAGGTCTGCACATACTCTTTTCAAACCAAGTCTTGAAATGACAAGAGGTGCCCATATAGGAATATTTAACTTACTGTGTATTGCTAGCTCCCCACCAAAGATTCATGGGACACCTGTGTGTCCCCTCAGAATGATTTGGCTGTGCAGCTTAGGCTACAAAAGCCATTTAGACTGACCACAGAGCAGCCATTTGCTTCCTTGTCCTACTCGTTCCAATGAATTGTTCTACATCAGGGTACAGTAACCTTCGGAACTCCTCTCCCCTCACAACATGCATCATTTTATTCATAAGGCAAACACATCTTCCCATCAAGAGCCTCCAGACCTTTTTATCTTGCTTGTCTCTAGTGGGCCTTTTTCCAGCACTGTTTCATAAGCTGTCATTTTGGCAAAGGGAACTCAAGCTTATTCACACTTAAAGTAGAAAGGACCCACTATGCTTCTTTTTAAAGATTTTTTTTTTTTAACTGTAAATATAGAGCATTTTCCCAACTTTTGCTGAAGCATTTCTTCCTGGGCCATGATACCACTTTAACCTTCTGGACTAAAAGCTGCAGAATATTCTTTTTCATGACTTTAGTCTAAAATAACACCATGTAAATTTGCATTAACACCCAAGAAGAGAGTGTTAGGGGCTGTTGCCATGGTCTAAATAGATCAAAGTTTTTATTTTTGAGGTATTGAATCATTGATACTAATTTTTGGGGTTTTTTTTTTCCTGAATAGTTTTCATTTCCTTTTTTGTTTTTTAATTTAGCAAATTTATTGCCAACTGTTGCAGCAGAAGAGCATCCCAACACTGTGAACAGTAGTTCCCCAGCAGAAGAACCCAGCCAGTCTCCTGGGATTTTTAGTAAGAATTTTCTGTTGTTGTTTATAGTTAACCCTTAAATGCTCCTTGATTTTCCCATTTATTTGAAGACATGTATGTCAGTTGAAATACCTGAGCACAGGGAAGTCATTAACATTAAAAGTAGCTTCAGACCTGCTTTCTTGCCAGCAATACATATTTTGAAAAAGGCTTACAATTACAAAGGTTAGAATGTCTGCTGGTAATATAAAAATAGCCTTACCAAGCTGTGTATGATCTAAATCTTACATCAGTAAAATTAAGGAAGAAAAAGGAACCCACTGCAAAATTGTTTCAGCAACTTCATTTTCCTATGCTTTTGGGACTTAGAGATGTTGCCTGGCAACTGACATCAGTAGTGGCATTGAGCAGGGCCAACAGGTACCAATCACAGCTGATTTTCAGAGCTTGGATGTGTCTACATATCCCATCATTGACTGTTTCACACCAACTCCCTCTTTTTTTTTCTTTTAGTTAATTTGTTGCCAACTGCTCCAGATGAGAAGTCCAATGCCCTGAACAGTAGTTCCCCAAAGGAGGAGCGCAACCAGTTCCCCATTTTTTTTGGTAAGAATTATTTTTTGCAGTTTTTATCTCTCAGTCTTTTATATGGATTGCTTTTCCATTTCAACAAGTTTTCTGACATATCTGAGACTAAAGAATGGGCTTTCATCTTTGCCAAAGGATTTGATTAGCAGGGAAAGTCACAGCAAAGGAATATATTGCCACTTACAGATCTTTCATAAATATCAGGAAGTGGAAGACTGACCACATCTTGTTCTCTTTGAAAAGTGTGCACTTCCTAAAGGTCTGATTAACACAAAGAGCAAAAGCAGTGATGCAGAATTCTTTCAATCAAAATGAATACTTTTTGTGAGGAACTAATAGGCAAGTGGTTTAAATTCCTTTTACCCCTTAAAAAAGAATGATATTTGGATTTTAGATTATGGCATAGTATAATATATTTAATACCATAATGTTTTAATTTTCACTGTGATCATATTAAACTCAGTTTCTGGTTGAGTATAATCACAGTGAGTATGAATTAATTGAAAATGTGGCTCCAAGGTATTTTTGCACTATGTATTATAATGCAAATGAGACTCTGGACCTTTACTGAGGAGGGATAGGTTTTAACAGTATCAGCAGCTGGACACTGTCCACTGTAGATGGCTGGTGCTTGCTCACACTGTACAGGGTGATTGAATTTGAGGCCTGTCATTTTTATGATCCACAGTTGTGCAAGAGGAAACAACAAACAGTTGGAAAGAGCCTGAGCATTCTCACCAAGTATTTATGTTGGTTTTTTGCATTTGCACTTACTTGTACTTTTGAGGACTGAGTGATGACGTAGACACTCGCTAAGGTTTTTGCATTTTATATGATCTGTACTGTGTTGTACTCTATTTTTTGCCTGCACTATAATCCACATGCACTGCTGGTTTGACGTAGGTTTTTGTACAGTTGTATTGTTTGTTTACCACATACAAAGCATCAATGCACTCTGTTATTTAAATGAATGAATATAAAACAGTAAAAGTTTTGCCAACCTATTTTCCTGAAAACTATTTGAATTACATCATGTCTGGTAATAAGTCTAGGGGCAGGAGGTACATGAACATTCCCTGAAAGTTTTTAGTCATAATATGAATGCCTGACTCCTCAAAACAGCTAACCTATACCAGGAAAGGAGCATGATTCACTATGTTTTCTCAGAGGAAATGGAAGGGGGATTGATTGTGTCAGCAATAGGGAATTTTCCTGCTCAGCAGCATTTGAGAGTGAGAGGTGAGGGTAAGAGAGAATTGAAGATTGGATGGAACAAAGAGTCAGTGTAGCAGAATGGGTCGGGTGGGGAGCACAGCCTTAGAAGGACTAGTGAATTTCAGTGGAAAGTCTGAAGACCCAACACGTTCTTCCCTACTGTATAACCTTTGTCTTGCACTTGTCTGCCTCATCCAGCCTCCTGCTCCTATTTTGTTTATTAGCTTGCACCCTTCAGGCTGCTGGAATGGGCTAAAATCATGTGCTTTTGTGCAATCCCACTAGAGAGGAAGGCAAGGGTGTGGCCAAAGCCAATGGCTGATTTCTCCACAGAGACATGGAGAACATTGTCTCCACTGCTGCTGTTTCTAGAGGCACAGCTATAAAGTGCAGTTCCAAGGCAGAGACATGTCACACAAATGTGCAGTGTAACTCTCTGTAACCTTTTGGGAGGGACAAGAATTTGACGTTACATATGAGGTGAGGATCAAGGTGAGCTGTTTGGGATGAAGTGGCTAA
Organism: Corvus brachyrhynchos; assembly: GCF_000691975.1. NCBI lineage: Eukaryota > Metazoa > Chordata > Aves > Passeriformes > Corvidae > Corvus > Corvus brachyrhynchos. The sequence goes on from NW_008235977.1 coordinate 5,220,040, forward strand.
TGACCATCTCCTCAAGCACAGGCAAAGTGGCTGATCTGCCATTGTGATACCTATTTTGTATGTATATCGGCCTGGCTACATATCTTTTTCAATGACTATTTAAAAAATTAAATATAATTTAGTTAATTTACATTAAAACATGAAAAAAAAATTACAAGGAGTTGCCTCTTATAGAATACCTCACCTCACAACTGACATTGTATTTCATCTTGATTTCAAGGAAAAAAAGTGTTGTTGGTATGTGTAACTTGGTAACAATATCAGATTATTAGATTTAGAACATAGTTCTTGATCTTCAGAAAATTAAACTGTTCTATGGCCAAATAAAGCAAACCATGGATACAGACATGAAGCTTCTAGCATGCTCAGCGATGAAGTTTCTGCAGGAATTGAAGATTGTTCTGGTCTTACTCTGGTAAAAAAAAAAAAAAACTATAATAACTTTTATTCTGTGAAAACTAAGAAAAAGTGAGGCTAAGAATCAAAGCTTTCATTTTATGTGATCCATGGTAGAAAATTGCAAGTGCTATACCTACATTTGATTTATGAGATTTAAGTGGGAGACAGGATCAAAAGTCAATTTTCAGCTCAGCGAATTTGGAATAGCACACAGATGCAGGTCCTGTCAGCGCTCTCAGTACAGAGTCAGGGTCATCTTTTGCTGATATAAATTGGCACAGTTCTTTTTACTTTAATGGATCTGCACCAATTTATACCTATGGAGTATTTTCAAGTGCAGATGAGTCGTTATTTTTGTAATAGCCTGTCCACTTGAAGATTCTTTTATTTTCGCTTTGCTGCAATCAGAAATGAGGAGCTGAAGTCTGCACATACCAAAAATCTGGTAATAAATCTGAAGCTTCATGAACATCACACACTCGTGTCTAGAGAGTAATAGTGCTCACTGCATTCCCTTTCCTCCCAAGATAATTTCAAACTTGTTTTGTACTGTGATTAATTAGCGGTCCATTGTCACACAAGCCCTGCAAAGCCTGAGGAATAAGGATTATTGTTGCAATGCAGAGTTGGGGTTATTTCTGATAAATGTGAGTCTGTGTGCCTTTTTCAGAGATTCTGAAGTTATGATTATGCTATCTGTTTATACCTCAGGGGGATGGGATTCAAGAAAGGGCTGTATTATAAGAATTGAATCTTAAACCATACAATGTGTATCTCTTCTTTTTTATGTAGTTTTGCTGTTTGTGGGATTTTCACTTCTTTCATTATCTTTTTTTCTTCATAGAAAAAACAGGAGAGAAAACCTTTCAACAACTCTCAGAAAAATGAGGTTGTAAAATGGAAACATTTGGGAGAGAAACTCAATAGGCATAATAGCTCAGCTTACTGTTCCATCACATCCACAAATACAGCATTAGGAGCTGGAGCTGAACAGGGACAACTCACCTGCTTTCATGTTCCAGTGACATTGTTTACACACTGCCTCACAGGCTTTCAGATTGTCCTGCCAATAGATATGCTGGGTATGACACAGGGAATGTTTTATGCTTACCTGAAGTCAAGTCTTTTGGTGATCTGTATATTCAAATCAATTCGTAATTTTTATGGTCTTCAGCAGAGAGGAAATTATGATAAGTTATTTAGGTTTTATTTTAAAATACTGGTTTGTTGTAAAAAAATGGCTCTAAATGGCAAAATTAGGAGGTTTTCTTCATGGGGTGATTGCTTCTGTGAGAGTGAAGAACATGCAGATATTTTGAAGATAAGCAAGAACAGTGTTTGATTTTTGCGGCATTTATCTCACAACGATATAGGCAAGGAATAACATAATTTTTGGGAAGAGTACAAGAGGGATTCTGAATAGCACTTGGCTGCCTCTCTGTGCACTGTACATACACAGGCAGTCCTTGTTTACCTCATCACTGGCTCCATGGTTCCCCAAATCTTGCAGTCATTGTGAGAACTCCTTCATGAGGGGACTGTGGACTCACTAGAGAATCCTACATGACAGATAAGTAATTTACATTACAAATTTAATTACATATTTAAACTCACTGATATAATTAACAAACCTGTGCTGTTTGGCCCTTTCCTCACTGGCAAACCTTTCTGCTCTGTTCTTTGTAGGTTCAGAAATTAGCAGGTTAAAATATGTAAACTATGCTGGACATACGCTTTGAAAACTAACATCCTCTCCAGCTAGAGAGAGATGAAATTAGTTCCAGGCTCGAGTTCTCAGAGCAGTACCAAAAGCATTGCCTTAGTTAATTTAATTACCAACTTCATTTAAAAACCCCAGTAGGTTTAATATAGATTTTATCACATTCTGGACTTCAACTCTGGACCCAGAGTGAAACTTAGACTTCTAATAATGTCACAGTTATAAAAAGAAATCAAGGGGTTCTCATTTTATAACTTGAAACTAACTTAGTCTATCTCAAAAAAGCAACTCATTACTCGGTTTTTGAATTTCAGGATTTTTTTTAATCATATGATGTTGCTAACACACCATTCTATTCCTTTCCCAGCAGTTTTCCATACTTTTTCACCACACCAGTTCAGCTGTTATACACGTCAGATGAACCTTTCTTTTAGCAGGTGTGCTATGTCTAAGACACCTAAGAGGTAGCATGTGCTTTTTGGAGATTTTGTCAGCCTCCCGAATTGCCCAGGTTAATACATAACTTCTTGCTTTCAGCGACTGATCTGCTTCCCACTTTTGTGACCACAGGATATCTTCAGCTTTGCTGTAACCCAAATGATTTCTCAAATTTTTACTTTGCTTTTCCACTGAACCACTTCTCTGTGGCTATGTATCTTCAAGACTTCCATCTGACTGGCTTCATATTTGCATTTATGCATTCAGATCCCAGCTACCTCAATTCTGCTGCATCCTGAAGGAAAATGGTGCTCTTTTGGGTCCCAAATAACTGATGATATAATGGCTCCCATTCAGCTTCTTGCAGCCTGTGCAGCAATTTTATCAGTTCCAATTTTGTGTATTAGTCACTCTGGGGTGATAGATGATATAGTTCTTCCAGGTTTGGGAATTCTAGCATGGATTTGCTTCTTGAACGTGTTCCAGTGCCCAGGTCCTTTGGCTACCTCAGGCTCATCTCCAGTGTTTCAGTTCTCAAACTCTCACTTGCAATGACCCTGAAGGAACAAACCACCAGCATCTCCTCGGAATGGTAAAATGCTGACAGCAGCACTAACACACCAGCATCTCCATTAATTTGCACACTTATTCTTCACATTCAGTACTCTTTTATTCTGCAAGTTACAAGCTGTGTTTTTATAACTGCTCAATGGTTCCTGATAGACCCTGTTACTTAGGTCTAGTTTTCTGTAGTCATTCAAAAAACCCAACACTGAGGTATTGAATCTTACATTGGAAATGCTGGGTACTTTTACCTTCTACTTGATTTCAGAATGTGTAGCAGGGATTTGCTCCATTAATTATTAGAAATATTCACCATATTTTTAAAGCTGTCCACATTTAATTTATCTCACTTCCCTTTCTACAAAATGCTTCACTTGAAACTCCTCAACGTGAAGTTGTGTGCTCTCTCCTACAGCAGAAACAGCAATTTTACCACTAAGCATACAGGTAAAGGTATAGCTTTCAGGTAAGCTTTTGCTGGCAATTCAAAGACAGAATGACATTTTACTATGGTATTTTTTGTAATCATAAAAAGATGCTTATGTCAAGTATCTTGGATTTTCAGGAGGTCAGAATTAAATTGGCCAGCAAATTTCACATAAATTCCAAATAATATTGACATAAAACTGAAACCCTGCAGTGCTGTGTGTCACCTTGTTTTTCTTGGTACTTCCAGAACCGCCTCCTATCCCTTCTTTGTGCATGACCCCTATGGACAGAGGACTTTGCAGAGCCAAAGAGTTGAGATTTTTCTACAACTACTCGACTGGAAGGTGTCGTCCATTTAGCTACAGTGGTTGTGGTGGGAATGAGAATAATTTCGTCTCCAGAAAGTCATGTTTGAGGATCTGCAAGAAAGGTATGGGAAGTGATACTGCCCCCCGCTATCGTTAAAAGGTAAATATCATGCGGGTCAAAACATTCTTGCCGCTTTTGGTAGTAATGATTGGCCTGATCAAATGTAAAAGTTGAAAGTCTCAGAAAAGTGAAAATGGAAATCAGGAGAGACACAGAGCTAGAGAGAGAAGGAAGGACAGTAAGTACAGTGTAAAAGAACAGCAATAAGACAAATTTGCATTGGTCAGGCATATGAAGACCTTAGGTAAGACAATGGTTTTTTCTTTTTTTTAAGATTTATTGAAACAAGCCTTGTCTCTCATTTTGGATTATCTTGGATGTCTTCTAATCTTACTTTGTTACTTTTACCTTTAGGATTAAATAAGAAAAAAGGTGAAAGAAGATTAATAAAAATCAAGAAAAAAAGAAAGAAACAGCCAGTAAAGGCCCTGGGCGAGGAAATCATCCCTGGAAGAATGCAACTTTGATTTTTATGGAAATGTGAAGTAAACTACTCTTCACCTGTGAATGAAAACCTTCAGTTTAAAATATATTTACCGTACTGATTATTTTGATTATATATTACTAAGCTGCTTATATTTTTGTTATGTATTCCTCAATCATGTTAATAAACATTACCTTTTACTTTGACAAAGGCTTTTAAATTGCAGTTTGGTTGTATATAATTGTCAGAGATGCAGCAGGACAAAAAACGGTGTGAGTGAATGGTTAAAATGCAAACAAGATTCAAATTCAGTTTATTACCCCATTATTCTTTTTGAATTCTATTTTTGTACTAAAGAAAGCATAATACTTGTGAAAGAATAATCACTTGTCAAGTGTGATTGTTTCAATCATTGATTAAAGGATAGGTCTACTGCTATAAAAAGGAAATAGACACTGGATTTGTTTTAATCAGATTTATTTTAGGTTATGAAGGCCTAGATGTAACTCCATTGAAGTGCATATAATTACAGTACTGTAAAATGAATGTGAGATCAGAATTAACCCACCAAAATCCATACAGGGAGTGTAAAAGCTGTAAAGGTTTGAAGCAGTGTGGCAAATTTTCGCAAAGATTTAAAAATGTATATGTTGGGATCATTGACTTTGATCCTTGTTACTGATCTAGACTCATGGCTAAGCTTTACTGCTGAAAATGTAAGCAATTATACATTCTAAATATCAGAATGAGGGAATAAGCAAAATCAGATTTTTGTACTGAAATCTTATCCAAATCTCTTTTCTGGTGCTTAAGTCCTTTCATGGCTCTTTTAAACTAGGATGTATTAAGTCTGATTTGAAGAATTCTCAAGGAACAGGAGTGTACACCAGAGAGCACTTACGTAGTGTCTTGTCACGTAAAATGTATGAGCACCAAAGACTCCTACTTCAATAACCACATAAATCGGACAAGGGCAGCTCTGCCAGGAAACCTATAAACTCCAAAGGCTGCTATAAACAGAATTAGTTTGGCTCATTTTATCTCCCAGTTTCAGTTTCCATTTGATATCTTCCTGTTCTGGTTCATCACTTTGACCTTTCTCTCCAGGTTTTCCTGTTCTTCATGCACCAGGAGTTGAATCTGTAGGTGTGCATTGCACTGCACAGGAGCAGAGCAGTAGGTTAAATACTTGGACTAGTGGAGAACCCATGGCTTAAACTGCTCCCAGACCTTCCCACTTGTCCCATGGCACCTGCTGAAGCACAGCAGTTTGTGTGGCCTCCCCAAGGCGAGTGGCTTCAGGCACACTTGGGGTGGATTTACACTTATGCTATGGTTACCCTGCTTCCACACTGATACCGCTTGTGTCTGCCTGGCTGGGGATGCAGGTGAGGGCACAAATGTCTGCACCTCTCCTTGTCTGCATTTTATGATCAAGCCAGTAGAAATATTTGATCTTCCATTCTTAGTTGTAACAATTTTCCATAGGCTGCCAGTATTAAAATTTACATAATTGCTAGATTACATGATGTACCTCAAAGAGGAGACAGAGCTGAAGTAACGGCATTAAACTAAAACATCCTGGGCTTCCATGTAAAAGTGAAACTCATTAAGCTGTCCCACCAAGAACATTAAAAAGGACTTGTAAGCTTTGTAAGTTTGATTAGATTACGAACTAGAATGGTTAACTTTGTCAAACAGAACGTTTTGGAATGAGACAATAGATATAGAAGGATAGGAAAGAATAGATGAATTTGTATGCACATTATCTTGTGATTCCTGAGTCATTTCATGACAGTATCTCTGCTTTAGGCTCCCTCTTGTTCCAGCAACTTGTCCCTGGCTGCCTGGATTCAACACCTACAAAACCCACAGAAGTCTAGGAGAAATATCATCTTTTTTGTCCCAGCAGAAACCTGGCTGTGTGGCTGCTTTCCATTCTCATAAGCTTCCTTCTCACTGAGCTCTACTGAAATTTAACAGGGTCTCTTCACAGTGATCAGTTGCTCCCAGGACCGCGCAGACTCCTCCCAGGATTGCTGTAGGATAGGACTAACAGGTATTGTCCCATCCTCTTCTACCCCACTTACACTGTCCTGAAGAAACTCCTCGTGCTGCTGTAGTACAAGCAGCAAGTACGTTTTGCAGTAACAGTAATTAAGTGATCCAGGGAGGGCTCTCTTATGTCACTGTTGAGACTGAAGAGAATTTGTACCTGTAGCATGTCAACAGTACCTCTGTTTCAATTGACTAAGAAAACATTTCATAGTGATTCATCTGTCAGGCTTGTTACTTAGTGCAATAAGAATCAAGACAGCAATGTCACAGACTGTAAAAACTTAATCTTGATTGTAATCAAGATTTGATCTGAGTGCACGCTGCTCTCAGCTGTGTGTGCTCTCCATTTGGCCACCACACCAGGTATCCTGCTGTCTTCCTGCCTTTTTTTTGTTTAGTTCTACAGTGCATAGGGCTATTTTTTCCCATAAAGAAGTCCAAACTGCAATGTGATATGATCTCCAACATAACAAGAAGTTTCTTTTGTGCCCTTCTGCTTCATTCACTTCTTTTTGCTCCTGTATCTCCCACAGCTGCAGAACAACCAAATCTAAGAATCAGAAAAAAGATCTATGCATTTCCCAAAGATAACTTAAGGATGAATGTAGAAGGGGGATCATTGAGGCACGACACAGGAAAAGATATGGAGCAGGTGCCAGAATGGTGAAGCAGTTAGAACACGAAACTGTGCTAAAGTGTTACAGCGACTGTACGGTTCCACTGGACTAGAGACCATTCATCCAGTCATTTCATTCCAGAATTTGCTCCAGTTGCTTTAGAGGGGAAATACAGGGTGCTGTGAAATTTCTCCCATTCTGTATGATAACAGCCAACATGCTGAAGCAATTTTACAGAGGTTTGATGAGTTTCTGCATATCATCTGACCTGCAACAACTAGGTATGTACCCTTAATCCATGCAGATGATGAAGCAAAATGTCTCTGAGAAATAATTTAATGTCCTTTTATTCATTGTTTTTTTCCCTCATATTTTTACTGGTATGGCCTCCTTTTTCTCCTTTTTATTTTCTACCCCCTGCTTTAGTTTTATTTCCAGTTCACTTGAGCCAGCATTTCTCCCTGCATCTCCAATCCATTTACTCTCTCAAAGCTGATAGGTCTTTATTTACATTTTGAGCAAGTCTTCATCTTTTTAGCTTCCACCTTTCCAAACTTAGTGAAGGGGACCAAAGGGTTACGCTTCCTAACTGGTTGTTTTCAGTGGTGTCTCTAAAGAAAGAGCGAGGTTCAGGTAAAGTGGAGCTGTACGCGTGTGTTCGGAGTGTTCACACAGGGTAATGGGTACCCGAGTTCGGGGCGAATCCGTGCGCGGAGCTTCCGCGCCTGCGTTTATGCCCCGGGCGGCCGCGAGAGGGCGCCGGCGGAGCGGCAAGCGCCGGGCGGGATCGCGCTGATGGAAAAGGGGGAATTCACTGAAGTTATTCGCTTTGCCCGCTTTTAAGCCTTCTTTGGTTCCAGTGCAGGTACGTTTGCACATTTAGGTCCCCTTGAACTGCTCCCTCCTCCGCTGTCGGTAACCAGGGCAGCCTGTACGGGTGTGATTTACGTTCCCCGCAGCCACAGGACGGGGAGATGCAGCAGTGCTGGGGGCCACTGCTCTCTGAAGTGCGGACTGCACCAGATGAGGGGTCTCAGGTATCTGTAGGGTAGGAATAAGCAAGTTTTAATGTTACCTAAATCAGTAGAACATAAGACTTTGTAAAAATAAACCCAAAAAACTCCCAGAGCAACCAACCAATTGAAAAAGTCCCCACAAACAAAAAAACCTGCACACAACTCCATTGACTTTGACAAGCCCAATCAAACATGGCCTGTGTAATAAACGTCTCTAGCTAATGTAGATGCCTGTCTTGAAGATGTGTGCGTGGCTGGAATACATGGATCATTCTCTAAATTACATTGTGTAATGTACCATGTTGCAATCTACAATCTAGACCTAATTGGTCTAAAATAATGTTATCAGGCTCGCTCCTGATGAAATTCCGCTACCTGAGGTGACACCATTTGTTTCAGAGAAGTTAGTTTCCATCACTGTTCAGAATCAGAGTGAATCAGAGCTAATCTCCAGTTTATATCTGTTTATAATGACTAGAGGTTTAGAGTGCCAGTTCTCAGTTCTTCACTGATTATAGAACTCAAACATTCTCCTGTTGATGTAAGATCATAGACATACCAACGCTCACATGTGCCAAAGGAGTATCCAAGTCTGCTCTTTTGGTAAACCTGGAGTAGGATTTCAAAATTTGTGTTGTCCAGGGGCCATTTGGATTTACAGTATTCCTGCCCCTCTTTTCCCTCTTCCAATTTTTCCTGACCCTGGATTGGGTATGGGTTTTGTTTGAAGTATTTTTTGTTTGTTTTGTGGGGGTTTTCCCCCTTAGTTTTGTGTTTCTTGCTGTTTTCCTTCTTGAGGAAAATGTTATCAATGGCCAGATGAATTCCTTCATCCAGTTCACAGCATGTTCCACATATGATTCTGCTGGTAAAAAAAAAAAAGTGGATAAGTGACAAGTAGTGAGAAACAAGCAGAATATTTTATCTTTTTTTATGAGCAAATTCAGTGGTAAAATTTTGATAGGTCCTTATGACAGCATGACTTTTGGGAGGCTTTTATGGTGTTCCGTAAGGAGTACTGGTGTTCCAGGTGTTCATATAATTTGAGTTTAATGCTCCATGAACTCCCCATTTTACAGCATAGTGTTGTCCTGTGCACACAGTAACTGCCCATTGACTTGGAGGGCACAGATTCTGTCCTTAGTACAGGTAATGATTGTATAAAAATAAGTGACAAATGGTTTCAAAAAAACGTTTTTAGCTCCTGTTATAATGTTCTTTGAAGCTAGTAGGAAGACTGCTGTTAATTCTGTTTTGTCCTCTATCATGGCAGTTTTCAAACTAGGCAGTTTATTCATACTTGTGCTTTCAAATCACCAGTGTTTAGAAAAATATAGCATAGAGATGTGTGCAGCAATGCTAATGTTCCTGTTGCTTTTTTTCTACCCTTGATACTTCAAAGACTTATTTCTTTAAATACGACTTTTTCTTGGGTACAAAACAAAGTGGCACTGTAAACAATGCGCCCGCTTGAAACTGAAATTTTGAATCTGACCTTTGCAGCTGTTTTACATCTGAGGAATAAAGGTATTTCTGTGTAGAGTTTTTCAGCCCTTACGGTACGGGATGTAATGCAGCCCCTGCAGTCGCCGGCAGAGGTGGGTCAGGTCAGTCATACTGAGGAGGAATGCAGCTCTCCTGTGTTCTTTGTGAATAAAAGTCCAAACTAATTTGTTTCTCTGGGTCTAGCTGGAGGAGGAGGAGGAGGACGACGACGAATCTAACTGGCTCGATACGTGAAAGGACAGGTCCCGTGGTCTCCTCCAGAGCAGCGAGCGAGTATTTTGCAAGTGGTTTCAGAGCGCCGGCTTTGAGTCGGGGCGGCCGAGCGGAGCCGCCCTGGGGCCAGGTGCGGGCAGAGGCTGCGCTGTCCGCGAGCAGATGGCAGCGCCGGGGCTCGGCCAGCTCCCCGCTCCAATGCCAGGGGAGCCCGGCTTCCCCGGGGCATGCCATTCGGGAGAGAAAAGTAACTCAACGCCGGCCGCAGGCGGGGTCGGGTGATGTAACAGGAAGCTCTGATGTTTCACTGCTGCCGCCGCTCCGCGCTGCCATCGGACACGCTCCCGGCGCTCCCGCAGCAGCGCTGCTCCGCCGGGAGAGCCGCCAGCCTCGGGCTCTGGATTACACCCAGCCGGGGCACTGCGCTCTCGCCGCTCTCATTTGGCCGCGGAGGGACTGAGCGAGACATCTCCTCACAGCTTCATCTGAAAGCGTTCTCGTAAAAACTCCGCGTGGTGAGTGCCGCTCCGAGCGGATTCATTGTTGTACCCACGGGCAGCAGTTCTGTGCCATCGGAACGCAGCGATAGTAACGCGTGTGTGCATGCTCTGGCACTAACCTCGGCGCGGGATACGGGATCTGCGCCGAAAAACGCCACGAGGAGAACCTTCGTTTATTTTTAGTTAGCGAGGTGTTGAGCTGATTTTATCACTGGTGTTGTTATTGTCTATGCTTGGTAGGCTAAATAGATAGAAAAGGAGATAAAATGCCCTAATCAGCCCTTTAAGGATTCTGCCTGAAACCTGTAATATTAACTAACCAAATTTCTGTCTTTGCATCTGGAGAGAATTAGAAGCTCATTGGCTTGAAAAGGGTCCTTGAGACTAACTCAATGCAACTGCAGCTCTTTTAATAGAGGCTGAATTAGGTGATAAAGTGGTGTAGGTTTGCTTACTGAGTATTTCTCTAAACTTGCTGTGCCAGAAAGAGGTCATACTTGAGTTGTTTCATAATTAGGTTTTCTGTTGTAATTACACAACTTCAGAGGTAAAGCTTCTGTTTTGTTTGGGCTTTCTGTTTGCTTGCGGAAAAGTTGGGTTAGTTTGAAGCCTGTACGCGTGCCGGCGTGTTACTGTTTGAGGTTTTTAACCGCAAACACCGAACTGATTTATTGACAGCTAATTGCCCACTTTTCCTTTCCTTGAGGAACTATTGAACAGTGGCAAGTGTGTGATTCCGTGCCTTCAAGTACCAGCTGATAGGCAGTTAAAAGTCTTGGCACTCCTTTAGTTTCCAAAACAGATGTGATACCCTCTGGTTTTACAAATGCGGTTGCAGTGCTGAGATTGGTAATCCTAGTCATTTGCTCGTGTGTGTAAGCAATGGAGCCATAGGAGCAGGAAAATAAATCTTGTTAGGCTATAAATCACACTTGGATTTGATCTACAATTAATCTTTTAGTTATCCATGCAGTTTATAAGGGAAGATAATGAAATAGTTATAAAAACCCCTGAGTTTTTTTCTCTTTGCCTTAATAAACTCATGTGAGGTACCTTGGGGATGGACTTTGCTGCTTTTATAATTGCGCCAATGCAGTCTTCCCGGTCCTACTGTGCATACTGGAGATCTTGTCATTCCCTTGCACTAATAATGCATCTAACAGCTGAAGCCTGTTCAGGTCAGGGATGTGCTCACAATCTGCGGTCCTCTCGGTGCTTTGAAAGGAGACTCTCTAGATCTAGATCGATGTTAAGACCAGATCTGAACCCATTTGTTTTCTTTTAAAGTACACGTGCTATGGTACTGTCTGAAATTCTTAATTAAAAATAAAAACCTGTGTTTGCACAGTATTTTCTTCCGAAGTTTGCCTAAACTCTCATCTATTTCACTGCACAGAGGAGCAATCCCATAGTCTTTAATCCACACAAAAGGCACTTGGTGATACTAAGTCGCTTAAGATGGCACTTCACATAAAAGGTGCATATGGTGTTTTAATGATCAGTGCAGTGGGAACAACTGTCTTCAGAAGTGTATCAGCTAAGTTATCCAGATTTTTATTAGCAGCTGGTGTAGGCTGAAGTGGGTCTGCCCACGGATGATGTGCCAGACACGTGTGTTTGCAGGTTTGATGCCGGAATCTGCACTATTTGCAGGTTAAGCAAAGACAAAGGCAGGGTATTGACATAGAACAGTGTGACTGCACTTTTTACTGGGCAAAACTAAGTACCTGGATATATAAGATGCATTGCAAGTTCAAGAATTGCATTATGTGTGTCCTTGCGTCTTCAAATGTTACTGCATCCTGAGTTTGTGATCAGTTGGAGTCTTTCTCTGCATTAAGAGATGTAGCATTTGTCCCTCTGAATAGGCTTTTCTTCTTGATACAACACAACTGTTGAAATCCTGGCCCACTGAGAACCGGTGGGAATTTTTCCACCGACTATCAAAGGGCAAGACCTTCCTAAATGTGGGTATTTTTCTGTTGAAGGAATTATACATAGATCACCCTTCCAGGCACTTGCATTCTGCTGTCTGTTGGCAGCTGGGTTTTTTTGTAATTTCTGTAATTTTTGAGTGCTCCAGTTGAAAACACAGATCTGTGTGTGTCTTGCTGGGTGACCAATGCCTTGCCTGGTTCAGCAAAGGGACTTGCTCTGGGAATACAGGATTTTTCCGTGTGCTGTCTGGGTACTGCAGTTCAGATTTTAGACCAGGATACAATTAAGAACAAAAGCGAGGGAAGAAAGCACATTAACAAATTTCCTTTGCCACCCATATCATTACTAACTTGCTTCTATATTGTATACATTTGAGGTAATGTAGCATTCCTGGCATGTGCGGGAGCTGGGTAGGATTGGACCCACAAAAGTCCTTGAAGTCATGCAGTAATGCAATTCAAACTGGGCCATGGTCATTTGGAAGAAACTAGCACTATCGATATGGTTTTAATAATAACACGTATACAGTGTATATCTACTCACATATACAGAGGTGCATCTAGTCACTGCAGTAGTAAATGCTAAACATAAGCTATCTATTAAAGCCATTGAGGGGATTTCTCCAATGAGAAGTCCAAGTCTACAGTTAGGAAAACAAAACAGGATTTCTCCTTAAGAAGTTGTTCCCATCTGTTGCCAATGTGTTTACGATGTTCTTGATTTGGTACCAAAATCCCTTCAGTGCTTCTGCTCAGCTGCCACTCCTGTGGCGCACACACAATACCGGCATTGCCTCAGTGCCCTGGCCACCTCTGCTCTGGAAGCCTGGGTAGTTCTGTCATTGAGTTTCATGTGCAGCAGTTTCCTCAGTCAAGCTTTGCACTTTTTGAAAACAGTCTTTACTCACTTATGGAACTGCTCTGTCCCTAGTGAGTATTTTAAGTGTTTGGTGCAGCAAATTGTCAGAGCTCTGGAATTAACTATATCCTTGATACTACTGTGTCGAGGAAGGAATGAGTACTGCTACTATCAAAACAGATGTGAGTTGGCAAAAAAATAGCTTTTAGGCAGTAAAATAAGTGTGGTTTTTTGTATGTTTATGTGTATTAGAGATACAATAACATATATAGTATATTATTTCTACATACAGCATATGCAGGTCCATCTCACGCTGACTTCCATTATTGCCAGTGTTGTAACTAATGAGAGAACATAGGTTTATAAAGAGCCTTTCAAAGTAGATTAACCCTAGACCTCACCCTTTGTTTAGAAAACTGGGAATCACAAGTGCTAATATTCTGAATTGCATATATCTGAATGCTGCATCCTTCTAATGTTTAAAAGAAAACAGAGAAAGCTTTCTATACGTGGACACAACCCATTATTTTTTACGTTTTGCATTCACATTGGCAGCTCTGATGTTTTCAGTGTAAAAAACTTGCACAAAGAGCAGTAGAAAATAGCCTACTTCTCACCTGTTACCTTAATGGAGAATTCCACAGCCAGTGTGGTACAACAGAAGATCTTACAAAATTGGGTTCCATTAGAACATTTCTCCTTAGCAACACTTTTTGTTCTATTTTAGTATCTGGGCAGAACTGAAAGGCTAAACTTTCACATTTTCAAGTTTTGTTTTAACAGTTGTCTCTTATGCTTCAGTCTCCCAAGTCTGTTTATACTGTTTACATTTTCCCAGCAAAGTCATCCTTTTTCTGCCCTAGCTCTGTGCAAACACTTTCAATCATTTCTGCAGTATACGCTGTCCAAAAGTGATTTATTTTGAGTTGCTTTTCTTTGGAAAGATGCATTTGAAATGCATTTAACTCGTTGTAATGCACCAAAAAAAGACTTTCCTTGAGAGAAGCCATATTCTCCCTTCAAGAAAAGAAATCAGACTCTTGTGGCAAATTTGAGTGTGTCTGAGGCTGTTACCTTTTAATATATCCTAGGTGTCACTCAAGCCTTTTCTGGCAGTTTTGGCCATTATTAAGCTGTAGCTGACCATTCTAACTGAATTTTTGAAAATAAAACAATGTTGTATTTCTGGATTTATGTCTGCGTCATGCAGGCTACATTTGAAAAAATATCGCCCAAAAAATTAGCGATGATTTTGTTTAATGAAGCCCATACCACTCTGACTTCCTATGTAGTAATATGAACAAGGAGCCAAAGAAAGACATTAGTAACCTTTTCCTTTTGATTTCTATGTTCAAAGCACCTGCACCTCCCTCATACACTGTTGTATACCATTAGCTGTGTTTGGGCCGAATATCTTATGTTCCTAAAATCTACATAATCTTTTCCACCTATTCTTTGATATTCTCAGCTTGAAAACTGCACAACCTTGAATGCTTGTATGGGTATAAAGTGTCACTCTTTGAATTACCATTTAGCTTTTCTCCTTACGTTTCCCCTCCCCCATCACAGTGGTAAAATCTTGCCAATTAATTTTCATGAATTTTATATTATCCCAGTACTGACAATTCTGGTAGAATTTCAAGAAAGTAAAACAATGGATGTATTGAGACCATTTTTGTTATACCAGAACTCATTTGTTTTAGGATTTAGAAGTATTTTTTCAGTATTAATATTATCAGAAATTACTATAATTTGTCACCAAATGTTGTACTCTATAATCCTTCCTAGATAGAAATTTAAAAATTTACTTTTCAGAAATGAGTAAGACCTTTTGACATTATACTTCCTTCTTCTGCAGTTGCATCTATGTATTTATTGAGTACCCTAAATGGAAGGAAAATATTATACTATGCAGCCTTTTATTACTAAAATGGCACATTTTTGCAATTATTATCCTGAAATATTCTGTATAATGGGAGTATCTGCCCTTTAGTTTCAGTTAGTGAAGTCCAGCAGGTGTCACTCTGGGGATTAAATAAGAAATATTACACAAACAGAGATAAGCTTTTTTAGGAGAATTTAGAAGTATTTATTCTAATACATTTTTCCAGGATCATTTTTTGACCATGCATGCCTCCTTGATTCTGAAGTTTCTTTTTTTAGTTATATGATTTAATGTGTGTATTCATCTTTCTTTGTGTCCCCTTGAACATAAAAAAGGACAGTCATTGGTATTGGATTATACAGTCAGAATTTGTACTCCCGGGTGACATGATTGAAACCTAAAGAGCTGTGATTCAGTTGAATATTGCCTTGATGATATTAAAAAATGTTTTTTTCATCTTCCTTGGGGACCACAATTGTTCTTTTTGTTGGTGGACATTCTCTTGCACAAGTAATGTGTTTTCTGTTGTGGTGAAGTCTGCTGTAACTGTCTTACATATTGAGACAGTCTGTATACTTTTTCTGTTTGAGTTACCTAAAATTGTTATGTTAGGTGGCTAATCATCCAAACTTTCACAGTAAAAAAGTTTGGAGGAGAGAAATTTTGCCATGTGTCATGGAGTTTCTAGTAAAAGTCAATTACGCATTTTCTGGTGGGAGAATAAAAAAGTGTCTTGTTTATTGTTCAGTGTTTCTTTAGGGAATGATGTACTAATGTGTTTGTTGCATTGTGGTCGATTTGTACATGAGTGTGGAGCTCCATATTCTGAGAGTTTCATATTGTGTGGAATAGGAATGTGTTCGAAAAAATTTGTGGGTTTCTAGAGGGGATTGTTGTTTATTTCTCAGACCATGTCAATGCCACCTCAAACAGAAACAAATAACTCAGCAGGCAGCTTTGGAAGGCAATCCACAAATACAAGTCTCTCTTTAAATAGACACTTTTTATTGTAAATACATGCATACATACATGTATTTTTATATATGCGTATGTGTATATATTTTTACAGATACATACTTTATATATTTATTTAAAAAATAATCTCATTCTAGAACATGTAACCTCAGACTACTTTATACAATCCAGTTTCCTTTCTCTCACTTCTTTCTCCTGTTTAAGCCCCCATCCTGTTCCGTTTTTGATTCTGTTCAACTTCCTTTCCTGTGATGACTCTGAGTGAGTCACTTTGCCGGGCATTAAGAATGTGGCTTGACAGTATTTCCAAAAGCTTATCCTATACTGGCTCATGCAGATGAAATTAATCTCTGCCTTATTCTTCCTCTCAAAGAAATGTCTGTCTTCACACGTCCAGTTTCTTGGAAGGGGAAGGTGGGGGTGGGAACCCTTTCCATAAATGACCGTGTTGAACTTCAGAGCCATCTTCCTCGCAGAGGAACAGCAGCCGTGTGTACCGTAACAAAGCACTGGGATCGGGAACCTTTTTAACATTGATTTAGTGTGTACTGGGGAAAAAGTTAGCTTCAACAAGTTCAGGAAAGCCAAATTAAGGCTCTTTCCTGAGTGCTATTCAAGTACTCCGTGTGGCTACCACTGTGCATTCTTCATTCTTTATTAAATGTGTTGCTTATTGTGTTAAAATGCATGGAAGGCCACCAGGATTGCGCTGGGTTTGTGTGTGGCTGGCAGCAGTTGGAAAAAGCACATGCTAAGTAGACACTTAAACACTGAACTAAGTTGCAGCCTTTCTTGTGGTTATGTTCGTGCCAGTGTAGTGTGGGGCTTGTGGGGGAGGGTTTGTTTTTTTCCTATGTTTTGTTTTGATTTTTTTTTCTCTCCAGTTTTAGAAGAAGTGCGTAAAGAGGGGTTTTAAAAAAAAATTGTTTCTAATCTGTTAATTGTGTATGTGCATCAGGAGATGAAAGCCTTTCTGCTGAAAACAAACGAGGAAAAGTATAGTCGTAGAAAAGAATAACTTTAGAAACCAATATGCAAATAAGAGTAAGAATTCCCATCGAGTTAAACTCCGCTACTGTGGTCTTCTCCTTGTCCTACAGAACTGGGGGATCTCACCCTCCATCATTTTTCCTTGAGGGAGATGTGAAAGATTGTATCACTTCTGTAATTTTCAGTGTGTTATGTCCTAAGTGCAATTAACACTGCCACAGATTACACACCAGTGAGTAAAGTGGAAATAGATTTTTGTTTCATATCTATTTGCTATCACAGTGTAGGGTTTATCTAAAACAGGAGTAATGGTTATAATTGGAAGCTCAAACAATTCTGTCTGAAGTACAGTCATATTCATTTGAAATTAGTTTCTCATTCTGGAAATTGTTAATTTCTGACTAAAGGAGGTGATTTTGGTCCATCTTCAACTCTTGAGAGTGTCATTATTGGGCTGATGATGGAAGTCACAGCACGATCTTTTAAGAGCCTTTTGTTCCCCCAGCCCTGCTTGCTGGATGTGCCGTATCAGCATTTTGAGAGTATCTAGGAAAATCACTCAGATGCTTTTAACCTTTCAGCATGATCCACCGGGATAGCTGCTGGGCCTAGGTTTTCTTTTCCTTTTTCTCCCCCAATTATTTCAGAAGAGCTTGTACAAGCAGAGCTCTTTCTCTAGAGAAGATCTCTCTTCTAAAAATTGTGCATGCAATCCAAGAGAAGAATTCAGACAATGTAGTTTAACTGGACACTTTTTATTTAGAGCTGCAGGGATAAAATAGTCTGCTGACATGCTAAGCTTCTCCTAGAGTCACATTACAGACCAGTGAAGGACATGGCAGTAATTCAGGGTTTGTTGGAAGGATGGCAGAATACTTGTGCTGTCTGTAGGGGCACTGGGGCACCGGAGCACAGCAGTGGCTGCTGCCACCTCCAGGATACACAGCTACGGTGTGGTAGCACCAAAAGGAGCCCCGGTTCAAAGCAGATTTTAGGGACCAGTAACCTTTCTAAGTCAGCATAGGCAAGGAAAGACAGGTTTCTGTGGAAATTCATGTTGTCCAATGAAGACAGACTGGCATGACAGAGTTATCTGTAATAACTCAACTTCCTGTGGGAATGCACATTTGCCAAACCAAAGTGTTCAAAAATAGCATTATACCATACAGGAATGTGGAAATTGTTAAGCCGGAGGTTTGTTTTGTTTTATTTTATTTTTACAATTTCTTTAGCCCTTGGGTTTCATAGAATTCTGAGCTTTTATATTTTTAAACATTTACAGATTTTAAACAGGACATTGTCCAACTCCTCCTTCTTTGAGTACTAATTAACAATAAAACAAAGAAGCCTGGTAGCAAGGAAGACAAAATGATGGAAGGAATAACAAATGCACAAAGGAAAAAATGTTTGAACCTTAAAATGTTGTTCCCATAGGAAAGTGAACTGAACAAATCAGTGAATGGAATGATGTTGCCTTTAGCATGACTCTCATTGCAGGGACAAGCTCAGTCAGGTGTCCTGTGGTCAGTCAAACTTTGATAAACAGAAAGATTCCTTTAACCGGTGAGAAATCACTACTTGCAGTAATTTGCATGACATGAATTCACAGTATGGTTATGAAATTAGTTGTCTAGTCACTATTTTAATTAGGTAACAAAACCAGATGCTAGGTTTCAGTCCATGGTCCAGTTAAGGTGTCAGTAACTGCAGTGCTGAGTTAGCTCATCTTTTGTCATACAGAGAGCAGGTAAAATACGCAGTTGTCATGCACTAACGATCTTTATTAGCACCTTTCCTCTTCATTTATGGAACAGAAGGATACCTCCTATTTCTTCTGCCATGTATTGACTAAAAGACTCCACGATCTCTCAGAATTTAAGCCTATGATTTTCCATTATTCATTCCTGTTGTTCCTGTAATTTGCCCTGCACAGGTAAAATGATTCTGCTCTCTTCTCAGTTTACAAATCCTTTAGGCACTTGTAGCTAAATATTTTTATTTCTCTCATTCAAGCTATGCAGAGATGTGGGGTTGTTGTGTAGCTCTCCACATCCAGAGAGCAGCCCAGGAGTGCCGGGACCATCTCCTCACCTCTAGGATGGGGCAGGATTTATGCACGTGCAGTCCCATGTTGCATTGGTTCCTCTGCAGCCACACATCCGCTATTAAAAAAATTGCTGAATGACAGTAATAGAGAGGAACAATGGGCTATTACAGGATGCTCAGACAGGGTCATTACAGTATATTTTCTTGTGCAATCTTGTTATGAACAAGATTCATATTTACCAGCTTGTTTTATTTGTCAGCACCGTATTATTAATTAGTGTTGTAAGGTTATGAGCTGCTCATTTTCTAGGAAAGGTCAATTTGATGAAATGAAGGTGTTTTTCTAATAGCCCTGTGGAAAGCTGCTTTTCAATATTTACAATAAATTTATAGATTTTTTAAAGTATTTGGTATTTATTTATCATCATTGGTAATGGCACACAAAAAAAAGCCAGGAATTTTTTTTCACCATTGAACTGCAAATTAGCGTTAACATACTTAGCAAAATGAAACCAAGAATCTTGTGATGGGGCTGTTGTATTTGAAAATTTAGGTAGATCACTTAAAAGAAAAATATGTTGCTTTTTGATTTTGAAAAGAAAGCAGCTTATTTGCAGTGCTGCTTTTTGACTTACAGGTATTTTCCATGGTTTCCAACACTTGGAATCCAAATGTTCAGTTTGATTTAAAAGGCAAAGATGAAAAATAGCACCTCATTGAAGCAACTGTGGACTGTTTCTGTGTGTGGTTAAATTAACTCTCTCCCTCAAAGACACCTAATAATGGGCACAGTTGAAAACCTTTGAGAAGGTTCCCAGCTAATGTGAAATAAGGAGTTCAAGCAAGAGAGGATTAAATCAAATTTGGGAAGACATGAATTTGGCATTGGGCTCCAGGAATTAGTAGAATAGACTAGAAACCAGTCCACAGGGATCTGGGATGCTGATGAAAACTTCATTTGTTTTTGGCATCGTATGAAAATGTTTCAATTTTTTATCAAGACATGTCATTTTCTTAGATGTGAAAATGGTCGTCTTTGTGTTCTTGGAATAAACACAGCCCAATTTGGAATCCTGGGCTATATTTGTGTAAGAGAGTCTAAGGAATGGAAAACTAAGGGTACTGTAGGTCAGCACTGAGGTTAGCAGAACTGCAAGGGGAAGTCTAGCAGCCGAGGATCCCTCAGCGTGTCTGTCGCTGCCTCGTTTGCACGCGAGCACGGGAGGGCGGGGAGCTGGCCACAGCGGGGATGTACATGTGAGTCTCGCAGAGTGAGTGTCCATGGACATGAGGTGTCTGTGGGTGAGACTGGAATTAATGCTACTCCTTGGAAGCTTTTTGCAAGCTGTACAGCTTTTGTCCAGTTTGACAAATGGCTCATTAGAGACCGATTGTTTTTCCTCAGCTCTCTGATTCCATTTGGCTTTTGAGTCTTCAGTCCTACAAAACCCTTGAAGTTACAAGGAGCAACTTATAAAGTCCACATACCTAGTGAGACTGTATGGATGATGCTCAGAGCGTGAAGCAAGGCCAAAGGTTTGCAAATCCAGAACAATTTAAAAGCAGTTATAAATAAGGGGGGGGAAAAGCTAGGGATGAGCAGGAAAGTATTGAACAGTAAGTATGTGCTGCAGAAATGTCTTTTCTCCTGGGTCCATGGCACTCCTACTTTTGAAAGGTGAGACACAGAGGGTGCTCAGTGGTTATTTACCACACCTAATGTTATTTGTACCTGTTTAAAAAAAACCATTAATGTATGACTTGGTATAGGAAGGGCCATGTGCACTGCTTAGTGTAAAAATAAAGCAGCTAATTAATGCCAATCAGCAATACTTCTGTCTCAATAAACTGCAGCACAATAGTTAAGGTGTTCCTCCTAAAATACCACATGATCTTATGTGGATGAATGCAAGCAGTTTTATTGAACTTAAAAAGCTCCAAGAAATATATGTGGATTTCCAGAATCCATTTGTAACATTTTTAAGCAAACACTTAAATACTCAGAGCGTTGAACATGACAGAAGGATTGCATGTGATGATTTTTCACATCAGCTATGTTTTCCTAGAGGATGACCATTTCAAAGGGCACTACTTTCTTGGGTGAGTGTTATTCCAGTAAAGGGACCACAAAGCAGGTTAAAACCAATTTCTTTTGGGTTTCCAGATGGGTAACCTGCAAGTGATTGCTGAAATCACGTCTTTTGACGAGAGAGAGAAAGATTGTAAGCGTACTTTGATAGAAAATAAATTATTTCCAGTCCTATAGAGAGGGAAGAACTCAGTTTGTCACAGACAGATAGTTGTTTCCTGACACTGGGCATTTGGTTAACAACTTCCAGTGTTTGATGATGTCATGGGTCTTATGGATTCTGTGTGTTTGGGGCCCTTTGGGCTTAACAGGAAGGTCACCAAGTTATCGAGCAACTTCTCTGTTTGAAGAGATTCAACTGCCTTTCCTGCCCCACTTTGCAGAACCGAAGCTTTCAAAGGCAAACCAGTGCTGCTCCTGGGAATTTGCCAGTATCTAGACCTTTTTTCCTAGCTAAAAACATAAAAACCCGAAGAAATGGAAGTAATTCTTTCCATTCTCCTTTGTGTTCCATCAGATCCTGTTGACTGTTTTAATCTAACAGAATCTCTGTATAGTAACCAAATGTGTCTTCATTCCTTCTCCTGTGCTCCAAGAGTCTTGGACTGCTGCATTTTTAAAGCTGTCTGTGTCCACAAATGTCTAGAAAAAGGATTTTCACTTTCCTGCAACCCTCTGGAAGAACTTACTGTTCTCTCCCCATAAAACTGGACAGTATATGTTGTAATAAAAAAAAAAGCATAGAAGCAAATCTATGTCAATAATAGAAAAGGTGGTTGAGCCAGGAACCTCCTTCCCCCAGAAGACCTTTTAACTTTGTCTTGACTGCACGAGAGCATGTTTTTCAGAACACCTGTTTCTAAGTTGCATCTCTTGTAAAGAAGTGTAAGATATACATGTGGAAGTTGTAATTATGTCGTCGTTTTCAGGAATGAAACTGCCTCTAGTTTTGTTGTCAGCAGAAAGGAGTAATAGAAAATCAGTTGTTGCATTGGCTTTTTTTTCCCCTTCCAAAATGTAGCAAGCATGTTATTGTTGTTGCTGATGGAAGATGCCTTTTCGCAGTCCAACGACTTCAGTATTTTCCTTGTTTTGTGTAAGGAAGGTAACCTTTATAACATCCTGTTTTATTTACCAGCCGTATCTGTAAGCTGCAGGAATCCTTCCTGTTCAACTCACAACACTACTCAAGACAGACAGAAATCATTGATCTTCCTTAGAAAACTATTTCGTAACAAACTGAATAAAGCTGAGACTCTTGTCAGGTGTTTGTTTTAAATACCACCAATTAATACTTTTTTCAAAACTAGGAAAGGCTGAAGTGAGTCAAATGAAATCAGAGTTCTCTTGCATCTTCCCCAAAATTCAGGGTGTACCATATTGAGCACTGGTCAGGAATGTGGAAAGTTTTGTGACTGATCCCTCTCTAAGTTCATACGTCTCTGCAGTTCCTACTCTTTCGCTGGAGTTGGAATCCAAGTACAAAACTGCTATGGAAAAAGGCTGCTCTTGCATTTTTCCTGGCAGACTTAAAACCTGGGAGTATCTAAAATGTCATCAGAAAGCCTGTTCTCATGAGAGTCCTGTCCAGATTTCCAACAAATCTGGAACATTATCCAAGGAAGTGTAGAAACCTACACAATCACACAATTACAGCAGAGCTCGTGGTTGAGTTTCTTTGATGTGGCATGGCTCTGTTGGGTAATATGGTTTTGTTGGTTTTCTTGCTTGGCTCTCGGGTTGAATTTTTTTTTTTTTTGGTTGCTGTTCTTCCTTTGTCACTTGATATAAAAATACTTTTGTGTAATTTTAGCTTCTTTCTTTGTCCCCTTTCCTTGTTAATCTTTTTTCTTTAATTCAGATTGATCATTTTCCATTCTCTTAGGAATGTGTCATCTTTTTATGAACAAGAGTCTCTTAAATTGGAGGGTGATGAGAGTTTTGCTGAATGAACTGTAGGACCAGTTCATACTAATTTTCTAATTAGAACTGGATCGCTAATGAAGATTAACTCAAATTAGTGAGTGGATGTTATTAAATAAAATGGGGTTTATTAGCTTAGTTTCAGGTAGATTTAATACCGAGTTTTATGCTATTGGTATATCAAATTGTCCTTGTCCACAAATCTTTTCTATATGTAAATATTAAGTAGCTTGACACGGTCTACTCCTTTGTTCCAATATTGCTCAAGATGTGCAATGCATGCAAAACTAATTCTGGAGAAGCTCTGCATGAGTGCAGTGAGCACCATGAGCAAAACAGCTTGTTTGCTGGGCAAGGTGAAGCAATTGTCAGTGCTGTGGTGTGCTCGTGCTCATCAGTAATTAATTCCATGGCCTGAGCAAGAGCGCTCCAAGACCATGTTATCATTCCAGCACAGTCCTGCCAAGCAGCTGGTGCTGCTCCTTGTTTTTGTTTTTTTTTTCTCAGGGAAGTAGGACTGAGCTCACTGGAAATGTTTCTCCTCTTCCACTGATGTAAATCAGTAAACATAATCATTCAAAGAAAAACACTTTTACCACCCGTTACCTGTACGGACAAATACGTGTTTTCCAGTGGTGACTCCAATTTATGGTTCCTGTGTCCAATAACAGGTAAACTAATAAGATATGTGTGGTTTAAATTTTATTTATTTATTAGCATCCATACTCTCCTTAAATGAAGTTTGATAATCTGATGAGTTTAAATTAGTTAGCCTTTTAGGAGAAAAAGCTTTCTGTGATGAATGTGAGGGGTAAAACCATTGGTCAGCATAACTTGTGGCTACAGAATGGTTTAGGGTGCTCTTTCAGAATTTATCATTATTTACTTACAGGTGTTTTCTGGGGAAAAAATGTATTTTTCTAACACCTACATACTGTCACAGCTGCTCATGAAGAAATGTTAGTAGGATTCCTACATTAGGTGAGAGACACGAAAATATATTCACTCTGAGGGCGAAAATCCAGGTCTTGGTAGACTGTTAAGTGTTTTTGCACTGAGACCTGTACTAGCATCTTTTTATCAGCCTTAATTCAGCAAATATTAGTAAACGTAGTTTCCAAATTGCTCTTACTAGATAAATTATTGTGCTTTTGTGCACTCTATTCATAACGTGGAGGGGCTTGGAAGAAAATTAAATATATGGAAGTCTATATGGCTTATCTAACGATGCACCTTCTTATTTGAGGAACTGAATTTGTTCATCAACTCCCAGTCTTTGGGCATCAGCCTCAGCACTGTCTCACCCCAACTACTATAAATTTGTACAGAATTTTTATGTCCTAGTGTGCAGATCTGCAACAGTAGAAACAAGACATGGAAACCGTGTGTCTCCAAAAATAAGTCAGGTCAGAGAGGACTTGCTCCTAATAATCTGTTCTCAAGTCAAAGATGGTTTGCTACATACTTGTATTTGCTGATAAACTGGATTTTGTTTTCCTTTGCTCCTAATTTGTGAGTTGGCTCCTGAGCATTGCACCTGAGTAAGTAGCTTAGCTTTTACAAATTTTAAGTGTTTATTAGGTAACTTTTATAAGGACCAGAAATTTTCAGGCTTTGATGGTTCCAAGGGGTTTATATATGATCATACTGTATGTTCACACTGTGTCCTGTACATATTTGTACCTTGCAGCTGTAGCTTGAGAATGTTGTAAAACTGGCAAATGTGCCAGATCTCAAATGAACTGAAGAAAATGTGCGAGTTTGTTTCCAGATACTGGGATTGAGCTCTCTTTTCCCCACTGTCACCTTCTCTCCCATCCTGATGATTTTTTTTTTCTTAAGTTTTTTTGTCTCCACAACAAATTGCTCATAAGACCAATTAATGTTATGGAAGCAGATGTTTTTGATTTCTTAGCAGTTTTTTTCAGGGATCAGAATATTTGAGGGGTCAGGATATTATATTTTTGTAATGCAATTCATGCTTTTCATTTATTTTAGAATACTTAATGCTGTTTCACAGGTGTAATTGAATTGGAACCTTTATACTCAGAACATAAGATTTCCTATCTTGGATCAGATATAGGCCACTGAGCTTTAGTATCGTCTGTTTGATTTCTATATATACCCTGTGCATGGTGCTTCCTGAAATGAGAAAAAAAAAATAAAGTATGTATCACCTTAAGAAACTGAATTTATTTTTTCAATTACTTGGCTACAGAAAAAATAATTTCTCCTTGATAGTCTTGGGAAATACTTAGTACTCTGAGACTCACATATCTTTAGCTAACTACACATTTAGCTAACAAAAATAGTGTAATATTATCCAGACTTGACAGAAAGGAGTTGAATGAAAAATCTTTAGTGTTTGTGAAAGCTATATTCTGCACTATATAAAGTAACACAGTATTTTTATTATCAGCCATTAATTGTGTTGACTTCCTTCTTCTCCTAGAATTAGCACAGAAAGGAAGGCACACTTGTGTTTTGTTTAAAACCGTGATCAACAACAACTCCCTAACTTTCTTTTTTACTTTACTAATACTCGTAGCTCATACATGGTATTTGTCAGACAAAATTCACATTTGCCCTCTAAGCATTTGCTAAGAGTACAACTTTGCTTCTCCAGGAATGGTGATGAACTGTGCACAAAGACCATTTGAACATCTGGATTATTGAGGGCAGGATCAATACTCACCACTTACTTGAACCTTGGTCCTTCCTACATCAACAAGAAATTCAATTAATAATGTGAACATCAAGCATTCTGCATGTTAATAATTTAGTTACATTTCAATGGCTGTGTTTTGGCTTGTGATAGTGTAAGGGCCAATGAGGTATGGAAAGAATAAATGAAATATAATCACAGTTTCTGTAATGAAGAAGCTTCTCAGGGAAGAGCCATGATCACACTCAGGTTTCTCCTGGGCAGGGAGAGCTGACAAGACAGGAGGCACTTAAGGGGAGTAACCCTGCAGAAATGACATGGAGCAGTCAGTTCCCAAGGTACCATCAAGCTGTAAGAAGAAACACGGGGAGAGTGATAAATGTGTGAAGACTCACATTTGTAGTTGTCTCAACAAGTCTGTCTCTGCAGTTAAATTTTAAGACCCCAATTCAAGTTAACTGCCAGTTGTAACAAAAAATGAGAGAACTTAGAGATTTTCACAGTTTTAAACAGTTCATACCTCTTTGACTGTTGCATGGGACATAAATTGTCTTAGGATTGTAAAGATTTGCCTTTAGAAATTGTAGAGTTGTATAATTTAGACAGTTCTGCTTTCTTATTTTTATGCGCTTTAGTACAGGTAAGAAGTAATGTGCAATAATGTAAAAGTTATTGAAGCATTTCATCCCTTGGACATAAGTGCAGCTAATTCTGAAATCCACAGCTCAGACGCTGGCTTTCTGCAATAATTCCTCAGTTACCCCTCTGGGGCATAGATCCAGCTAGGACAAGGAATGTTAACAAACCTTAGGATGTAGCAGCAAGTACATCATAACCGCTTTTGCCAAGAAACTAATCCAATCCCAGAGTGATCATCTCCACCTATGTCACAGTCCTGCAGGAGAGAGGATGTTGCTGACAGAAGTGCATCTGAGCTATTTTACAGTAGAAAACAGTGGGAGATCCATAGGTTTTCAATGAGAATTTAATACAAACTGGGTGGGGGTTTTGTCTTGTTTGAATTTTGGTTTGGGTTTGGATTTTTTTTTTTTTTTTTTTTGCCTTGAAGCTTAGAACAGGTTTTCATAAAGAAAATTTCAAGTTACACTGGTCAGAGGTGAAATACGAATGAAAGTGAAGTTAGAAGTAGACTTTCCACAGCCTAAATTGTGAAAATTGTTTTTTGCAATAAATATAATTACACAGTGTACCTTTCAAAGCTCACTACCTGAATATATTGAGAAATAAAAAGCAATTAAAAGTCATAGTTGACTTTTATACAGTAGGAACCTATTGCTTAAAGTGTAGTATCTTTCATAAGTTGAACATTTTTAATAGCTAAAATGGAATTATAAGGAGGCCCCGTAAGCACACAGGGCGGTAGTGAGTGATGTTCCTAACGCAATCCGCACAGTTTTGGCTGTTGGAAGCTGCATTGTTAGGCTGCTGGCTGGAACTCAGGATATCCCTTACTGCTTTCACAAAAATCTCTTGGGCCCTTAATTTCCAGCTGAACAGTCACCAAAGGTCCATGGAAGAGACCTTGAGCAAAACTTAGACCTAACAGAGCAATGCAGATGCACTTTATTTATTTATTTTTAGTGCATGATCTGTTTGGGCTTTTCAGCTCTTACAGATGTGGTGCAAGTATTTGAGAGAACTTCCTAATTGTTCAAGGGACTATCTAGATTCACAGCCTGGTCTTATTTCAGTGCAAAATAGCATTTCTCCTTGAATATATAAATCTCTTTGTCAAATATTGTCTCTACAAAGATACATTTCTTTTGAGCTCCTCTGGGAAGCAGAGAAGGGTGCTTGTGTATTGCTTTTGTAGGATTATACCTTCAGAGCTGCCATTTCTAGGGCTGTTTGGCAAAGCTCATCAGTGTCAACTAAAGCCTCAGAAATCTGAGAGAAATATCACTCTCTGTTTTATAAGTTCAACAGAGAGTGATATTTAAGTAAAAATGATCTTTGATGGGAAAGAATACCACCCTTTCCTCTACCTCCTCTCTGTACTTCAAGATCACTTGAATCTTTTGGTCCCTTAAACCCTGGGAGGAGCCATTTCCTGCAAAAGGGCTGTGTAAACAGGACGGATTAAGGGCAGCCTACAGTGCTCATCTGTCCTGGTGACTGGGACACTGCAGTCACTGGAAAACTGCTCAAGTCATGTTTGCCACGTTCCGGATGCTGACAGCCCTGCTGAGGTGAGGTGTCAGCTCTGCGCTGGGATCTCACCCAAAATTTTCATAGTGCTCTTCTGGCTCTTGTCGGGGTTTCTCTAAAAGTTGTACTTAGCAACGTGCCCTTTATTTTCAGTCTTTGGAAGGTGGCCCAGTGTGTGCGACCCTCTTTTCACAGGACCTTTGTTTCTGAGTTGTTTGATTCTGCTCTGGGCATGGTGTGACTCAGGGACTTCAGTGAAACTGAACAGAACGCACACATGCTGTGTGGTTTTTTATTCTTCATCAAATTTTAATTTTTTGGGGGGGCAGGGGAGTTGGTTTGGAGGGGCTTTTTATTATTACTATTATTATTATTATTATTATTATTATTATTATTATTCCTGTTCCTTCAGCTCAGCCCTTTATTGGGAAGCCACTAATAGGGGAAGGGTTTGTTCGTGTTTGGGGTGGGATGGGATGACATGACCTGGCACTCAGGCACCTGCTGCTTACTGGGAAGCCCAATAGGCCTGGCTCAGTCCATCCAGGATACAGCAGATCCATCGGGGCCAAGTTTGGCAGGTGTCTCTTACACCCTCAGGGCATCTCAGAGGGCACTGGGAGCTCTGTGAGAGCCAGGGAATTTAGCCTTTGGTCTTGATCGATCTCCTGACCCACACAGGTGAGGAGCAGCATTGGCAGGATGCAAGATGTGTGCATTTACAGCTGAGTGCAACCGTGGTCTAAATGCAGGCACTACTAGGGGCTGATTACCCCACCAGCAGTTTGGAGAAATAGCAAAATAAGATTTATTTCTAATGGTTTTGTGCTTTCTGCAGTATTCATATGTGTTGTTCACCTTTGCTATTGTAAAAGTTCAATTAAAAATAAGAAGGACGATCTTGATTATCTAGGCAGGTCCATTTCCACTGCACCTGTTGTGGGTGTCCCTGGGGTATTTTTTGGAGAGCAAAATAGGTGATGGTGCTGGTACTTAAAAAACTCGAGTTAGCTTCTGAAGTTAACACCTATTCAGTTCCTTTGTTTGTTTGGAGTGCAGAGAATTGAGAATTCCTTGGTGTGCTTTGACCACTGTGAATAAATTTCCCCAACTAAAAGGACTGTAGAGTTGTTCAAAATCACTTTTAGTTTGAATGCTTCAAAATCTAAATGATGGATTGACTCTTATGTCTGCAGATTTTTAAATTGATCCTCGGTAATGATAATTATCAGGTACTGGATTTTGAATGTGCTGCGGTGTTAAATGGATATTGTGCATGCTATTTTAACATAAGTTGTATTCTACATTGTAGTATTTTTCACGTTTTTGTCTACGAATACATTCTCTGACCAATAATTTTCTCATGGTTCCTGTCTTTTCTTAACATTCTTGTCCTCTGTCAGGATGGCTTGCTTAAGAGCTGTGATTCCTTTGTGATTATGTGTAAAAGAGATTTCTAATTCCTCTTAGGTCTTTATGGGAGTACTGAAGGAATCAGGAAAATCTAGTGTGACTGTTTAGTAGATTACTAGAGTCAGATGTTTCAGTCACCTTTATCAATGCCTGTCTGTTTTAGGTGACTGTTACTTAGTTGGGACG
Organism: Corvus brachyrhynchos; assembly: GCF_000691975.1. Classification (NCBI taxonomy): domain Eukaryota; kingdom Metazoa; phylum Chordata; class Aves; order Passeriformes; family Corvidae; genus Corvus; species Corvus brachyrhynchos. The sequence continues at coordinate 5,249,490 of NW_008235977.1, forward strand.
TAGCACTTGATTTTCATTACCCCAAGTAGGTAATCTGCAGTTTCCAGTTGTGAATTGCAGGTAGAACCTGATGAGAAGCTGTGTCAGTTTGGTTATTGGGGCAGAGCATATAAGTCATTATTGAGGTAGCTGAAAAAACTTGACATCCACAATGCTACTAAATGCAATTCAGTCTGTGGGGTGAGTGCTTGAAATGGGTAGCAAGAGATTAGAAGGGGATAGAGCTGGAGGCAGGAGGTCACTTCAGGTAATGGTTCCTTCTCTCCATGGGAAGAGTCTCCCATGTTTCTAAGGAGCAAAGAGAATATTCAGGTACATTGTCTCACTCAAGTAACTCTTAACACTGGGAATTCCTTGTGGGAGATGTTCATTTAAACTCAGGTGTTCCTAGTGAGAGACATTAATATCCAAGCCAAGCCTGAGAAGGGATTTTTGTCCTGAGACCATCTCAGAGACACATAAGTGCAACTCCAGGTGAAAGACTGGTGTAGATGATAAATGACTGATAACTTATTAGGGGAAATATTGGTTTATATTTTCCTGACTTTTCATTTGTCTGGGTTTTCTCTTACTTGACCCAAGGAATTTTACTCTCTATTTCCAGTACTTCTGATGACAATCCCAACAGAAATGAATGGTAAATCCATTGCTAATTGTTGAATGGATATTTAAACCTCAGTTGTAACACAACATGCAACGTAGTGGTGGGCAAATCTCTTAAATTCAGTTTTTTTTCCTCTGGCACATTAAGGGTTTTATTGCTTATGGCCTTCAAAAATTGTCTGTTAGTTTAGGCTTCTCAAAACCTGTAAATCCAAGTGGACTGATCCTAAACACTGCACTTTCTCACTGGTATTCACTCCTACAGAGAAGGAAAATTATATCTGTATTAGAAGCTGAAATTTATTTATATTCCACAGACTGTCTGTCAGACATGAAGCTGGTTAAAATAGCTCCCACAATAGATGTCTGTAAGAGCTACACACAGCTTAAGAATTCTTTCACAAAGCCCTTACTGAATATATCAACTGACTCTCAACTCTTTGATCCAGGATCAGGTTTTTTTAATTTTTTTGCTCCTGTCTTCCCTTTATATTCTTTTTTGGTGCTTCTCTATGACCTTAAAGGAAAAACTACATCGAAGGGCTATTTTTTATGATTTTCTTGCTAGAACTGAAACCATTTTCTTCACAGGGTAATGATTCTACATTTGGTAGCATTATATATTTTCAGTAGCTGACTTGGGTCCCACCATTGGATTAGACTGAACTTCCCATCAGTTTGGTAGTCTGATTTTCAACAGATGCTTTAGGGTCATATTTCTTGTAATGTCTGACCCTCAGAGATCACCAGCCAAGTAAGGTTCAGAGTTCAGATCTCTGGGTGATGGCCACTTCAGATTTAAAGTTCTCTGTTCCTTAAAAACGCTCATCAAAAGTTTCTTTCTGTTCTCCAGAGCTTTGTAAAGTGGTGTAATGAAGCAGCCTGAGGATCAATAATGACTTCAAAGATAGAAGTTGTCTGGTGGCAATGACATGAGAGTGGATTTACTTGTCCCTGTGGTTGCAAATGAAGCTTTCTGATCTCTTAACATCTTACTGAATTAATATTTGGGAAATTATGTCTTTGAGAGTAGAAAACCCAAATACATGTAAAGTGGTCAGTGTCCCTCCTGATCAGGGTCTGTATCTAATCTGTTCTATGCTTGGTTTAGACAAAGCTGAAAGTACTTTGCTTCCTAGTCTATAAAACACTTATGTGATATCTAGAATAATTAATGCCATCAGTAAAATGCCACCAGTACAGAAGTGTTTAGCACTGCACATTCAGTAAAGGCTTGGGATACCACAAGAAAACACCAAGAATAAAAATGATTTTGAGATCCCTGATCTTGATTTTGAGTATGCTATACTCATCATTGAGCAGTAATAAAGTAGACTTGTGCAGTACTTGGTTTCTAATACTCTCTTGATAAAATGAAATACATTTACTATTCGGGGAGGAAACCAACCAGGCTTTATTCCTGTAAATTTTTATTTCTTTTGGAATCCTGGAGGAGTTATGGCAATGAGAAGTTACCTCATGAAATGTTACCTATTCTTTGTGTGTAGGCCTGTATCAATTGCTAGGCTTTTTTTTTTTTTTGTAGAATCACTTTCAGAGTCACTAAGGCATGTACCTGTTACAGAATTCACCTGCCAGCAAGACTTGCATCCAGTTAACATTTAGTACAGAAATCCTGTGTCTGTTACCTTAATAGCTCCTTTGGAAAAACACAGTTCTTACGGCTTCAGAAGAGAACACAATCCTCTCTCCAGCATATATGCTGATTAATTCAGAATATCTCATTCATTACCTGCTTGTTTCAGCAAATATCCTGCTCTATCAACAGCAGGAGGAAGCCTATGCAGGAGAAATCTGGATTTCACCAAAGGAAGCTTGGCATAAGCTACCATGATAGAAATAAATGCAGGAGGTTTTTTATTTGCGTCCGAATGGTTCTCTCGCATGGAGTCACTTGGGTGATGTTGTTTCCGTTGGCTCCAGCAATGTCAAGGCCATTGATGATGAAAGTTCTGTACTGTTTTTCCCCATTGCTTGGAAAATTGTCTCTCCCTCCTCCCTCCCCCCCCCAGCCAAATCTCTGCCAAGCAGGCAGCTGTGAACAAAATTTCTCAGCAAGATGGATTTGAATTTTCACATGCTCTGTGGAACAGGATGCACAAGTACAGCTTTGAGAGGGTAACAGCTGAGGGGTGCAAGTCCAGACTCTCTGCAGGTGCATGAAATGGGATGAGCCTTTTAAGATGTCTTATTAAGTTAAAGAGTACAGGAAAAAAAAATAAAAATGCATGCAAAGTACATTTCTTAGTGGGTTTTAGTAGCTCAGTCTGAGGGAAGTAATGCCTGCAAGTTTGATGTCCACCCTGTGTATCAAAGCCAAATTCTAATGCACTTGTAGCTGAGACACTGACCGAACAAGGGCAGCATCTGGTCTGTAGAAATACAATTCAAATGATTATTTTTTAACTTAATTTGGGTAGAAATCCTTATAAAAGCTTCCCATCAAATTCCGTGCGTTTTGTTTCTGCCAAGGGCTTTTTTCTGGAGTGTGAAATCAGACTGAGACTTCTGTGAGGTTTATTTTTCTCAAGGAAAATAAATGCAGGATGTGAGTATGCAGAAAATATGGGCACCTATATTAAAGCCATATAATATTTTCCATGCTTGCAGTGGAAATTTTCATCTGCTTGCAATTTTGACAAGCTTTAAACTGAGATTTTCCATTACATTTCCCGCCTTTATGTTATTGTTAATATTACACCTGGAGGGAAGATAATGTGCTTGAATGTATAAATAATGTGCAAATAAAATTTATATGCAATTCATGACCAGAATAGCTGTGTTCAATGCATGTTCCTCTGCTGTAGCTATAGTGCTTGTAATGTTTTATTACATTTGATATGTAATATTTCATCTTCATGAAGTATCTTGTCCAAGTGAGACTCCAGTTTTTAAAGAACAGATTTTTGTGTCCAACTTATGTAATATTTTTAATGTTCATAGTATTTTATTTTGGTTTTCATTCAGGTAAGGGAGGGCAGAATACTGCAAAAGGATATGGAAAAGTCTGTTTGTAATTAAAGGAACACTAATTGGGCTTTAGGGACTGTGTGTAAGATACTCTGGTCTTTCCCACGGCCACACCCTGAGCATATGATCTTCAACTGAATTCATGGAAACATTCACACTGCTTCCTACAGATTGCAGCTGGCACTGTCTGTAAAATCTCTGCCTCACAAAGGGCAGAGGGGTTTATGTGATAATGTGCTATGCTGGGTTTCATTCTGCTGCAGTGTTACTATACAGCTCTGTGCAGCAGACAGAATGTGTTGTGAGAAGACCGAAATACACAATGCCAATGTGCAGAAATGCCGGCTGTGGCATTGCTGGTGTGGCAGGGCCGGCCCTGTGGGCCCTGCTCTGAGGATGGGAACGAGTGCCGTGCTGACCCTCAGATGTGTGTGCGGCTTTCAGACCGCGTGCCAGCCAAATTGTCAGCTCCCCCACCAACTGCTCTTGCTATTTCAAACTTCTCACGTCTTTCCCAGCAGCAGAAGCTCTGCAAGTAGAATTTTTTCAGTGGCACAGAGTCACTTCTCTGTTAACAGCATGAAAATGTAATAGGGTGTCAACTGAAGTATAAGGCCAGCTAGACTTGTGCCTGTCCAGTTTTCAGCAGTTCTTACTCTCTAGTATTTCAAAATGTGAATTAAGACTTCAAGAAGCAATTGGTGGATAAATTTGAAAATTAGAAAAGGCTTAGCTTCTTACTTTCAGATAAGGATTATATACAACTTCAGGTGGAAGAAATTTTACCTAAGTGATATTTCAGAAAAGATACAGAACTGTATTATTTCAGTTAGTGCTAAAGAGTTCTACTTAGATACTCTTATTCAGACTAAAAGACTGAGCTCATGTAAAAAAGAAATTACTCTTTTAAAAGTAAGTGTACATTGACAATGATAGTTCATAAAGACCAACACTCAAATGTGTTCTAGATGGTTGAAAATGGCCTTGCCTGTCCAAACAGTGCTAAGTGCCCTATGGAGGATTGTATGTACAAAACAAGTTGAGACTCATGTTTATGTGGATGCCAGTTGTTTTGTGCCCTCTGTGTCCAGATCAGAATGAAGAATGCCTCAGGCAAATACTGAGAGGCATTACTGCAGTCACTGGGTAGCAGTTTGCCTCTGTTTCAAGGATCTCATTTTGTTAAGCTGGTTAGTTAATTGCTTTGATCCTGTCACTGACTTTTAAACTGACAATATCTCTAGCAAAGCGTTTCTTTCTCCTGGATGTTTCAGCCTGTGTCAGAGTTTTGCTTATGTCGATATTCCTGTGGGTGTGGCAGGGTGTGGATGAAGCTGACCATAATTTCCATTTAGAAGACTATTAATGATGGGTAATACTTTGCTCAGTTTGTCAAAATGTTAACTCAAATTGACAGAAAATAATGTTAATGCAAAGTATCATTGGTTTTAGCAATATCTTGGTATATATCATCTGAAGGAAATGTGGGCAGAGGATAGGAAAACCCTCTATCACTCTGCCTACTTTATGGCTACCTTAAGATGATTTCTGCAGCTAGTCTGTGAGGAGAAAGAGAGAGATGTCTCCCTTTATACGTCATAAAGAGGCAAGCTCTTGTTATAAATGTAAAGAGAAAATCTTTGAGGTTGTTGTGTTCTTAGTCTGTCCTTTGAGTGCATCCTTTATTTTCTTCCATGAGAAGTCATTCCCAAGCCTTTGCCCTTCTCTCCTGTTCCGGGTACAGGCCCCGTGTCTGTGTGGGCCTCGACATGTGCATATACCAATATGCAGGTATGGACTTGAAAAATATATAGAAGGTAATTTGCTTCCATACTGTTGAGATTAACTACCTCTGGTTTAACTTTCTTGAGTCCCACGGACTCCTTTACAGTCAGCATACCCTGTGTGAGCCCAACTTAAATCATTTGCTGTTAAAGTGCTGTTTTAGTAATGCAACAGATGGAAAAACATGGAAAAGATGGGGAATAGCTGTAGCTAATTAAAGCAAAGGAGACAAGCTGCAGTCTACTAGAATTCAAAAGGTTGGTTTTGGCTGCTGCTTGTTCTTGGCTTTTCTACAGGATGGATTAGTAGTTTTGATAATTTAGCACAGTATAACAAGTATTGTCTAATATTCAAAGGGTGAAATAGTCCAGAGCTTGCACTTTTGACTTTTGGCATATGAAATTTTAAATTTAAGAGGAAATGTTCTGAACTGTGGTGACTTAGGTTGACCTGGTAAAGGCTTTGAAGTAGCTGGTGGTTTGGTTTGTTTTAAATAAGTATACAAAGCTGAATTTTTCTAAAGCTGCCTTAAATTTACCTGAAGTTTTTTGGACTAGTGAATGCATCAGAAATGTCTCATGAGAGAAGATGTTAATATTTGGCATGAACTTTGCAATTGAAATTTCATCTTTAGCCAGACTAAAATCATTGCCAGTGAAAGCTGCCTTGGGGATATTTTAGTCCTCTATACTGCGTTTTGGGTTTTTGTTTGGTTGTTGTTGTTTGGGGTCTTTTTAAGTAAAAGAAAGAAATGCAACACAAAATCAGAAGACTACTGTGCTTCTGACATTTCCAAGAAGAGTTTTTCTCTACACTTTGTTCATCAGTTCTGTTCAAGTCATTGACCAAAGGTGAACCCAAAGTTGGGACACCGGTTCTGATGCAGTGGCTACACCAGCACTTTGTTTATCCTGGCAAAAGCAGTTCCCTTTCCTGGCCACCTGCTCCCTCCCCATCCTGCTCTGAGCTGCTGCTATGCCATGGTCCACCTGAAAATTAACAATTTCATTTAAAAAATCATATTTTGAAACTTTATTGCTTTATTTATAACTGAATGAGAATATTTTTGTGTATAAATATTCACACTTCTAAATGTGAACCTAAAGGAAACTGATGTAAAACCTGTAAGTTTCATAGGATATGCTCAGCTGCCAAACTGGGCTGGGGCCAATGAGGAAAAGCCTGAGTGGTAAACTCTCAAAAAAACAAAAGTCCTGGTACATTTTGCTTAACCAATTTTCCCATTCCCATTGCCTTGTTCTGACCTTGAGAGAAGTCTTTGAACTGTGGAAATACTGTTCTTGTAAAATTAGCATGTGTCAATGAAGAAATAACAAAAAACTTTTAAAACTCAGCCAGTTGAGAAAATTACTTCATGCCGTAAACATTTTCACAAAGAAACCTTTGGATCTCTTTTGGGTCATTATTTGCTAAACAGCATCAAACAGAGTCATTCAAATAAAAAAACACTGCCTGAAAGGGGCACACAGAGCAGCAGGACACTCTGCAGCTTTTAAACAGCAGTGGCTGGGAAAAAATCCCACTTCAGCATCTGAACAAGGGGTGTTATACAGTCTTAAGGTCTGTTTGATGAATTCATAAATTCATACTGGCTTGGCTTTAATTCGAAACAGAAATAATTTTCCTTGAAGGTGGAGAAATTTTCTTTGGAGGACTATACCATATTTTTCATATATATCATAGGATTTCTGAAGTGGAAAGGGACCATGAGGCTGATTGAGTGCATGTCTCTGCTCCTGGCAGGACTACCTAAAATTAAATCCTATGACTAAGAATATCAGTCATATATAAATGTATCTAGGGAACTATACTTATATACCTAGTAAAAATGCAGGAGCTCTCCAACTTGTTAATAGCATGAAATCCATGGAAAAGAATGAATGCCATGAGCTATTCCCTTTTATTGAAAACAGTGTGTTAACTGGAACATCCTTGCCACATCACCGCAGTTGTTTTGGAAGAAGTAAAATTTCAGGAAAGTTTATTGGATATATTTCAACCTGTTTTTTAAATTACTATAACTGGAATATAATACAGTTTAAAAAAAAAAAAACTAAAAAGGGAAGTACCAGACCTGAATCATCTTGATCCATCAGCTGTTGGAATTTAATCATTCATTAGTCTGCCATCATCTTCATTTCTGTTAATAGTCGTTTCCAGGATGTTTGATAGTGGATTTTTACAGATAACTGTTCAGCAGAGCAGAGCAGCCTCCCTTCAAAGTGGCTTTGTGCTTGAGTAATTGCTATGGAATTTCAGTGCCATGGATTACAGAACTTTGAACTGAACTTCGTGAGTTATGCCTAGGAGCAAAGGTAGCTATGCTGATGGATTTTAGGCATCACGATACAGTTGGGTTAGGGCTATGGGGTGAAAAGGGTTAAGTTTGTAAAATAAGCATAACAGCATGCTTACACAATAGTAGTCAAATAGCACTGACTGGAAACTGTGGAGGCATTAAGAACTATAAACTGTCGGAAATCACAATTGCATCTCTTGAAAGTAAAGCCCTAGCAGTCTCTTGGTAAAGATTTTACTTTGCCAGAATCTCTGTTGTCTTCATTTAACTAGTTCCTCAGGAGAGATTAATAATTTTACTTTGCTTTGATATTTTCAAAATTCATCTGCTGCATTTCTTTGGCACTGTTAGATAGCCTGCTGACTTGTAACTGTAACCCTCATTGAGTCCTTGCCATCCATCCACATGGCATTGCACGATCTGTACATGTGTCTGCTTCATGTGTCCTTAAGTCAGTGGGAAGTTCGTCATATTGGACAAGGACGGGTAGAGCCTTCATAATTTATAGGGAAAGCATGGAAAGCACAAGGGCCAAGAGATGACTTTTCAATGTAAAAGCAACAAGGAAATACTCTTACCTTTTTTATCAGTGGAAATCCTGCTTTAAAGGGCCAAAATCGGTGTGATGGACAAAACCACAAAAACTCTGCTCTGCACTCTGCTCTGTGGAGAGGAGTAATGTTGACCAAGGGCAGAAATTGCAGAATATGCATGGAAAAGAACCTTGTAGACATTCCCTCCTTCAAAGTCTTATTTGGAGAACTTTGTTGTGGTGGCATTTCTTGCTGAGTTTTGTTGGTCGGTTTGGATTTTAACTGGACCTCCATAGCCCATGTTTCTCCTCAGAATAATTTACAGTATCATCCACACCTGCGAATTGAACAAAAGAAGTGTTAGAAAATAGAGGAAAACTAGCACCGCTATCACTCTGTGATAGGTTCTTATAACTTTAGGTGTTATTGGAACTGGCCATGAGTGTTGCCAATTACTGCTAGTAATTTCTGTTTGGTGCAGGTGACAAAACTTATCTGAATGGTTGCCAAAAGCTATTCATGGGAAGAAGCACCCAGGAGGAATTTAATCTGTGCAATTTTATATGCAGATGGTTCTGCAATCTCTGCGAGGACTCTGGCATGCAACCAGAATGATGCAAAAACAAAAGCAAAAAGCGTGCGAATAAAGAGAATACAAGATGTGAAACATCTTCATGAGCCAGTCCTAATTTCCTACTTGCACAGCCCTGTACCATGAGACCAGCACAGCACATGGCCCAGGAACTAAACAGTGAGGACTTTCTCCTACAGAGCTGAACTGCCACCTGCACAAGGAAGTTGCTGTAGAATAACTCAGGGGTTAAATTGAGATATGCCACTGCATTTCTTTGCTTCTGTTAATCCTCAAGACAGTAAATGCCATTGTGCCACAAGTGCTTCCTAGGAGAAGCTCATGGAAGGAAAGGTGGGGAATGTTTGTGTGGCATTATTTTATTTAACTTTACTTTTAAGCTCCATGATTATTAGGAGGATGGAGTAATTCCCACACATACAGCTGTGAGCTGTTATGGGATACCATTGAGCAGTTTGTTCAAATCCTGGTAGAAGTGGTTCCCTCAGAAATAAAGGCGTATTACCCAAATAGGAAGATTTCCACACTGCCTTGCATTATTCTCTAATATAAGTGTGGAGACTTTACAGTCCATTTCCAGGACTCAGTGAATCTGGTGTGTATTATTTGGCTGGTGCTGCCCGCTTGCAGAGCCCTTTTAGTCAGAGAAGTATTTCCCAGAAAATTTATGTGAGTGAAGATGCAAGTGGAGGCTCCATCTGCAATTCCATTTGAAGCTACTGGTCTTGTTGGTTTGGGGGAGTTTTTTATTAACAGTGCAATTTGAACAGCAATTCAAATTAGGGACACTTTGAAAAGTATTGGGCATCTTCCAACTTGTTGGTTTTGTCTTTATCTTGGGCTGAAACAACCAAACATTGCCTGGGGTTTTAAATACTTCAAGTTGTATGCCTCCCTCCAAAAAGAACCAGAAGTAACAAAGTGTCAAGAAAATACCCATTCTGACCCATTTTCAGTGGGAGATGAAGGTTTTACATCTGTATGCAAACATGTTTAACTTCAGTGTTACAAGGTTATAGCACGCTGCAAGGTATATCATTTACACTGCACAAGTTCTGTGGCTTTGGCTTTTTTGGCATTGGAATGGTTTTGTTGGCTTCCGGGCAAATCAAAGATTACCAATTAGTGAAAAATGTTTGGGCGTTTATGGATGGACCTGCAGTGACATAAGAAGGCTCTCCCTCCTGTCCCACTCACACAGAGTTGCATTCCCACTTGAAGTCAGATTTGAGAACTGTTTGAGGTGGAAGCTGCCTGTGTTTTTTGGTTTATACTAAATGTGGTTTTCAAGTTCAAAAAAATGATTTTTTTCTTTTTAATGACTGATTTTTTAACCCTTTTACTGAATGGTTGAAATGGGAAGTGTCTGGAGCTCAGCAAGGGTGCAAGGGTGCCGCTTATCCTTGGGAGGATGGGGGAAAGTTAAAAGTAGAAACAGCTGATGAGGCAGGATGGCTCTAGAGAAAGCAGGAGGAAGAGAAATGTGAACATCTGTTAAAGATATACCAGTGACTATTTTAGCTAAGTCCAACTTGCAGTTCCCTTTTAGTTCCTCCTTTTTCAGTAGGTGTCACTGCTATCAGTGACAAACACAGCGTAGGCCTTGGGAATATCCTTAATGGCATCTCCTTTGTTGTTGTTGTTGTTTCATTTAAGTTATCCCAGTCTTCACTAAATGCACAAATATGCACTAGAAATAAAAATGATATTTCAGAGATCTGGAAGATCTAATATACTGTTAAAATTCCCCATTTTTTTTCTCACTGATCTTCCCTTTAACTGGGAAAATACTTCAGCCAGGGGACTGCCAGTAGCTGTAGTGTTGTGTCTACACCACCTCAGTTTCAGTCAATACCTGCCATGTAAATCCCAGTCCTACTGGCTTTTGTGCAGATTCCCACTGTCACAGAGTGGGAGTCAAGGGATTCATTCAAGACACTCAGATTAATCTCAATCCAATACGGTTCTTTTCTCCGCCCCACAGTGGACTTGTCAGAATAGCAGAACAACTTGGGAAGCATTATTATTTAAGGAAACCTAAGAATGGGTCTCTTTTCACCACTGATTTCTTGTGTGCCTAATACCTTCAGGCTTTGAGAGGGAAAGAACTTTCTGAGAGTTTAGTTTGTATCTCATCAGAGCAGATGATTAATAAAAGCAGCCTGACTTTCTCAGCAGTACTGGCTTGCTGCCTCAGTCAATGGAATATGTTGCTGTCCATCCCTAAGAAAGTTCTTAATTTTCCTTGGAAAAGTCTTCTCCAGACTAACTGGAATAAACGTTGAGTGAATGAATTCATGTAGTGATGCAAGAAATGCTTTCCTGGAGTCCAGATAGGCATCCGAATGACCTTCATCCTGTGTTTTGTAATTAAGGCCGTAAGTAGTGATGTTTAGAATAAGGTAGTGGTTGGGGTTTTTTTTCTCTCCATATGTTAGCAACTGAGGGAAATGAGTGGAAAGCAGAGAGTGCATTATGGGCTTGACTTAACATTTTATCTCCTGGGAAGACTTAATAATTTAACAGCGGATACTGGAGCAGTTGATAGGAAATGTCTACAAAACCACTAGGTATGAAAAGACTCGGACCATTAAAGGAACTGAGCTAAGGGATGACTTTTGATATTGTGAAACAGAAATAAACTTGGACTCTGAATCAAAGCAGATAATTTCTGCCTTTGTTTATATGATGTTGTATCTTTCAGATAAATTATAATAAGCAAGTGAGAGCAATATAAAAACATGCATTTTAAATTTTCCAGCCAAAATTTGTTTTAGCATAAGGATTTTTGGAACTATTGTAGATAAAATTATTTTGAACTCTTGTATACATGTATAAAAAAACATACACTAAATTATGGTTGCTATTTTCTACTTGGTTCATCTCTTGGCTTGCCCTGTGCACATCATTTGTGGATTTTAACCCTGCGCAGATGCGCTTTGTCATACTTGGGAGAGAAAAGATTATTGACTTACTTTGCAATAAGTTATTAATTCCAATTTCCTTAGAAGGTCAGGGGTTTTTCCCCTAGGAAAACAGACACAGCTGTAAATTAATGAAACATGTGATAGGTTTGAATTAATCATTACCCCCAGTTGTCATGCAGAATTGAACTCATATTGCTCTTCTGTTAATTTAGATTTATTTGGGTATCTGGTTTTAGTCAAGCTTTAGTCACTACACAAAGATATTTAGATTTCTCTTTAGTTAACAGATAAAGGTCTTTACTGTTATCTATTCACTTTAGTTCTTACCATGTGGATTTTCCAGGGAAGTAGTAGCTCAAACTGAGGATATATTTCATGTATGCTAATTGGTCTTCCTCTAAGTGTTTAAAAGCCTTCAGATTTGAATTTCAGAGCCTCACCTGTGCAATTTGCAGCAATCAGTGTTCCAGGATTCCATGCCACTGGTAAAAATAGAAGGAAGATTACAGATACAGTTTTATTCTGGGTTAAACAGGTACAACTGATTTTACAACACATTTCTTGTATTTGCATCAGGCTGTACAATAAACAGCAATGATTTCATATTTAGTAGTTAGTATGTCGTACAAGATGCTGTTTATTGTATTATAGCTGTATTAGGAGGACCCAGTCCCAGTGTGAAAGCAGGAAAGTAGCAATGTCAAATGCTTGCTTTTTGTGACTAAAATGGGGGTGGTTTTTTAAAAATGAGCTTTTTGTACAGTTAGGTCTGCTGGCCAATGTACTGCCAGTTGTTTTTCATTCCCCAGTTTCTCATAGAACATTGCTGCTGGATAAGAAAAAATTCCAAAGATGAAAGCAAGCGTGAGGGGGAACGTGGCCTGGGTCAGGACTCAGGTTTGTGTGTAGGTACAGCACCCACAGCCCTCTGGATTTGCTGGCAGTGTGGTCTCTGGGCTGGATGAGCTGTGTGAGGGGCTTTGGGTATGCAAGGTTTGTGTCTTAAATCACTTGGAGTCTTGGAGTGAATTCATCTGTACAAGGGAGCTAAACTCACACAAGTTATTGCTTTTATTTTAGCTGAGAATAGCTTCATTAATGCTGCTGCAGTGAGATACTTGGATTTTTGAAATGTGGTTTAGTTGTAATAACTAAACTGAGTAGACAAAGGTATTTTTCCACAATGCAATCAGAAGAAAAGCTCTTACCTCAGTTCCAGGCTCAGCTTTGTGATCTTCTCACGATACTTCAGGACACTGAAATATGAAAAGGCAAATCTCTTTGGCATTTCCCTTCCTTTTGAGGCAGTTGTCATGGCAGGGTTACGCTAGATGGATGGTATACATGTTTCATAAATAATGGTGTATATTTTATGCTTTGGGTGAATTTTTTACTTCAAGAATCAATTCTAAGAAGAGTCTGCAGTGTAAAGTGGTCATAGCTGGCTTGGGTATTTGTGTTTTCTTCAAATGACAGATAAACTACAGCTACTGCAGGTACAGAAACTATTTTACAGCTCACATTTCATTCTTGCATTGCTACTTTTATCCTTGCAAAGCTGTAAGTTCAGGATGAAGTGGCTTCTTACTAGATCAGTTATTCCAGAAATGGGAGGATTAAATATCAGGACATATAAAGAAAATGGGAAATAATTGTGTGTGTTTGAAAGCCTGTGTGTACTTTAAGGAAAGCAACGTGCAGTGTAACTGCTGTGGTTGCCCAAAGGCAGAGATAGCATTGATTGCAGTTTGTATCTCAGGGCTGTTTGCTGTGGGGTTGGTACCAGGCACCTGCCGGAGACAAACCCTCTGAAGGGGCTGGGCGAGGCAGTGGAGGAGCAGTGCAGAAATCCCTGCTGCTGGAGTTCAGTGCTGAGGAACTGAGTGCCTTGTTTTGACACCATATTGTGCATCCCTGTGTATTTCACGTGGCATCACTGTGCATGAATAAAAATGGAGATGACCTCCATCGATTTTAGTTCAGAAAGAAAATATGAAAGTCTTTTATCAGTTTTGGCTTTCATTAATTGCTAAATTTCTTTCTATTTTTTTTTTTTCTATTGCAGTTTGAGTTCATTCAGCTACAACAAAATTCACTGCACCAGATTTAAAAATGACAAAAATCTGGATCACATTTTTGCTATTCTTCTTATCGGTTACTATGGTGAGTCTTATGAATTTTTAAAATCACTTCCAGTTTTAACAACCCTGTAAAGAGTACCATAGAAATTATTAATATGGAAACAGAAAGAGCTAATCTTGTGTTCAAATGTAGCTTCTGAACAACAGGATCTTTATCTACCTTCTGTTGTCCTTTAAATTCCTTTGGCAAAGGAACAGAAACAGTATTTACCTCTACTGAATCCAGCGTATTCTCTGCTGGATCAGAACACTAGCAGTGGACAAGTGACCTAGAAGCAGTACCCTGCGGACCCCAGGAAGAGGAGAAGATGACTAACTGAGATTCAGAGGACATCCTCAGAAATTTTAATTTCATCCCTTGTTCAACAGTGGTACAGTATTTCAATCTGCAGCTGTGTTTTTCTGAGAAGCTTAGTAGCTTCCCATAAAATATTTAATTACTATTAAAAATTCACTTAAAAGGTTCAGGTTTTGGTCAAGATCAGCTTTCCTAAGATTTTTTAATTTTTAATTTTTATAACCATCAAAGTGGATGTCTTGTCTTTTCAATACCATTTTTTTTTCTGAGGGTTGACTTTATGGTTCACCAGACTACAGAGAAACCAAATAGCTCTGGACAAGCCAAATGCTTCAGTGCATAAAATATATGGAAGGGTTTTTTTGGTAAAGGATCATTTTGGGTCTGACTGAAATGTCTTTTAGACTGAACTTTGATACATTTCACTGGCTTTCACAAAAGCTGTTTGTATCCCTCTGACCGTCTCAGTGCTTTCTATGCACGTTGCCATTATTATTTACAAATCTTGCCAGTTGTTCCTCCCCCATGCTCATTCAGGAGACATTTATCACGATTCAGTAGTAAGAATTGCTAATTAACCAGAAATACATAAAATCATATTGTCAGTAATAAGATTGGAAGATCATTCTCTTTCAGTAAAATATTAATATTTAATTAAATATTTAAAGGATAATATTTGAAAAGATTGATGTTGGAGCTTGTATGTGGTTTGCTAAAAGACGTGTTTTTCCTCTTAGTTCTTTGCCACTGCTACACCATCTGAGGGGCATCAGAACACGACAATGGACTTTGCCCAGCTGAGCGTTACACGGAATAAAATCATGACAGCCCAGTATGAATGCTACCAGAAGATTATGCAAGATCCTATCCACAAGAAAGAAGGTAGATTGTTTCCTTATGAGCTTTTACTAAAGCAAGTGGTCAACGGATATAATTACAGTAATTCAGGATCCTTTCATTATATTAATTTCTTGTCTTGCTAGCAGTTGTTTTTCAGGTTGTAACAATATTTGCCCAATTTTTTATAAACATCACTTTGGGATGCATGAAGTAATATGTTACATTACCTGCCCATAGCACCACTCCTGATATAACACAAAGCTCTTCTTTCTGATGAAGTAAGAAATGTTAGTTTAAATAGATATCTATATTAAAAAATCATGACTAATTAATCTTACCACCTTATTTCATTTCATGCTCTTATAACACCTCTGTCTGCCTGGTCACATCTGCCTTTAAAACTTGCAAGTATCTTAATCCACACAGTTTCCCTGTTCTGAGGGTTGTGATAGTGTCATTATTGCTTTTCCTGATAAGTCACTCAAAGCTGACCTCAGCCACTCCACCCGTTGCTGTATTCACTTGGTAGCTTCTGGAAATACTGAATAGCTTTTGAGGCAAGCAAAGGGGATTGTGTTCTTTTACAAAGAGATTCTTCTCATCTGAAATGATTCTTTGAAGGAACTGAGTGCCTGGAGGTCAGAAATGGATACAAGTATGGCAGTGTAAGCTTATGCCCAGCTTGGGGCTTCACAGCTTCAGAAGGATCTGCATAAACTGGAAAATCTTCAGATGAGGAGGAATAACATGACTTTTGAAAACTGCAGCCTTTGAGATGGGGACATTATTAAGTCTTTAAAAGAAAACTGAAGTGAGATAATAAAAACATCTTCAAATTTGTACAGATGGTCAGTCATTCCGTGTGCCTTTTGGGAAAGAAGCTGTTTATAAAACGCCAGCTCATTCTCAAGGGAGGTTTATTTTAGATGTTGAAATGTGTGTGAGGAATGAGACATTGGAACAGGCTCTTGAGGGGCACTGGATTCCCTGTTCCTGGGGCACTTGGGGAAGTGTTTGTCCAGTGACTGCTGCAGGCTCAGCTCAGCCTGAGGCAGAGCCAGTGTGGCTCCTCCCAGCCAGGCTTTCTTGTGGCTTCTGGGATACCACTGTGTTTTCTATGAATGAGGAAACATATATACAGGCTTGGTATACATCCAAAATATAAAAAAAATCAGTAAAACCATCTTTGGAAGCATGAGGTTCTTTGCTAAGGGACATTATTGAGATGAATCCATTTAGGGGGTTTTTGCCCACCATGCCCTAGATCTGAGGCTTGCAAATTGTAGATGTAGGCCATTTCAAGGTGAATGAGAAAAGATTTTTAAACGTGTTCAAAGAAATGTATGTGTAAGGAACTATCTCTGTTAAGTGAAGTTTTAACCAACCAATGCTAAGTCTTCTTTTTCTTTTTTTTTCCTCATTGCTGCAAACCTACCTTACCCAGTCCCACATCTTACCTTTGAAAGACTGTTCTGAAACAAGAGTTATTTTATTCCCAGGTCTCTATCTGTTTGCAGGTCCTTACTGTAACAGGACCTGGGATGGCTGGTTGTGCTGGAGCGATGTTGCTGCCGGAACCGTGTCAGTGCAGCGTTGTCCTGACTATTTTCAGGATTTCAACCCATCAGGTATGAGTGCACTGACTTCTACATCAATGTATTTCTCGTTGAAATGAAGGTCTGGGGGCTTGATGTCTTTTGTTTGCCTCACTCAAGTCATTAATGCTCTGGGATTTCAGAAACTCGAGACGCATTATTTGCATTTTCCTTTTATCACATAGAAAACTGACAAGTTATTTATTTTCTTTTCTGGGAATTCTGTAGATTAGGGAGTAGGAATTGAAGTTAGATCACAGTTCTTTCCTCTTAGAGATGAGCTTTTCTGACAGACAGGCAGAAATATGACTTACTCTTTTACCTCAGTTTAAAAGTTGAAGTTGACAGAGAGTTTCTCCCACTTAGAATCATTTCCTGTTTCTGTGGGCTTAGCTTTGTGAGCATGTGGAAAATGTCATACATTTCTAGTCTTGTCTCTTTCTGCGCACTTTGTATTCCCCTGGGTCTTTTTGTGCCTCTTTCTATTTGATGATAGAAATCATTGTGTTTCCAGCAATTTTCCAGTTTGGTTCTTGAGCAGTTTCACTGTTGATGTTTTCCCTCCTGTCCAGTACTAATTTATAGTGGTAGGATGTTAGGCTTTAGTTTCCATCTTGGATGTTAAACAAGCCATTTAAATATTCTTGTCACTTCATCTGGTAGTTCTCTACAGCCTTCATCTGGTAGTTCACTTAGTTCAATGTATTTTGATACTTAATGGATTGGAGAAGAAAAATCTATTTGTTTTCTTAAGGAAAATCACATCATTGGTTGCTCTTGCCAAGCAAAAGCAATGGCCTCAAGTTTCTCAGAATTCATGGTAACAAGCGAAGTCTCTCTAGTCATATTAATAAAGCTGTCACTTGTTTGCCAATCTTTGTTAAATACTTGGCATCAGGAAATAGAACTTCAGTGCTGACTGCTGTATTTTTCTTTCACTTTTCTTCTTTTGTTTTTCATTCCATCAACTTTGATTGTAGAAAAAGTTACGAAGATCTGTGATCCAAATGGGAATTGGTTTAGACACCCAGAAAGCAACAGGACATGGACAAACTACACCCAGTGCAACATCTATACACATGAAAAAGTGAAGGTAAAGAAAGAAATGAGTGCATGATACCAGTGTCAAGAAACTGAACTGAAAATCTTTATAAGTTTCAAAACTCAAAAGGCAGCAGAGTTGATGCAACAATGCTTTGGGTAGTTTTCTATATACCAAAAGTAGGCTCTGTTCCCACACATACCTGTGTGGGTCTATGTATAAATGCTATTTTTATAGACTTCGGTTCATCTTGAACATGCCCATCCATTAAAAGATTTAGAAGAAGAAAAAAAAATCTCTAACTGACCTCTTTGCTATACTTTGTGATATGTGAGGATTCAATGGGCAAAACTGCGTATTTTGCCCCGTTCCCCAGCTGTATGTCCACTAATATTCCTTATGTTTATCAAACATTCAGTTATGGGAAGAACCAGGGCTATAAACTACAGACCAGGATAGTCTGTAAATTAATTTGGACCTCATGTTAAAGGGCTCAGAAATAGCAGACTGTGTCAAGAAATCTGACGTGTAATAGAGAGTTTCTAACTGACTGCGCCATTGCTGTTGAATGCCTTGGGGTACTTACCTAAAAACCACATTGGGCAAAAGATGGTTACAGATGATAATAAGGCACTTTATTATTGCTTTTTCTCAAACCATGAGACTTTGATTTTGCTAATGGCAGTTTAATTCTATTAGCAGAATTGCCGTAATTCATTGATTCTTTCTAATATTTGGCTGGGAATGGAGGATATTATTCAGAAAGGAGCAGATCTATGATGATCTTTCTTTATGAATAATGAGGTAGTTTCCCTTGGGCTATTTTGCCAGCATATTTCAATGCTGTCACAAATCTGAAGCCATTGTATGGAATAAAAGCTCCAAAGAAAGCCTTGCTGCTGCTCTCTGTGTTGTTACGCTCAGCAGCATTATCCCTTCACTTTGCTTGGAAGGCAGATGAGACACTGCACAATAACTGTGGCTGTTGTGCGTTGTTCAATTCTCATTGTTACTGTCCTCAGTGGTTCCTGCTGTACCATGCTTTTGTGCCTGTTCTAAATTGAGGGGAAGTCTCTAAATCCTTAAAATGCACCTCTGCCTGGATTGGTCACTGAGTGAGGGGGTGGTACAGGATATGGACCTGTCATAGAAAGGCTGTTGTCCTTTACACATCTCAAATTTTAGCATTTGGGGGTAACGCTTGATTTTTCTCACTCCCAAATTTTTCACTTTCCAAATTTCATAGTAAGTTCCACTTATACCTATTGCATTGCCATTTGGGTGTTTTTTAAGGAAGTTATGTCATTTTTAAAAATAATTATAATTTGAAAATTTCTAGCACATACAAAGAGTTACCCTTGTGTCATCTTACAACCTACTTAAAGCTTTACCTGCAATCTCTTTATATTATCTCAAAAGTCAGTGTATATAGCAAGCTGCAATTATTCTGTCCTAACTTGGAATGATAAGTTGAGAGGATACACAGAGTTTTCAGTATGTGAGCATTTGGATGTGTGCTCTACTTCTCCCTCTGGAACCCAAATAGTTGTGCTTTATTGGGAGAGTATAAGGTTCAACCTGAAAATCTTCATTTTTGTTACGTGCCAAATGATAATCTTACATTGAATGGAGCAAGAGTTTTTTGAAAGACAGATTCCATGACTGAAAGCAAAGGTTTGTTACTTTCTGATATAATTAATTAGTTAATTAATATATTAGCTACAAGAATTAATGATAACATGAAGATATTCCAAATATTAAATCACCGGTTCCTTTTTCTTACCTTTTGTATCTACCCAGATTTTCATAATTCCATGATTTACTGTAGGCTTATTTAACATGCTTAGTCTTCACTATTTTTAAGTAATTGTTAACTTTTTTCATGCCCTTCCTTAAATGCTCAATAAAAACTGAATTTCCAGTACCATAATCACAGCTTACTTTGAAGGAAGTATCTTTAAATGCTGAGAAAAAACATTCTATGGGGAAAAAATACATAAATTCATACAGCAAGCACATGTTTTACTTAGGAGTTGTGTTAAGAGAGGAATCAAGCCTCAGACAGCAATGCAGCCAGTACAGGAACTTAAATAGCCAGGTTATATAAATACTCAGAAAAAAACCATAGTAGTGTATATTGGAAACTTGGTGTTTTAACTGGTAAGAGGTAAATTTTAGTGATTACTTCAATTAATCTGCTGTGTTCCCTAGGGAGAGAGATTTTAGTAGGATGTTGGTTGGCAGGATTCTGAACTTGTTCCATAATTACCTGAAATGGTTTTGGGTTTTTTTTCTTATTAGTCTTATAGCCACTTTAACTGCAGAAGAGATGTATAAATATGTGCTTTATCAGCAGTAGCTGTGTCTGAATCACTTGGCTTTGTTTTTGTGTTACAGACTGCTCTGAACTTGTATTACTTGGCCATCATCGGACATGGCCTTTCAATTGCATCACTTCTGATTTCTCTTGGCATATTCTTTTATTTTAAGTAAGTATATTTAAAATCCTTTATCAAATACCAGTGGTTGCCACAATCCTGGTTTCAGTACTTTGGGACACCAGCCATCCAAATGAAATTAGATGGAGCAGGAAGGTGAAGAAAGCCAGTATATAGCTTTGGTATTGGACATTATATTGTAACAAAAAAGGAGGTTTCCTTTCTCAGATATCTAAAATCAAAAACCTGCAACCCAAAACCTGTGGAATATATTGAAAATAGGAAATGGGAAAATGCTTGTTCATTTTGGGTTTGTGATGTATGGATTTTTTAGTGATAAATTACAGTATGGATACTAGGAATTGGAGTCAATGATCCTTGTGGGTCTCTTCCAAGTCAGGATGTTTTATGATTCTGTGTTATGCCAAGCATCAGCTGAACTAAAGAGCAAGTGGAAACCAAAATAGTGATGACATTTGATAGGTACAGTAGCATTCCAAAGTCAGTACCCACAAAGTATGACAACTGTAAGGAAAGTAAGGCTAAGATCTGCAGTAGAAATGGGAATAACAAAAAAAATCCCATTTTTTTATTCACAGCATTGTGTATGATAGGCTTGTCATCTGCTGACTAACAGTTACTGTGTCACCTTCTTGAAAGGAAGTTTGAGCAGTGTATCACCCTGTCACAACAGCTCATAATATAACATACAGGCCTTTTCAAATTAGTCTTATTACTTCATATCTTGTGAACTTTCTTTCCTTCCCTATGAAAGACTCCTTTTCTTTTTCTTTTCCTTTAAGAAGCTGCTGAGGCCTGGTGGGAAGGTGAAACCTGGGGTGTTGCCGTATGAGGAGAGCTGAGAAAGACAAGTTGTTCCCTGTGCCAGCTGCTACAGTGCCCAGTGTGGGCTCCCCATGTCAGCCTGGCCTGGTTTAATGATTTGTGCATCCCTTCTCCTTGGCAAACACATCTGCTCCTCGCGCTCACCTACTCCTACCACTGTACCCTGCTGCCTCACTCCAGCCTGCATTTCCTCCTGGCATTTACATAGGAGTAGCAGATACACTGGCAGTGGATGCTGCTTTTCTCATGCTGTGGACTTTGATTAATTAGGTGGAGGCAGCTGATGATAAAAAAAGTTCTCCTTTTCAGTCCCATCTGGCTGAAACGATGCTTTCACTTTAGCTGTGCATTATTTCCCCAGGCTTCCACAACATTTCTGCAAATCCCCAACAAACAATGTTTCCACTTTGTAGCCTTTCTTTTGAAGTCCAGTAATCAAGATGACATTTCAGCTTTTTCTGATCTCGTTTCAGGAGGAAAACACAGATAATTGTTTTTAATCAGCTTATTTTTGTATGACCTGTAAAAACAATGCTTCCCCTTTCCAAATTCACTTTCCTTCCAGAAACTCAACATGTGAAATGGCTGAGTCCTTATAAGAACTTTGATGTTGCATAAAAAAGGTCTATACTGTTGCAATAAATGTCATAAAGCTTAGCAGACTAAATAGCTAATGTGACAGGAAAAATGCTTTAACACAGGGGAAAAGAAAAAGATTTGGAGTAGGATATGATTTTCTAAATTCACAGAGTCAAGCGTGGTTTTTCTATACCATAGTATGAAAACCAGTTTCATCTTTGCTTGTGGTACTTACTGCAAAAGCAGGTGATCTGCTTTGCTGCCATCCTGTGAAATACGATGTTGTGTTTGTCTAACCATCCAGGGATTTTCTTTTCCGGTAGCAGGATCATCCTTGCTCAGAGAACCGCATGGATTCAATCCAGACCCACAAACCACATTTTCTAGACTGTGGTTATGTTGGGATATAAAAGGAAATTACAAAATTCAAAGGAAGCTAAAGAAAGTCCTCTGCAAGCTGTTCTCTTGGGATGTACAGTTCCTCTAAAGTATTTTTAGTAGCAGAAGGGTATTTAAGGACCTAGATTAATACCAGGATGTATTATGTATCAGCTAAAGCTTGGATAATTATTCATAGCTTTAACAGGTGGCCTTTTTTTTTTTTTCTTTTTTTGTACCAGTGGGGGGGGTGTCTTTGAATTTGTCATTTCCAAAAAGTTTATTCTCTAAGTTGACTGACAGCTTCTGGACAGCATTTGTTGGATTTCTGATCATTGGGATATCTTTAGATTTGACTAGAAATTTGAAACTTTTCCCCAAAGGAAATAATCAATTGTTTGGGACTTGAATTATTTTTTAGGACTAAAATTTTTCTACATTTTATGTTTGCATTTTAAATTTTGTTTTTTCTTCAGAAAATTTTCTCCTTGGAAATACTTGTCCAGTTTGTGACTTGTGTTCCCCAAGTGCGTTGGAGTTCTTGGTTTAACAGTATGAAATGGGTCATAAGCTTGGAAGTCTGAACTTCTCTGAGAACTCATCTATGAGACATAAAAGTAACTTCTGCAGTGTCTCTGCTTTCTCATTCTGTTCCATACTCGAGGTCATGCATGTGTTATAAATGTTAAAATAGTTGTAGGATTTTCATAAAGAATGAAAAAAGAGGCAAGAGAGTACTTAAAAAAGCAGTGGTTTCGGATAAAGGGGAGCTATAGTTTCAAAGGTGTCCCCATCCCCCCCACAACAAAAATCAAAGCAGCCAAAAAAAACCCAAAGAAACCCACCTGATCTAAAAGACTTGCTGTTGATCAAGTGTCATGTCAAATCCCATGACAGCTTCCACAGAGGAGAGCAACACTGTGTTAAAGAGAGAGTGGGCAAAGCACTAATTATTGGATTGTTATGGAGCAGGAGCTGGCTGAGTCACTTTCAGTAATGTCATCTGAACAGATAATTCCCCTTAGATGCACACATGGATCTCACTGCTTGAGTTTTGCAGTATTGGAATACCTTAAAATCTTAGATCTTAAACTCATTTAGGGGCTTCTGAAAATGTCACCCTTTTTTCTTTTGGAGAAATGTTGGAGAAATTAATTTTTCCCTAATTCCCAAGATATACAGGAGTTTAAATAGGAAGGGAAATAGGTAATTTAATAGGAAGTCTGCTTTTATTTTAATACACATTGTTTAATTGAGGGGTTGGTCATTCAAATGTTTTTAGGTCATAAATATGAGAAGTGATTAAAGGATATTATGTCATTAAGAAAAACAGTCAGAAAAAAGGAATATAGGAAGGATAACAGAAGAGGGAGGGTGGGGAAGCTTAGGAAAGATCCTTTTATTACCAAAACCAGTTTTTAAATGTCATCAGTCTTGCTTTTTGTTTCTTGTCGGTGATCCTTTCAATCCTTTCATGCATGGGTGGAGGTGGGTGTGGATGGGTGTGTTTGAATATTCAACAGGAACAGCTGCGGGATGACCCGGAGAGATGGCCCCATTAGCTGTACGTGCTCTTCCTTGCCTGAGCCTTGAGTCTTAACAATAAGCAGACAGAATTCCAGAGTTTTTCAGGACTTGTTTACACAAAGCCCTTCGCTGGAATCTAGTATTGTCTCTCTTTTCATATGTAAACCATATAGGAAAAAAACCATATAAAAATACATTTTCAAAGACCATAAGACCCTGCATGTTATAATAATTAAAGTTTGTATGTTTGGGGCATTAAAACAAAAGACTCAAAACCTTAAAGAGCCTAATGGAATATATTTTTTCCTCAAGTTCATATGCAGCCCTGTTTTCTGTATTTTGGAGGCTTTTTCTTTTGTATTTTTTCAGCTAAATGACACATGGCAACCAAAGTTTCCTGTAGGTCCTTGCTGAATGGCAGCACTGGTGTCTAGAGGGGTTTCCTTCCCCTGTTTTTAGTGCCATGGCCTCGGACTGTCTCAGACCTTGCACAGTGTGTACCCAAACCTGTGAGCTTCGTCCAGGGATCTGTGGGTGCTTTGTACACAGCTCTTGTGAGAACTGCAAAGCTTGCAGCCAAGATCTGCCCTATCACCAAGCTTTTGGGACTGTCCTTTTTTTCCTTTGGGTCACATTGATTGTTGTTTCATCTGTCACCAGTTTTCAATTTATTCCTCCAGCCTTTGTGAATATTCCATATCTGCACTTCTCTGAAAAAATACAAAGTTCTCCCTTCTATCCTCTCAAATTAAAAATTAATCACCAATGTTCCCCCTTTATCTTTTCTTCCAGGCATGCTATTTGAAGAGGCCAGAAAGCCTGTTGTTTTTTTTTTTCCCCTTGGGTGACAATTTAGTCATGTCCCCTGCTGCCCCTGTGAATGTGTTTGTGATTTCTCTCAGGGAGCAGCAGTGGCATGTGTGTAAGTGGTAGATTTTCTCCCCCAGTTGGTCATTCCAAAGTGTCAATCAGCTGCACTCCATCTCTCTGGCCATTAACTGGAGACAGGCAGATTAGAGAGCACAGACTGCAGCAGAGGCTTCAGTCGCTGCTTTCTCCAAAGCAATCCAGGAGTTCACTGGAAAAACTTGAATGAGAAGCAGTCCCGCCTCTTGGAATACACTGAGTTATTCCTGCTTCCTCTAGAATGGCAGGAAAACAGAAAGTTGCTGCACCTAAGTTCAACATTGTTTGATATTGTTGAACCTCTGGGTTTTTTTTTAAAAAAGCCCTTCCAAATAAATTCTCTCTTTAATTTTATTTCAAGATTAAAAGCAAACCTTAGAAATCAACACAATTTAATGCAGTTCTTTAGTGATTTTCTAATTATAGCCTATAAATTGTTTATAACTTAGTTAGACACAAAAATCAGGGTGAGATTTGCATTATTTTGTTTATTTAAATGTTTCTTCAGCCTTTAGGCTGAAGGAAGAAAAATGACAAGAATATGAGTAAAAGGGAATTATCCTCAAAAGATCTGGACAGATTTGGGTAAATGGAAACAGGGTAAGACAGCTTCGTCAAGCTCAGGTGTGATAGGTAATTGGGAAATTCTTCAGATACTAACCAAAAAAAAAAAAAAGTCATTCTTCTGAAAATTATTATCAGCATTCAGATAATTTTCAGCTGGCCACTACAAAGCAGGTCCTTCACTATAAACATATTGGACCTAAATGTATTTGCTTTCTTCCTGTTGGTGTTTAAGCAAAGGTGCTACCTTTCATGTCATTGTATGAAATTTGCTCTGGATCTGAAGAAAGGGTTGATGTAAGACTTATTAGTAAAATCAAGAGCTCTAGCATTTCAAAATGTCAGAGTTGTCCCCAGGTACACATAGTTGTCCTCCCATGTACTCATTTGTTCTTGTTTATCTTTTCTAGGAGCTTGAGTTGCCAAAGGATTACCCTGCATAAAAATCTGTTTTTCTCTTTTGTTTGCAACTCTGTTGTAACAATAATTTCACTGACAGCAGTTGCCAACAACCAGGAATTAGTTGCAACTAACCCAGTAAGTGAAAGTCTATTTGACAGCCTTGTTTATTTGTATGTGAATAACTTGAGCAGTGCAGCAGAGGTGGGAGCTGCAGAGCTGATGAAATGTTGTGTATAGTGAGGTTAAAGCACTCCTAACGCTGTGTCCGTGTGATGCAGTACAGCAGATGTCTCACAGGGCTCAGGACATTGCACATTCGAGGTTGTGAAATAGTAAAAGTGCTTGAAGAGACTGAGCTTACTGAACGCCTCTTTTCAGCTCCACAGAGTCACTTTTGCCCTGAAACAACTGCAGGGAAGCCTATTCTAGATGATGTCAGGGAGGCTGACAGCTGTATTCACCATGGAAGGGCAGGAAAAAATGTTTTGCAAGGTATTTTTGA
This sequence comes from Corvus brachyrhynchos, assembly GCF_000691975.1. NCBI lineage: Eukaryota > Metazoa > Chordata > Aves > Passeriformes > Corvidae > Corvus > Corvus brachyrhynchos. Next base: position 5,275,299 of record NW_008235977.1, read on the forward strand.
TCTGTCTGCTGGTTTCTCATGGCTTTAACTTGGCCATCTTCAGTTGAAATAAGAACAATTTATTTTTGCAACAGGAGACCCTAAAGATGAAATACCTAAACAAACAAATCCCTAGCTCTGTCTTTATTGTTATTTAGACATGGAAGATAAATTCTAATTCTGTGGAAGTTAGGGCAAAACTCCAGAAGCTGAATCGAGTAAAAAGATAATTTCTCTTTCTCCTGTAGAAGCAGTCATCAATGTCCTGGAATACATATTGAGATAGCTGATAATAATCATCATCAAGTGAGTGAGGGAGCAGAGAATGGTAAAACAATATTGGGTTTTGGTTTGTTTTAAGCCAAGTGGCAGAAATAGAACAATCAAACATGTTGGAAAGAGGGGGAAAAAAGGATTTCATGTGACCAATCTGCAAGTTAGCTGTTGCTCCTTGTTCACAACCTCACATTTTAGACTTCATAATAAATTATATTATAGCATTTAAATTGTAGAATATATTTTGAACAAAGATAAATACAAATAAATGCTAGGTTCCTCCAGAACCTGCTGCAAGCTCTCGGTCCCTAGGTGCAGTTATGAGTATGTTAGAATCATAAGTATTGTAAGCATTTTAAAAACATGAATTGTTCTCTGGAGTAGTTGTATGTTGTGGTGAGTAAAACTGAGAGGGGATTACCCACATCAAAGTACATTTCTTCTGTGGTTACTAACAGATAATTAAGGATTTGGAATGGTTAAGTGTGGCAAGGTTTGCAATAAGGCAAAATATCATTACAGCATTCTACCACACTTGAGGATCTCAGGGTCCTCACATATGAATTAAAACCCAGACTCAGTTATTAAGTTTAATGTCACCATAAAGTATGGGATTGTAATGCCCGGAAAATTCTATTTTAAAAAGTAAATAAATGTGTAATTGTAGTGGAAAACAGAATAAACATTACCTTGAGTAGTATTTTTTTCTGCTTTGCAAATAAAGCTCTGAGATTTCTGCAAATTAAAAATTTATGTTATGCTCTGCTTTTTTTCCCTTCAGGTTAGTTGCAAAGTGTCACAGTTCATCTACCTGTACCTGATGGGTTGCAACTACTTCTGGATGCTGTGTGAAGGCATTTACCTGCATACTCTGATTGTGGTGGCTGTTTTTGCTGAGAAGCAGCACTTGATGTGGTATTACCTTCTTGGCTGGGGTATGTGATTTCACTTTGTGTATTTTCAGGTCAATGCAGCCTCTTCCTCCTTCAAACATCCGTACCTTTGCCTCTCTGAGCTGTAGCTTTGAGTGACAATGGCGCACACCCCCAGTCTTTTTCTGTAGTGTTTTAACAAGCTTAGAAATATTAATGTAGGAAGCTCTCTCTGCCGAGAGAGAGATTATGCATTTCTGGAGTCAGGAAGTGACTCCTCCTTTGTATAGAGAAAATAGTCTCCTATTATAAAAAAGACCTTAAGAAGTAATTATTCATTGTTCCTCACCTCGAAGATGTTTATTCAGGAATGAATGTTTGTTTTCAGAGAAGTCTTACCGTGCCTAGGGTAGAGGGTCAGAACTGAGTTAGAGATGGTCGAGGATTTATTTTTCCAACAGCTCCATTTGACCTGTATTGTTCACTAAGCAAACACAGAATAGCTGTAACAGAAGATCTCAAGTAGTATCGGTATCAAAGCTAACAAGCCTGGTCACTTCAGATAATGCACAAGGGCTTATTCACAAAGTGAAAGTGGAGGCTCTCTGCAGATGCGGTGTATGGGCGCACACAGCTCTAATGTGACTTGGTACCTGGGTCACTCTGTCCCACTGCAGGCACAGCTGAGACGTGGCTGGAAGGTCACAGGTGCTCACCAGCTCCTGAAGATCAGGTACCACCAGCGTGTCAAGGGCCTCAGATGACTAATTTGCTTATTCTTTTCAAATTTTTTCATTTGGCTTGATCTGTTGAGTCTAATTTCACAGTTGTTTTCTGAATACCCAGCAAGGTATTGATACTTTGTCCTCATACCAGTGAGAACGCGCTCACCACTGGTCATACTGTTAAAGCTGTGGTCACATATGCAATCACCATTTTAATGTTACCTACCTGTTTGGTGTTACTGCAGATTGCAGCCTGAAAAGCAGCCGTGTTAATGAAGATCACTTGTTGCGTTCTAAAAAGTCCAAAGTTGATTTGCCTTTCCTGTGCGTTGCCGTGGACTTCTTGGCAAGTCAGTAGGAATAAGGTTTCACACAGCCCTCAGAAAGAAATCTAAGAAAAGAAAGATTAAATTGGTCTGTGTTAGTTCATTTGCTCTGCAGGTATATAGTTTGGTTGAGGTGAAAATACAGAAGAGTCCTGCAAGATTTGCAAGTTTACTTAGGTATTAACCAGGTTTACTAATGAAGAAAATACTGTTTTCTTCACAGGTTTTCCACTGATCCCTGCCTGCATACATGCTGTTGCAAGAAGTTTATATTATAATGACAAGTAGGTAGCATTTCAGCTTGCTTTGCAAAACTTTTATATTTTCTTTAAGGTTAAAAATAACCAAAGGTAATAAATGCCTTGTTTTTACCTTTTCCTATTTGTTTTCTCTAGCTGTTGGATCAGCTCTGATACTCATCTGCTTTATATCATCCATGGCCCTATTTGTGCTGCTCTCCTGGTAAGCATTTTTCAGATAATGTTTTGTTTTCTTGTTTGTTTTCTGTCTGCTCTTGATGGACTTATAAAGGTAAGAGCCTTAAGCTAAGATTTGGAGGTCACTGTCACTTGTGAGTCTGCTTCTTAACCCAGCAGGTGCCTCAGACACACCAGGTACAAGAAGCTTTGGCCTTACTAAGGATCTCTGCCTCTGCTCCTTTGAGAAACTCAGGGTTTGCAATGTTGATTATCACTCCATTAAAATGCTGGTGATGAGGAAGGGCTAAACCTTACCTGGAGTACTGGAGGGGAATTTCAAATCCTTCCTTTAGCTGAGAATGCCTCTCATGCCCAGACTAATTGCCAGGTGTACCATGCTAGAAGCCGCATTGTGTCGCTGTGCTGTGGCCAAACAGCCACCAGACTTTCTGAGGTGCAGGGAGAGGGGATTTGGATGCCAGGACTGACTGTGGGTGGGAATATGGGATGGAAAGAAACTAGAGCAAGCCCTTGGGATAGAATCAGTGCAAATGGTTCTGCCAGTACCTGTGACTGCTCCTGTTCTGATACTAATTTAGCACTGTCTGCTTTGGCCACTGGGGTGTTGCAGCTCCTCTGTTTCTGGAGTTCTCATGAACTCTTAGAGCACAGTGTTCTGTCTGACACCCCAAGGTAATGCCAGCTCTATTCAGTGTTCACTGCTAAATGCAATTCTAGGTGAGTAACTGAAAACATTACTGCATAAAAATCAATGTGGTATGTCAGTTGCACTGGGACTGGATTTAACCTATGAAATTCAGTCAGTAGATTGTTGCTAAATAGAAATAGATATCTACTTAAACAATTATCTACATAATTAGCATAGAGGCATTCTATATATGATTAGCCCCTGACTGCGTATGACAGTTATTTGTTTTATTGTAACAGAAACTTTGAGCTGCTCTGGCCAAACTGGTGGGTCCATGTCTGCTGACTTTTCTCCTGGCCTTTCAGTTCACACAAGGCAGTTGATTAAGAATGAAAACCTTAAGTAACTTCATGGAAATAATTTTGGGTCCTGATCTACAAGAGTTTCTTTTTCTGTTAACCTCCTCCTACCTGTGGAGGGCATTCCATGCATAGAGAATTCTCTCAGAAGACCATTGTATAAATCCTGGGATTCTTGTGACTCCTTTTTCATTCTCAGTGAAATTAACTAATGAACTTAAATGTTGAAGACTGTGATGATACCATGATGCATCTGAGCCCCTCTGTGTGGGCAGCCAGAGCAATGCCCATGAAATTATTGAGAGCTATGACCCTTGGGGTGTGAATTATTACTGGTAATCTCCCGTCCTGTCAGTCAGGTCTGCCGTATCTGTTCATGTAAGGAGCTGCTGTGCTCTAATCTGTAAAGTTAAACCCAATTCTAAATCCTTTCAATTTTTATTCTCTCTGCTTTACACAGAAGATGAAACCCCTGTTTTGACAGAATGGTATAGAGGGGGCTTTTTGTGGGTTGTTACTTCCATTGTTAGGGGGTCTCTTCACAGTTCTATCACTTTAAGTAAAGCTTTTCAAAGCTGAACGATAATTCGTATTAGAATTTGCTTTAAATAGCATTGTAAAAATTTGTGCAAAAGCTATAAGACTGTACTATCTTCCATGAAGTGACCTCATTTTGGGATGTAAGGTCATTTTCTCCTTCTAAGCAGTGGCCTCCACAAAATCACACTGCAAGTGGCCAGACTCCTGTGGGATTCAAATGCACTGGAGCCATTCCAAATGATCAAGTCTTGTTTCTATTCAAGGCAACACTCAGAATGTTCTTTGATTTTACTGGAGGCATAATAATCATCTCTGTGGGGTTGGTTTGGGCAGAGTCTTTGCAATTTGCAACTTTGTTCATCTCTGATATTCCTATATTTTTCATAAGCCAACTGAAGGTGTTTCTCTTGTATTTTTCAGTAAATTTATTTGAAAATCATGCAGGAATAACAGATTAAACTGCACATCTTGCCTGTGATGTGAAAGTACTTTAAAGGAGTTGCTTTCCTTCCTGGAACCAAAAAATGTAGTATTTCAATTCAGAAAAGACAAGGCAGGGCTAAAGATGTTCGATTAAATGCATGTGTTTAGGCTTTGTGAACAGAACCCTCATTTGCTTAAGCAGCTTGCTTGCCAGATACAATTTCCACACTTTACTAAGCATGACCTGCTTCAGTAGACATTTAAGCAACAATATTAAACTGCAAATTAGATAATGAGGGGGAAGACACTGTTTCTATTTGCAGGAGCAGATCTCAAAGAACATGAAGGGGGACTGTCAAGTGGGTGCCAGGGAGAATTGGCAGAAGCCAATGGAAGTTTAACTCTTGTACATCACTGAAAATCCTACAATTACAAGAAGTTAACAACAACGCTGCTTTTATGGTCCCTGTTGTTACATAACTGTGGTCAGATCCCTGCCAAAGAAACAGGAGCAGACACAGGTTGCACTTTGATTGGAATTGTCTTCGACTGACCATTAAATTACAACTGTCTGCCTAAGCAATCACAATTAAATAAAAAGAGTGGGAATGAGACAGTAGAGGGTGATGTTGGTTTTCATGCTAGACAAATATTGATCAAAATTGAGGGGAGAAGGTAAAGGAATTGGATTGCATGTTAGTGAAAGCAGTAGTGATTTCTGTGTAGACTTCAGATGTGCCAGTGCTCTTGTGGTTTTGTTTGTATGGGTGCCACTGAGTTATCTAACACTATGCCATTGTTTATATCAGTAATGCTACAGGGATGTTCCTTTCTCCCCGTAATAATGTTATGTATTGGTGTCATAGTCTGACAGACTGGTACAGATGCAAGTTCCGAGTGAAGGTGTGCTAGAAGGAACTTCAGGCGCTCCCAGCTTTGTCTTTCATGTCCTTGTATTTAATGACTTTAAGCCGGCCTCAGTGCCAGGCTTAGGAGTTTAGAAGTTGAATGCTCAGCCCTCCTACGCCTGGCCTTGGGAATGTCCTCAGGCCAGCTATAAGACCTGTCTTCATGAGCACACACCCATGTTGTGCCCAAGCAGAAGATACAGAGCTGCACAACTGCATTAAAAGCCAAGCAATGGCTACCAACTTGTATCTAAGAATATCTGAGTGCTTTGAGTGAGAATGGTCTGTTTATATCATCCTAAGGAAGAACTGAAAGAGAATTTAGAAGTACAAGGATTACTATAGTGCTTAGTGCAAACTCAGCATAGAGAAAAGTAGAAATATCAGGGACATGAGGAGAGTTTAATTCAAAAACTGCAGCACCCATTGACTTAGAAACTCGGCTTCAGTTCACTGACACTTTCAAGCCAGAACTTAAATGCTCCTGAGTTTCCAGTATAGGCACCAACACATTTTTTTTGTCTTGGATTGCCTTCTCTGCCTTTGTTTCCATTTTTGCTCAGTTGCCCTGTTCAATTTTCAGGTCACTGTGGGGCTGTTGCTATTTCACTCTGTGTTCATAGTGCAGATAGCACAACAGAGCTCCTTTGGGCTTTTCCAAACCATCACACTCAATTTGATGATAATGTGCATGCAAGGAGTTCCACTGCCCTACTTTTGCTTAAATGTAAAAATCTACTCAGCACCTTGCTTAAAACCAGGACCGGTTTTCATCACTTTAATTAAAAATTCAGTTCATCCCGATCTCGCTCTTATTTTCTGACAGAAGATATTTTCATCAAAAATTGGTGCTACATACTTCTACTGGCATTCATCCTGTTCTACTCAACTGTGCCCTTTGCTTTGCCTCCTCCAGCATTCTGTTTGCCCTTTTAGCTATTTGCAAACTCTTTGCATGTTTAATTTTGTGCATTTTGGTTTTGGTGGGTAAGTGAAACAAATAGAAAAATTCCGTGCATGTTGTAAAAAAACCGGCTCATTGGGTGCTGCTATTTATGCCTGGCTGCTGCAACTTTCATCTTCAGTTAGTGCTTAAGAACAGTGTTATAGGAATTGGCCATGCTACCAAAACATGAGAGGGCAGAAAACTCAACGTTTGAGACATGCTAATGTTGAACAAGTAGATTTGAGAAGGATTAAATTTAGAAATAGAGGAAGGACTCATTGTCTACATGTACTATAGGAAGTTGGATGGGGATTGTGGGCTACATAAAATCTAAATAAATCCCTTGAGAAAGAACCAGAAGACCTTGGCTGTTTAAACAAAGCTTAAAGGTAGCTGGAGGCTTCCAGGAGAAATTCATGCAGTAGTTTCCTATGTAAAACAACTTCCTGTTAGAATGATTTAAATAGCATGTAAGCAGAATATAAATAATATCCCATATCTGTCCAGGGCCATGTTGCTATAATAGCACACAGCTATTTATTCTGAAAGCCTGAACTGACAGAAAGAATTCTGCCAGAGCTGTGGAGGCATCGTGACAGACGTGCTCTGAAATGCCTTCCCTGCTTGCACTTGTCCTACAGCAAGACAGAGCCTCCTCCTACACCAGGAATTCCGAGGTGTTTTAGAAGGGAGTTGTCTGTCTCTCTTCCAGCTTCTTCCCCCACCCCCTCTTTTGTCTCTAGTTGTTGGCAAGGGCAGAAAATCTCTGGAAGCTGAGATAGGAGCAGACCCTGTGTCTCTCCCTTCCGTAGTGGGTCCCCAGAGCACCTTTGTCCTGTCTCTGTGCCCTTGGATGAGGGGATGGACTGGCTGAGCTCTCAGGATCTCATCTACCTGCAGCTTCCACCAGGGGCTGCACAGGAGACACAGGTGGGATGGGCTCATCCCTAACCAGCTGTTGCTCTGGTTACTCATCCTTGGGCTGTTGGGGATATGTGTGTGTGTATATCCGTCTTCATATCTCTGTATGTATCAGTTTTGTGCTTGCTCACAATGACAGTTTGGGATTTTTTTTCTGGTCAAACTGAAGGAACAGAGACAAACCATTCCTAACAAGAAAAGCCTTAGTAACTATGGAAATAATCAAATTCAGTAGTGCAAGGGAATGACATAGAGCATCATTTCAGTGCTTGCCCCATTGGCAGCTCTGCTGAAAGAATAAAAGATCCAACAATTGGTGACTGTGAGAATGCCAAATCCACTGTTTGTCTAGAGGAATATACAGTTCCTTGTAGCAGTATTTTGCCTGTCTTTTTTTATTCTGATTTTTTTTCTCTATAAATTTACCAAATTCATGTTTGAAAAATAAAAAGTAGCTTTTTGAAGAACCGTATTTAAATACAAGGAGGGAAAAGCATCATCCTCTCTCTTGACCAATCTGAGAAGAACCAATCCTTCACCAATGCACTGTTACTGACCGCAGAGAGAAAGTGGGTTGTTACCACTGGCAGGTACCTGAATGCACACTTGTTAAGAGAGTTTGAGGAGTGTATGTGGATACTGGAAGTTAGAGCCACATCTCAGTTACTTAAAGGTGTTTTCAAAGAGGTTTAATTGATATTTCTTTTACAATCACAATGCTAGCCAAGCAGTGTAAGTTTCTGTTGTCTGGTTTTCAGTCTCACAAATCAGCGTGTGGGATTATTTTTCAGACCTCCTTCCCAGTGTCATTTCCTTTTCCAACAGGTGAATATTTTCTTCCTGC